>NC_057350.1:14167500-14502500 GCF_016509475.1 Prionailurus bengalensis
GGAATGTTTTGCAGAAACTTCCACAATTCTCTTCTGTGATTCCATCACTGCATTTTGTTTTTTAAAGTGATGGCAGGTGGGAGCCCATTACTTTGTCTTAGCAGGGGTGTGTACTGCAGTGAGCAAAAGTGTTCATACAGCCGTGTGCTTAATTGACCAAATTCCAAGGAGAGAGGGTTGCATTGTACTCTTGGCTCATCTGTGATTTTGATGTGAGGATCATACCATGGTTGAGGTGTTGAGTCCCAGGAAGTCAGCTCATCTCATTTTGTAGTCAAATGGCTTGGGGCCCAGAAAAGTGATGAGCCTGAATTCTCACAGCAAGTGAATGGCCAAATTACATTTAAAATATTAATTAATTAATGCATCCATTCATTCAGTTGATATTATTGAAAACTTACACCATGCCCAGTAATGAGCTAGAGAGGGATCAAGGCTGATTAAAGGCATCATTTCTGCCCATGATTGAGCAGGGTAGTGAACCAGATATCCGTCACTTAGGTAAGAGTTAAAGACAACTATGAAAAGTACTGCAGATACGGGGCAGATGGTGGTCTTCCATGATGCTGTCGGTGGATGTAGCTCAGTCAGGGGAAGGGAGTGCAGAAAGGCCTTCCAAAGGAAGTGGTTGAGCTGGTGTCTAGAGGTTTCTGGGAGGGGAGGGAAAAGAATTCCATCAGAATAGGCAGCAAGTGCTAAGGTTCTAGAGTGAGAAGGAGAATGGTACCTTTCAGAAGGTACATTGACAGTGAAGGTTAAGCATTGATTTGGGGCTTTTAGGACAGTTTAAAGATAAATTTTAAAAAATTATCCTGAAAGCAGTGGGAAGCTATTGAAACATTTTGATGTGTGTGTGTGTGTGTGTGTGTGTGTGTGTGTGTGTGTGTGTATCATAACCAGATCTGCCTTTTGTATACACTTTGGTTATTGGAAGCAGATTGTAAGGAGGAAGCTGTCACTTGACTAGCTCTGAAGGCACTACAGCAGTGTAGGTACATAAATAAATAGCTTGCTTTGGGTAATGTGACAGGCTGAAAAATGGGTCCCCCAAATTGTTTGCTCTGAATCCCTGCAACCTGTGAATATGTCACCTTACCTTACTTTTCCACTACCTTACCTGGTAGTGAGGCAGAAATGGGTAAGTTAAGGATCTTAATCTGGGGAGTTTATCCTAGATTATCCAGGCAGGCTCAGTGTGATCCTTAGAAGAGGGAAACGGGAGGGTCACAGTCTGTAGTGTAGTAAAAGCAAGAGATCGGAGGAAGGCAGGGAAGGGGCCACGGCCAAAGAATGCAAGTGACCTCTAAAGCTAAAAAAAGCTAGAAAACAGATTCTCCCCTCAGAACCTGCAGAGGAAGCCAGCCATGACTACACCTTGATTTCAGACTTCTGACCACGAGAGTTTTAAGATAATAAATTTATGTTGTTTAAGCTACCAAGTTTGTGGTAGTTTGTAGCGTTAGGAAATAATAAGAAATGAACAGAGGTAGTGAAGTGGAGATGGAGAGAAATTAATAGATTCAAGAGACTTCTAGAAGGTAAAATTGACAGCACGTTGTCATAGATTGGATTTGCAAATGAGGGGGTGCCAAGGGTGACTCCTCGGTATTGATTCTGATTGTTCAGATAGTATCATCTCACAGCATGGGTGTAGATCTTATTTTAATATTGAAAACCAGATACAGCTTCTGAGTATGAGGCCCTAGATGACAATAATTAAATTTTGTATGCAAGTTAGTAAATTAACTGAAGGGAAGTCATGCTTTGAGGGTCACAGTGTTTGACTGTCAGACAGTAGTAACTGAAAAGCAATAGTTAGGAGGATTGAAATCAAGGGTCTGAGCGAGCATCTTCCCCGGGATAACTTTACATTATAGAAGCATGACAGTTCTCTTTATAAGCTTCTTATAACAATAATTAGATGCTGTCTCTACTGGCTCTTTTATTGTCTCTAATTGTCCCAAGTGCTCTACAGAGCTTCCTAACTGGAGGATCTCAGCACTGAATGACCGGTGTGCCAGAAGCACTGCTCGTCTAAGCCTCTGGACGATTTGGGCCGGATCTGGAGTGGCAGAGCTCAGGGCATGGCTATTGTCTCTCAGCGAGTCCCACTTGGTTATTCTACTATATCCTAAAGATGTGTAATGTGCCATGTGGGAAAAAGATTGGGAAGCCCTGCCCTTCGGTATTCCTTCTTACAGTGTCTTTCATGGATGTCTTGTATCAGAATCCCTGGTGGGGGTATTGGGTAACAATCCTGATAGATGAGTGTTAACCCACATGTGTTCAATCTACCTCTCTAACAGTTCTTTTTTTTTTTTAAGTTTATCTATTTATTTTGAGAGAGAGAGAGAGAAAGAATCCCAAGCAGGTTCTGCTCTGTCAGCTTAGATCCTGGTGCAGGGCTTGATCCCATGAACTGCAAAATCATGACCGGAGCTGAAACCAAGAGTCGGACACTTAACTGACTGAGCTCTCCCCCCCAGGCGCCCCTACCTCTCTAACCACTCTTACTTTTATCCCCTTGTTTCTACTGCCACTCTAGTTTAGGCTCCTGTCCTCTCTTACCTGACTTGGTGTGATGGCTTTCATGAGACTCTATTGATTATAAATCCAGTGACCATTCCTTTCCTTCTTTCTAAGTTGGCAGAGTCTGCTTAGCACTATACCGGCAGAAAATGCCTGGTACATGCTTTTCCACCCTTCTCTGGGGCCCAACCATGAGAGGTGATTCCATTCTGGATCATGGGAATCCACTGTAAGGCAAATATGAAATGAATTCTTTGGAGATAGCAAAGGAGCTGTGGGAGAAGTCCTCTTTTATGCTTCTTGGTTTTGGATGTTGATGCAGAGAAATATGAAGCATGCACCTGCTACAGCGATCCTGCAGCCATGGGAAGAGACTGAAAGTGTCCCAGCTCTGCACCCTGATATCGTCAAGCCCTGAAGTAGCCCTGGAATTGCTTGTGTTCTTGTTTCCTATTAGTTGTGAAAGATAAACTTTTTGTTTAAGCAGGTTTCGGCTTGGGTTTTTGTTACTTGCATTCCTACTAGATACAATTTTAAATCTGGTCTTCATACATACCTCCAGGATTTCCCCATTCTAATTCTTTCCACACTGTCAGAGTAGTGATCTTTTAGAAATGCAAAACTGGTCATGCCACTCCTAGCTTACTGCATGAGTGGTTCCCTTTGCCTCCATGGCACATACAGTCTCATATGCCCCCAACTACCTTTGTAGCCCCACCTTCCATTAATTCTCCTGTCACTATGGCTATGGACCCTTTGGATCATCTGTGACTCCTGTACTATTTAACACTGTTGAGGCTTTGCTTTAAAACACTTCTTCCTGGAATATCCCCTAAAGCCACCATCCACCGCCCACCCCATACAATGCCCACCGATAAAAAACTCATTTTCAAGACCCAGCTCAAATATGTACCCCTTCCATAATGAAGTTTTGCATTCCATGGCCACTGCCGCCTATTTCAAGGAGACTTGTTCACTCTCTCCTTCATCCCTAAAGTCTACAGAAGGCAGCAGGGACTTCCAGAGTAGAATGTATAACATTGTTTATTCATTTACATATCATTTTCCATTTAATTACCATTTCTCATTCATCTTCAGATCCCTAGTACCTAACAATATACCTGGAACACAGCTGATGTCCAATAAATGTCTGTAAGAATCAATGTCTGAAAAGACAAATGGAAGAGAATTCTTGTATTATAGAGTAACCACTGGCATATATTTTAAAACTCATTTAAAACATTCCCTTGTAATTTCTCTCTCATTACTAATGAATACTCATATTTTGAAGCTGAAAACTGTATCTTTGAAGCTTATAAGACAAGAACTGTTATTTAAAGTTTATATATTTATTTTGAGAGAGAGAAAGAGTGCATGAGAGCAGAGGAGGGGCAGAGAGAGGCAGAGAGAGAGAGAGAGAGAATCCCAAGCAGACTCTGCACTGTCAGCATGAAGCCTGACACGGGGCTTGAACTCACAAACCATCAGATCATGACCTGAGCCGAAATCAAGAGTCGGATGCTTAACTGACTGAGCCACCCAGGCACCCATGACAAGAACTATTTTTATTGTGCATACTGAAATTGACTCTTAAGATCTGTACATAGTGCATTTCTTGCTTCTTTGTAGAAAATCGAGCAAGATTCTTCCCTATGTTTATTCATGTCAGAACTTCTTTAAAATCAAAGAAATATGAAAGGAGAAATCAAGTTATTTATTAAGTAACATCTTAAGATTTTTATTAAAAGAGAAAAGGGTCATGAACTTTATCCAAACCAATAAATATCCAGTAATGATTAATTAGTCCAGTACTGTGTCATTTTTTTTATGTGAGAATATAGTATTTTTCTCCTTGTCAAACCTTTATGTCACATGACCCTGTTTTTTTTTTTCTTGTTTTTTTTTTTTTTTAGACACAAAAGCGAGACATTTTACTGCAATTGATTTAGAGAATTTCTACTAGGGGCTCCCTGCATCGCATTTCCTCTCATGTTAGGAGGCTCTGGAAAGGCTGTGGACCTTTTTGGTACCTGGCTTAAGGAGAGGTTGAGTAGGAGATACATTTAATGTGGATATTGGGGGACAGACTTATGTGGTTTGCAGTCACTTCCGTGTCTAATTAGGCTATTTCTAGCCATCGTTGTGTGGGACTGGTTTCCAGGAATTCTCTACCATCCACTCAGCCAATTCACCCCAAATTTTTGACACGATGATGCAGGGTCAGAGGTCATATCTCAATATGAATTTGCCCCATGGAATTCAGCACAGGATGCGTAGTGGAGAAAATAGTTCGAAATGTTGGAGTTAGAAGCTCATCTGTGGAACAAATATTATAGAACCAGGACAGGCAGTCAAGTAGTAAAAATACTTTTTTCAGAATTTTGTAATAATTGTAATTTTTGTTAGTGTGTACGTTTTTTGGTGATTTCTTTGAGCATTTAACAAATGTTTAATTTTGCATTTAATTTTATATTTTTACGTTGTATTCTTTTACATAAAAAAGACTCTCAACATTGTATAAACTTCACACTTCACAGGCCCTAGACCTTCCCTAAATAAACCTATATCAGAATAAAGCTTTCATAGGCACCGCGTAGGATTAAGCTAGCTACGAGTTATGTTTTACAATGACTTGCTGCTAATGTGTCTCCTTAAAATTTTCTTGGGTTAGGCTTTTTTGTAGACTTTCTAGAGAAAAATCAGGATGTTTACTATTAATAGGGCCTGAGATTTTAAAGCTTTTTAAAAAATGTTTATTTATTTTGAGAGAGAGACAGAGAGAGAATGCATGAATGAGTGGGGGAGGGGCAGAAAGAGAGGGAGGGAGAGAGGGAGAATCCCAAGCAGGCTTTGAGCTGTCAGTGCAAAGCCCAGTGTGGGGTTCCATCCGATGAACTATGAGATCATGACCTGAGCCAAAATCGAGAGTCAGATGCTTAACTGACTGCACCACCCAGGTGCCCCCAGGGACTATTTTAAAAAGACAGTTTATTTTAATTTTTATTCACCATTACTACTCAGATACAGAGCTGGGTATTGTGCCCTGGAGGGCACAGCTAGCATCTCAGAATGGGTAGGTGGTGAGGGAAGAACTCATTTAAACAGAGAGTCATAATTGAACTTTGGCATTAATTCAAATCTTTTTTCCTTTCCAGTGTACAATGCTATATTTTGTTTCATTTTTCTTTTTTTAAAGGTTATCAGTTTTTCTTTAAAGAGCAGAGCAATGTGATGGCAGAAGAAATATAGTGTAAATCATTCTATGATTTTTAGGGAAGGCTCTACTGTTGAATACCTTTATATTTTGGGAGCAAAGCTAATTTGAATTCCCTGAACTTATTTAGGCCTAAGTCACATGAAGTGTTTGGATTTTAAGATCTGAGTCATCCTAAGTGGCCATGGAGCTTTGTTCATGAACAAAGATGGCGGCACAGCTCTGTGAATTTTCAAAAAGGCGTCTTCTGTAGTTAATCAGTCAGTGGTTAGAAGGCTGGCAGAGTTTTGTGTTTTTCCAGGTGTTTCACCTTGCCTTTGGATTCAACTTGTGACCTCTATGTACTCCCAGAAATTTAGACCTTAGTTGCTGGTGACGGGGAGGAAAGTTATCTCTAGGATCTAAAGTAAAATTTGGGGGGCAGTATGTAAGATGTATTGTTTCCATGGCCTTGTGAGAACGATTCGTGATAGCTCTGTGCCTTTCTATTTCTGTGCCATGTGTCCTGCTGTATTTTCTGTATGTTTTCTACTAAGTGCCATTCTGGGCAATCTCAGTGCAAGTATCTAGAATAGGTTATTAGCTCTTGTGTGACTCAAGTTACTTTTGATCCATCTTGTCCCTTCTTTCATTCATATTTGAGAACTAAATTTCTATTTAAAGAGGAGTGCTTCCCTTCCCGCTCCTGAGAAGTGAGAAGTGAAATATTGACCTCGTATGTTACCTGGCCCTTCACAATTTCATCACATTTGTCAGATAATCTGCTTTTATTAGATTCAGTGAAAAACAACAACAACAACAACAACAACAAAACACATTTCAGGATAAAATTTGCCATTCATTTTTCTGTTTTTATTTTGTTACTATTTTCAATATTTATTTGAAATGCTTTTTTTTTTTACAATAAGGTTTTCTTTAATTTTTATTTTGAGAGAGAGAGCATGAGTAGGGTAGGGGAGAAGAGAGAGGGAGAAAGAATTCCAAGCAGGCATCCCCTTGCCAGCACAGCTGGCAAAACTCCAGCTCACAAATCATGAGATCATGACCTGAGCTGAGCTCAAGAGTCAGATGCTTAACTAACTGAGCCACCCAGGCTCCCTTCAATATTATTTTAAAAATAAGATCAACAAATCATAATTATTTGACAGTTCATTTTGAGAGTAAATCCACAAACTCCATTTTTTTTTTTTTTACAATTATAAGGTTATTAGTTCAGGCAGTGGTCTCAAAACGTGATGTTAGATATAGTTCAGGTGGGAGTTATAATTATGATTAATTTTTTAACCGGTTCTTAAACCAGAGTAGCTATAGACAGAGAAAAAAATAAAAAGGAGACTTTCCTGCGAGTTCTGTAGCATTTGTCTTGCACATCACCAAAAAGAGAATTCTTTAATCAAGTGAACACTAAGAAATACGTCAAGTGTTAGTTGGATTCACTATTTATTATTTCATTTGTTAATTCGTTTGACACAGATTTATTGAATTCCAACTGTGTCCTGTGGACCCTGAGAGAGCAAGAATAAGAATTAACAAGCTCAGAACCTTTCTGGGTTGTATAAAGACTGCTTGCAGAGAATTAGATCTCGGGTCGTGGGACTCAGTTCTTTGAAGTCACTGCAATGCTTTTTTTAGTGGAGGGACACACTTTGTTTGAAGGGATCCTATGCCCGCATCGGATGACATCACAGCTTTCTTAAGCAGCCGTAAAGACATCTAAAGCAAGGGCAAATCACATTAATGAGCTTTTTGTGGTGTCAAGAATGAAAATGAGGGCCTGGTGTTTTTCACCACGCCCCACCGCCGGGGTATATAAAGAAGGTTCGGAGCCTGGGGAATCCATCACACAGAGGAAACACATTCCCCTGCTCCCTGAGCCCTCCACTGCGGACACCATGCACTGCAACACCTTCTCCGGGGCCGTCTTCCCAGGGTGCTACTGGGGCAGCTGCGGCTACCCCCTGGGGTACAGCGTGGGCTGTGGCTACGGCAGCACCTACTCCCCCGTGGGCTACGGCTTCGGTTATGGCTACAACGGCTGTGGGGCCTTCGGCTTCAGAAGATACTGGCCATTTGATCTCTACTGATTTGCTGAAATTTGCCAGGCGCTGAATCTTCTCTCCCAAGGCTGAGAGGCACCCCTCCACGTCCCTCCCCCTACCTCCGTCTTTAGTCCTCATTTGCCGCTCAACCTCCCAGGCGCTGCTTCTCGGGCCTAGCCCTGGAGTCCGGAGGGAAGAACAGGAACGAGCCGATGACGCCTCCAGCTGCCTTCCCTGCATGATGTTCTTTGAGACATTTTCAGAAACCTGATACCCAAACATGTATTTCTTCTGAATTTTTCACCACGCTCACAACTCTTGATAAAGTTGTGGGTGTGGGTGTGGAATTCTCAATAAACTTGTCTTAACCAGCATACGACTCACACCTGAGCCCAGTTTCCTTTCTTGGTGTGTGCACGTTTTCTGTTACACCGAGTGGGGGAGGGAAGTGGATTTATCTTTCTCCCGTGGGCTTGAGAAGCAGTGAGAAAGCGAATAATCCTTGATCTGGATGTGATAAACAGTCCGAAGGGGCTGCTTGTGAGGAAAAGAAAAAAGCTTGTCTTAACCTTCCTTTAACTCTGACATCCACCTGCAATCTCTGAGCCAACAATGTACCATTCAGTGCTTGGGGTCTGTCATCTCCCGACTCCTGCCCCTCCTCAAGGAAACCCAACATGGTGGTGGTGGGGGCATGGGGTGGTAGGGTGGTGGGAGGTGGGGAGGTGGGGAGGGTGGAGGGGTGGGTGGAGGGATTTTCCACTTATGTCCCTATGAGTGCAAATGAAACCCACTCTGTTCCCTCTCCCAGGGACAAAAAAAAAAAAAGCATAAAATACCTATTAAAAGATTCTGAGGCCTCATGTAATAGAATAGCTATAGGTTTATTTTAGGAGTCTGAGAGTCTTTTAGGGGAAGGAATAGTTCTCTCATAGCAAAATATCTATGGTGTTTATTTTACAGGTTGGAAACTCCAGGTTAGAAACAGGGATGGAAAGCTTCTTAATCTTTGTACAGTCAATAGCAGGTAGTGAGTTTTACTCTTTAAAGATATGAGTGACTTCATAAACATGGGGGGGAAAAGTAACTCTAAAGAAGTGTTTCTGAAGATATATCAGCCTTCTTTTGTGTTCCTTTAGAGAAAAGAGCATTATTTCTTTTATAAGCCAAGTCAAAAAGGTCTCAATCCTCCTGTTGAAAGCATTTTATGTATAGTACAAATATTCTTGGTGACAGCAGGCTTTGCTTAACCCTGCTCTTTTCTTGAGTATCTGCACATATTGCCTATGATTCACCTTGTAGCTGAAAACATAAAGGCTATTTGGAGAAATTACTTTGAAAGAGAATATTTTCTCCACCATATTTCATCCAACAGATATCTTTTAACAAAATTCAAAAAGACATCTTGTTCAAGGATTTACCTAGTGGATTCTTTCCCAGTACACCATTGTGATAGTCAATACAATTTCCAGTTTGAAACTTTCTAGGAGCTGCGTATTAATTCATACTGGGAATTGAAATTTAAACATTCATGTTAGAATAGAATAGAAAAAGAAAAGAGGGATTTCTCAGGAATCAGAGGGTCAGATAGAAGCTGGATGTCTATTCCACTGTTCTAGAATGATGACTAAGTTACATAAAATTTGTGCTTGAAGAGACCTCAGAGAGCTATCTCACCCAGTGTTTCTGAAAATGTGGTATGTGGGAGAATCACCTGGGGAGTTGTCTGGGAGGATAAGTTATTATGACTCACCTACAGGAGTTCTGATGTGGTACATCTGAGGTGTGATCTAGAAACCTATTTTTTTTCCAACTTAATTGAGGTATAATTGACGAATAAAAATTGTATAGATTTAAGGGGTACAGCAGAACGTTTTGAAGTGTGTATACATTGTGCAATGATTACCACAGTCAAGCTAATTAACATATTATTCACCTCATATACTTCTTATGATTCTTATTTCAGGTATATGAAAGGGTGTTCAACATTGGCAGCCATTATGGAAATACAAACCAAAGCACAATGAGTTAACATCTTATGTGTGTTAGAATGGCTATTATCAAAAAGATAGGAGATATGTTTGGTAAGGATGTGGAGAAAAGAGAACCCTTATACACTGTTGGTGAGAATAGAAATTGGCTCAGCCACTATGGAAAACAATATGGAAATTTCTCAGAAAAATTAAAAGTAGATCTCCCAGATGATCCAGCAATCCCTCTTCTGGGTATACACCCATAGAAAATGAAATCATTATCTCAAAGAGATATCTATATTCCCATTTCATTGCAGCATGATTCATAGTAGCTAAGATATGAAAACAGTATCCCTTCATGGAGAGGTGAATGGATAAAGAAAATGTGGTATATATACAATGGTATATTATTCAGCCTTAAAAAAGAAGGAAATCTTGCCATTTGCAACAACGTGGATGAGCCAGAAATCTAAAGATTCTAGGAGTACCCCAGGGATTCTAGCTCAGGTGGTCTGAGGACCACACCATAAGAAGCATTGTTTTAGGCCATTACTTACACACACACACACACACACACACACATACACACTCACACACTCTCTCTCGCATTTATCATCTATCTATCTACTCATCCTCAGGTAAATAATTCTTAATAAAAGAAAAACATTTACATCACAAGCTAACAAAGAAAGGGAAAAATCTTAGATATCCAAAGATATATGAGATATGCATTGACGTACATCTGTGCTTGGTACCTTTCAATCGCAGTACTGGGGTATGGTGCCATACTCTGCCTAAAGGAAAAAATGTATTATTGGATAATTTTATAAATTCATATTTTCCTAAGTAATATGAAAATGTTCTACATCTCTTGATATTCAGCAATTTTTAACTGCAATTCACTTCTATTACCTATGGTTTTAAAAAATGTTTGTACTGGGGCATCTGAGTGACTCAGTCGGTTGAGCACCTGGCTTTGGCTCTGGTCATGATCTCACAGTTCATGAGTTCAAACCCTGCTCCAGGCTCCTCACTTTCTCTCCATTTCTCTCTCTGCATGTCATGAGATTCACTCTTTCTCTCTCTCTCTGCGTTTCATTCACTAGCACCCCCCATCCCCCCCCCCCCCCCCCGCAAAAAAAACACCAAAAAATGCTTATGCTCAGTCCTCCCTCTCCACCATCCTTTAGATGGGAAAATCTTCTCCAGGGTCTGGGAATTTATATTTAAACAAATACCCCTAAGTGATTTACCTTTGTGCCACCAATTTGGAACAATTAGAGGGTCCTTTATTATGGCTTTTTATTTCCCATTTCCTTGTCAGCTTCTTCTATTTGTCATTGACATTTATGTAGGATTCATAAAAATAAAAACTGAATAAATACATTTTACAGATAAAGTGAAAAGAGTAGGAAGATGCTACACCCCAGCTCAGCTGTGGTCTTTAGGGGGTATAGTTAGGTATTTGTTTCTAACTGTACATCAGTTTTAGTATTGAGCTGAGCCAAGTTTAGTGCCCTGCACATAGTAGAAACTCAATAAATATGACTGGATTATCCTACAAATTTCTTCAATGAACATGAAAAATATGTTAAATATCCATTTGCTAACATCTTGTAATTATTCTTTAATTCATAGCCATTTGTGGATGGGAAAGCTGATGATTGTGCATTTGACGCCCCAGGTCACACATGAAGAAAAGTATTCTTTTTCTTTCCTACCTTCTCATTAATCCTTTATTGCTCCCCATTATCTGAAAACTAAGTATGTATATTTAAGATTTCCCTGCTGAATAGAGCCTGTAGATCTGAGCAAGGTGATTTGAATATTAAAGGCATCTTATCTACAGAAGAACCTTTCAGAGAAAGACGAGAGAGACTGAGAGAGAAATATTTTTCTTCACATTTTAAGATGGTTCAGAGTAATTCTTCCCAGAAGAAAGGGATGGCTAGAAGACATTTTGAAGTATTCCTTGAATTATGAGTCTGCGACTAAGCGTTAAGTGTTGCCAAAATTATATGGCATCATGCTCACCGGAATGCAGAGGGCAGTGCTATTTCTACTCTGCTTACCATTTTCTTAATGTCTTGTTTCCATAGCCAACCGATCTCCATTAAGGAAGGATGTCAAATGCTGCAAGTTTCTTTAACATTTTATTTTTTAGCATTTTCACATTCTATGTATCAAAAATATATTCTCAGGTCTTTCACTCACTCCCACCCCCAGGTTTCAGGCTTCCTGTCTACTCTCCTAAGTCCTCTGCTCTAATCGTTAGGCTCTCAGTTCTTTGATTACTCAGAAGTAACGATTCATTAGTTGTAGCTAAATATACGAATGATAGGGGCGCCTGGGTGGCGCAGTCGGTTAAGCGTCCGACTTCAGCCAGGTCACGATCTCGCGGTCCGTGAGTTCGAGCCCCGCGTGGGGCTCTGGGCTGATGGCTCAGAGCCTGGAGCCTGTTTCCGATTCTGTGTCTCCCTCTCTCTCTGCCCCTCGCCTGTTCATGTTCTGTCTCTCTCTGTCCCAAACATAAAAAAAAAATTAAAAAAAAATAAATAAATATACGAATGATAATTTATATTTACCCATTTGGTTCACAGGAGAGGTTTAAAGCCCCAAAGGATTTTCTGAGGCTAACTTTGATAGATGTTATCTATCACTGTTATGTGATATCGTCTTCAACCTTTCCCAAATATTCTCTAAAGGTTATTTTGAAGGCATCTAATGTCTGCCCTCATCACATGGTTGGTAGGAAAATGCTCTCCAAATGTTACTCCTTATGTGACCACAATATTTGATTACACTATCCAATAAAAGTGTTGGCCATGAAGTTATGACAATCAGGAATGTGAAGATGGTGAAGTCATAGTGAGTCTGATGTATGTAGGATGTCCTGTACAATATTTATATTGTTCTTGAGTGTGAGAAATGACCCAATGATTCTCCTTCTTTCCAATTTTTCTTTTGTCTGCATTTTCTTTGTCTTTTGTTCTATATCTTTGTCCTTGAGTTTTTCATTTCCTAGAGAATTGCAGGATTCTCTTCTATTTCCATAGATCATATTAAGGCAGGGCTAATTCCTAAGCAGATTTATGAGCAGTGTCTCAGAAAAAGGAGAGATCGCGAGAAGTCCCCTCTTAGTACAGAGAAATCTTACAGTCAAAATAAGTCATCACTTTCAGAGATCCACACTGGCCCTGCCTTCCAGACGGCCCCATAAAGGGCTTTCAGACACTGTGGATGCATAAGGAAGACTATCAAATATCTTACAAGTCAGAGTTCTTTACTTACTGAAGATACAAAGGGAATGTAAATATAAAACACTGAAGCATAAATGGATGACACTGGTATTTGACAAATTATTTTAAAGTGACAATTTTTTTTCTCATCCAAAGAAAGTTTTCCTGCTCTTTTGCTCAAAGCTTCAGGCACAAAAAAACAGAAACTGGCAATCCTTCATACTCACATGGATGTGATTTTTAATTTCCCATAATTCTCCTCCAGCTAAAGGGTGGTCTTTCTCAGAGCCATCTAAAATGTGACAGCTGCTTCCCAGCAGACATCACAGTGTCATGGTTCAACTCATGGTTTTCTGATGACAAATATGCAAGTAAATCATATTTAAAACCAACCAACCAACCAACCAACCAACCAACCAACCAACCATCCAACCTTGTGTGCTCTAGAATAGCATAACTACTTTTGAGCTAAATGTATGGTAAACATATTTTTCATCTCATTGATCTCTTATAACACTGAAAACCTTTTAAAGTGGGTTTATTTGAGATTTCAAGTGAGGCCAACATTTTGAATATATTCTAATATGATTTTTCTCTCATTTCGATGATAAAAATAATTAGCAAAGAGAACTGATATTTAATATGCTTTTGGGCTTGTAGTAAGTCATTATTTCTCTTCACAACATCAGGAGGTTGGTTTTATTCCAGGTTCTATTTTCCTCATGAAGAAGCTGGAATTCAGAAAGTTCAAATGATGTGTTAATGTCTCAAGGCTGGAGAGAGACAGAGCATGGTTATAATCAGGCGTATTTGATGTCAAGGCCTTGCTGCCTGCCTCCTCCTAACCAGAGTTGACTCCAATTTTATCCTGTGGAACTGTGTGCTCCATGAAGGGAACTTAACTGTTCACCACTGTGTCCCCAAAATAAAGCACAGCATTTGACTCATACTGAGTCTCTAATAAATAGATGTTATTTTTTTCAAATTAAACTAAAGAATCCCTAATCATGGCAATACTGTCCTTTGAAAGTCATTTGTTCAAATCTGAAAATGGTACTATTTGTGTGTGTGTGTGTGTGTGTGTGTGTGACATCCAAGAGAGATGTCATAAGTATGTGGACTCTGAGCCCAGAAACCCACTCCTGACATGCAGGAGAGGCCTGCGGAAGGGTCAGGGTCTACTGAGGGGAGGAAGAGATAACGTCATGTAGCAATTTCACTTCCCCCGGCTCTGTCTGTGACATTCATTCAACTGTATCTCTTAGAATTTTAGAGAAATCAAATATAAAGGATTTTTCAGTGAAATTCTTTTTTATACCTTTGTTAATTTTGAGAGAGAGAGAGAGAGAGTGAGAGAGTGCAAGCATGAGAAGGGAATGGGCAGACAGGGACAGGGAGAGAGGGAGAGAGACAGAATCCCAAGCAGGCTCCATGCTGTCGGTGCAGAGACCAACATGGAGCTCAAACTTAGGAACTCATGAACCTGAGATCAGGACCTGAGCCAAAATCAAGAGTCGGACGCCTGAGTGACTGAGCCCCCCAGGCTCCCCTCAGTACAATTCTTCATAAATGTAAAAATGATTTGATGCTCCGTCTTAGAATGAGGGGATGTGAGTGAGCTATTCAAAGTTGCACGGTCCAGGCAGAGAAGGCCAGTTAAGAAAGCAGGAAAGGGAAGGAAAAGAGGCGTAGTCATCTGACAAAGATTTTCTCCTTGGCCAAACTAGTCAGGCTCCTCTGAACCCTCTTCTCAACGAGGCTCTGACTTTTGGTCTTCCATTCTTGTCCCTACGCTGTCAAATTCTAGTAAGAAACCTGCTATGTCGGTTAAGCCACCACCCCCTACTCTCAATATCTGATCATCCTCGTATCTATCGGTCTCCTCACCCTCCACCATCTCTTAGGGGCCATCCTATCACCCTGGCCTGCCTTCAGCAAGAATCCTGTTAGATTGGTTTAGGCTGAAACCAATCCCCTTCCTTCTGACCCCCTGATACTTCCTTTCAATAATTTTCCATCCACAGACTCCCACCCTGTTCCTTGGCTATAAATGTCCACTTTTTCCTTGTACCTGGAATTGAACCTAGCCTCACTCCACTATTACAAAATCCATACTACTCCACTGTAGTCACTCCTCTTGAATAAAGTCAGACTTCCAATCTTTAACAGGTGTCATGAATAGTTTTTTAAAACATGTCTCAGTTCTCCATGTTCTTTATATGCTTTCAAATTTTGCTTTGGTAATTTATAACATCAAGAGGAACTTATTTTGTTACCTGAGTGCTATGCTATACTCTTCCTGGCCCATAAGGCTTAATTTATCTGTACTATTTTATATATACACAAACTCTTACTGTAATCCCTGTCCTACTGCGTCCACTCAACATTTTATAATTATGGCATTTAGCTGTATATATTTATGTTGATTGTAGGTTTATTTGTCTTCTCTTTGCTTCTAATTTGAAAGGTTTGTGAGATCTGCAAGCTGTTTAATATCTATACCTCAAATGCTGGTATAGAGTTTTATGAAGCATGAGGACATTCAGTAAATTCCTGTGGACTACAAATATAGTTTGGTGTTGCAGCCAGCATATTTTTTGTTGTTGAGAAGTCTGGTAATTGGAGGCGTAAATCTGGAGTCTGGTCTAACCCAAGACTTTGAAGACACAGCAGTAACTTCTCTTTACAGGGACAAAACCCATGAAGAAGAATCCCTTTTTGGCAGTTAGTCAAGCTCAAACTTCTTTCAAAAATAATGAGGATCTCTTCTTTTTTTCAATGAGATCTAGGATTAATGAGAATGTTAATTCCCCTGATTTAAATAATGAGGGAGGTACCTTCTTCATCATAGCCTTCCACTTCGGTTATACAAGTCACATAGGAAGAAGGATCCCTTTACGTGTTGTAGCCATCAACCTTGCTGCCTGATCAAATCCTTATCTTCTGGACAATGAATGGTGACTTCCTCCCTGACAACTTCAACCGGAGGGCTGCTGGTGAAGTTGTGGGTATTCTCTGGGCCACAGTCTTGACTGTGTATATGGTAGCACCTTCTTACCTGTGGACTATGGCTTGGATTATGGCTCTAGACGTTACTGACCACTTGGTTGTATTAGGCAACAGGAGTCTACTGGCTGACTGGCATGTCTGAGACCATGGAACTTCTGGGACATTTTGTTCTTTTGTTCCAGTCTGATTCCATCTTTCTTTGAGTCCCAAGATGCTGCTTGACCAAATGCAGTTTCTGCATTCACTGGATCAGGTTCACTCCAAGACACATCGCCTTTACGTCTTTGAACTTTTCCAGAAGTGAATCATTTAGGTTTGTGATTCTTATTTGAAGTATGTCCTGCCCTAGCACATTTGCCAGTAGTTCTTCATCTTGAGGGCACTTCTGTTTTCTTAAAAACTTATCTGAGTCCACAGAGGACATGTGGTTTAAATATGCGTTTTTTGGTTTAAGTATATTTATGGTAGTCACATTTTCAGTTACATTGCACAAAAAAACAGTGTTTTAAATTCAGTAAAATGAAGATTGATTTTACATTTTATCAGGAGATATTAGCTCTAATGTCTGGGCTAATTCAAGTAGGGACTTGGTGATGTCCAGGTTAATTTGGTTTACATCTTAATATCCGAAGTCCAGTAATAAAATCAAACCGATTTAGTTTGGATCCCAAATAACACAAAATGACTATCTACATTGAAGAATACATCACATACCAGCTCGATTTTAAATTAGTTTAAAAAATTAAATATATTAACATGTGTGGTTATGAACATATATTTCTCTGTCATACTATTTACTTTTATCTCATCTCTAGGACATGTTTCTCAATGTGTGGTTTCTGAACCAGCAGCATTGGCATTAACTGGGAACATTTTAGAAACACAAACTCTCAAGCCTTCTGTCTCTTTTCCTTCAAGATCTATAGACTCAGCACAATGCGTTTTAACAAGCCATTTAAGAGATTCTGATGCATGCCACATTGGGGAAATACTTGCTCTAGAACTTTAACTGCATTGGTTTGCCAAGTTAACATAGAGTAATTTTAGTTAACCATTTTTAAGAGTTAGATTTGGAATATACAAAAGAAAACAATGATTTTACCATACATATACATTGTACCTTATGATTTTACTGTATATTCATGTACATTGTCTTCTTAGAGCTTCCCAAAACCTCAAAAGTTAGGAAAGGTTATCTACTCCCCACTAGGCTATTTATGGCTTTGGATATGGATAGGGTGGCTTCTGGCTTCTTGACTACAAAAGATAATGGACATTTGACCTCTATTAATCAATTTCTGATCATGTGAACTATGTCATCATCTGCGTCCTCAGGAACTGAACCTGAAGCGATGTTTTATGGACAGCTTTCTAGAGGCTAAAATGAGAACTTCACGACCATCCAAAGTAGAGTGATCATGAACTTCGTGGACTGAACTTTAACTGAAGTCTTAATTTTTTCTGATAGAATGCTGCACCTTATTTTACATTCCCTCAGAGTATTTGATTTTCATTTTTCCCACTAAATTTTTGTTTCCTTAGTTTAATTGACTTCCTTATTCTAATAAATATACTTAACTTAGCCTATAAATGTGATTTTCAATTTTGTTCTTTTCTCTTGACTCTTTCTTTGTGGATGTGTTTTCCAACTATATTTTGCAATGAACACATTATTTTGCTATTCTAAGCATTCTCTCTACTAAGGGGGTATTGACTTAAGGAAAAAGTAGACAGTCCATGGTGAGTTTGTATAGAATCCTCTTGCCTTCCTCTTATTCATATTATACTCCCAAGTAAGAAATCTGTGGATTAAAATTAGCCCCTACCTTTCTAATCTCTAGTGTATTGTGTGCCTCAGTAAGGATTTGTAGTCTTTAAAGAATGCTCTTCAGTTTCCTGTTGTCTTTTATTCTGGCTCAGTGCTTACAATGTCAACTAGGAGACTCAATAGACAGAAACCATCTTGAAATTTACATCCTTTTTATGTCCATCATTTTCTGTCCTCAGTTTGCTTTTTAGTTAGGTGGCTGATTTCCCGAGTCTGTTATATGAGTTTAATGGTTAAAACATTGCTAACAAAAGGACAAAATTATGAATGAAAGTAAATTCCAATGATGTTAAGGCAGTATTTGTCTCACGCAACAGGCTAAGAAAAGGTTATTCTGTTGAGCGTTCTCAGTTGACTGCGTGAAGGAAGATGAGAAATACATTTTAAACTCCTTTAAATACAAAAGGTCAAGAAAGGTGAACTTTATTACAGCAAATTCTATTTCATATTCTGGTTTATTTCTGAATCACCAAAGTTGACCTCTTTAAAAATGGATGTGGAAGACAACTGGCAGAAAAATTCACGGCTTTAGGGTATCAAACCCGAGCAAAACTAAATCCCCAGAATAATACTTGTGTCCCTCTGGGTCCCAAACATTGTGCACTCATGGTCTTGCATTGAATTAGCTATTGATGCTAAATAATCTTTTAAAAAAAACTTGTCATCGTTAGTATTAAATATCACTTTAAGAATACTTTCATAATTACCTTTATAATGAGTTTCTATTTCTTTTTTTTTTTTTTTAATTTTTTTTTTCAACGTTTATTTATTTTTGGGACAGAGAGAGACAGAGCATGAACGGGGGAGGGTCAGAGAGAGAGGGAGACACAGAGTCGGGAACAGGCTCCAGGCTCCGAGCCAACAGCCCAGAGCCTGACGCGGGGCTCGAACTCACGGACTGCGAGATCGTGACCTGGCTGAAGTCGGACGCTTAACCGACTGCGCCACCCAGGCGCCCCGAGTTTCTATTTCTTATAATCCCCTTCAATACCAGCCTATCTGGCAATATCAAAGCAAAATCTAGTATGAGGCATTTGTGTAAGTAGTAAAAACAGTGTAATATAGATTTAAAGCTCTATGAAAAATGTAACTTTATCTAACAATAAAATCTAGAACATCTAAGTGAAAAGAAGATTTTTATGCTTTTAGGGAAATTCTCTATCAAGCTAGATAAGGTCTTTTTAAAAATTAAAATCAGCAGATACTAAAATTGTGTACATGTTTTAAAACATGCATAAACCTGTGTAATCATCAGGACAATCGGGATATAGAACGTTCTATCACCTCAAAAAATTCTGTCACACTGAAGTGGTTTTAATCATACTCTCTTCCCTAATTCTTGACAACCATTGATCTATTCCCTGTCACTATAGTTTTGTCTTTTTGACAAGGTCATATACAGGCAATTATACAGCATATAACCTTTGAAACAAACTTCTTTAGGCAAGTCCTATATGGGGTTTTCTAAACTCCTTGCATCTGTCTTTGGTTAAGAATAGGCAAAGAGCAGAATTCCTTTCAGAATTTGGGGTAAGCCTGAACTTCCAGGTTGACTGTCCAGCCACTGAACGAGAAGAAATTTGGGGATAGAGAACCTGGCAGCTTCTGTAAGCCTGTTACCAACTTTGACAGACATGTAACATACACGAAATTTATTTTACAGTAACCTGGATTCTGTGGTTTTCGAATCTGAGCACGAGTACACATTCTAGCCAGGCTGTTAAAGGATGCACACTTCGGAGCTCTGCCTCCATAGATTCTGGTTCAGTAGTCCAGAGGTGCAGTCTATTTATCTGCGTGTTTAACCAGCATCAAATGATTATGAAGCAGATTTTGTCAGAATTACCTTTTAAGAAACAGTAATCTAGATAAAGGAATCAACACGTTCACCACATTTTTTTCAGGGATGCCAAATTAAGCGTTACTGCCAACCCTTGAAGTGAAGGAATGGATTTCAAAGGCGACCCAAAGAAAGTGAAGCGCAAACAGGAAAGTTGGCCATGAAGGCGCAAGAGCAGGGCAGTGCCTGGGAGAGAGGGAGAAATCTTGGCTCAGGAAATTACTACGGAAACCAAACAAGTCATATACCAGGAATGAATCAGCAGTGAAATGTGTAATTAAAAAAGAACCTGATACGAATGTGAGTTAATAGAAGCAGGACGTGTAGGAGGTGCTAATGAATCCTTCTGCGATATGGCTCGATCCAGACCCGTATTGGAATACTGATCCTGTTTTATCTTCTGAATGTCATTAAGAATGTAGGAAATTGAGGAAGAATCTGGAGAAAAGCATTGCAAATTACAAAAGGGAAAGGAATTGAGCCCCATAGGAAAGATGAGAAGACTATGGGTTGCAATTTGCTTTCATAAAAAAAAATAAATAATATTCTGTTTTTTAATGAATAATTGTTCATTGCAAACCATACGGAAAAAAAAAAGAACATAAACATCGTCCATTAATTAGGAGTAACTAATATTATCTCCTCAGTGACTGGAAACAAAATAATTTTTTAAATCTCTTTTATAGTGTTATTATTTTGAACACTGTCCCATGTAATTAAAAATTATTTGAAAACATAATTTCAAAATGACTGCATATTTCTCTACATAGATACAGCATATTTAATTTATTTAATCTCAGTTTACATATATTGGGTCTTTTCAAACACTCACTGCTTGCAATAGTGTTTTAATCAACATCACTAAGTAATCATTATTCCCATTATAATTATTTCATTTAGACTCCAATTACAGCCAACACACTATATCAAAGATCAGAAATATTTTTAGGGTTCAGGACACATGTTATTGTCTACTGCTAGGCTGTTGCAGTGAAAATAAATTCCTTATTCCTTACTATGTCCTATAGGACCCTGAAGAGAACTTTCCTGAAGCCCCTAACTCAATTCCTGTTTATAGGATTTACCGCTCGTTAAAATTATCTTCTATAATTATTCGTTAACTATAAAAATGATCAAAGTATTCCATGGATGTTTCAAAAGAAACTTGTACAAAAAAACAGGTAGCAAAAATGTAGCTTTATGTAGGATCTACCCCCTCCTACCTTCTATTTCTTCTACTGGGCGACAACCATCTTCAGACACTTGAGACACCTTTTTTCCACACTTAGTCATGTCTACCTAATAATTTTATTCTGCATTTTTTGTTTTCTCAGTTTTACGCGTGATTTATTAGCTTCCTATTATGTGAGATGAGGATTTATTTCTTTTATGTGTACCTCACCCAGGACACACACATTTCTCCCCTCTCTACCTTCCCAGAAGGTTATATCACACTAGCATTGACGCTAGCCTGACCACTTTACAATTTCTTTTAATGTTTTTATTTTTGAGAGAGAGACAGAGCACGAGCAGAGGGGCAGAGAGACAGAGAGAGACCGAATCCGAAGCAGGCTCCAGGCTCTGAGCTGTCAGCACAGAGCCTGATGTGGAGCTCGAACTCGAGAACTGCTGGATCATGACCTGAGCGGAAGCAGGTCGCTTAAATGACTGAGCCACCCACGTGCCCTTATACTAGCCTGACTACTTAACCAACATTTACCCCAAGTCTGTGGTGTGTTGGAACAGTGTTTCCTCTCCAGGAATTAATGAACTGCCTACATTCACCACCACCAAGCCCTCCAATCTCTTCGACAGAACTGTAAAATTCCTCATAACAGCTTTGCACACATCAGGAAATCCATCAGTTCCTTCTTCCCCTCTAGAAGTATTTCTCTTGTAACCCTGTTCTGCTGTCTCTCTGATCTGGACTGCCGCCCTCTGGGTGAGGCGCGTAACTCAAATTCTCTTACTCCCTCCCCAGCCCTTTCACATCACTCATTGCCTGGATTTGCATTTAGATCTCTGGGGTCTGGCAGAATATATCCTGGAGCAGTTTTCCAGGCAGGTGGGTCTTTAGGTAAGCTTTCTGAGATCCTGAATGTCTGAAAATATTTTATTTTATTGTGTTTTTTTAAAGTTTATTTATTTTTGAGAGAGAGGGAAAGAGAGAGAGAGAGCAAGAGCACGCAAGCAGGGAAGGGGCAGAGAGAGGCATGGGGACCCACGATCTGAAGCAGGCTTTGCACTGACAGCACAGAGCCCGATGCGGGGCTCAAACTCACAAACCGGAGGCCATAACCTGAGCTGAAGTTGGATAGCTAACTCACTGAGCCACCCAGGTGCCCCTGAAAATATTTTATTTTACTGTGATAGTTGGTTTGCAAATGGACCGGTTTGCTAGGTTAGAAATAGTTTTCTTCCAATTTACTGAAAACATTGCTTCAATTTTATTCTGGTTTTCAATTTTGCTTTTGAGGTATCTAAATGTGCCACTTCGGCATATTGATTATTTTAAATAAAAGATAAGAAGCAACTTGTGCCATTTCAGATCCTCTGTCTACCTGAAAGCAGGAAATAAATGTCCCATGTGAAAGGCATGCTCCCTACACCAGGAGGTAAAGAGATATCCTTATCGCTAAATATAGGAAATTTAAAGCTGAGAAAGCTGTATAAACAATGTTTGTTACTTTTTACTAATTTACTACCCCAGCTCAAATTCTGTTTAGAATTCCTTACCTATTGAAGGTCCCAAAATCAAGTTTTCTTTGTCCTGGCAAGTCCTCACAGATTTATTGTCATATTGTCTAGAAAGTTTTATACTGCCTGCCTTGGTCATTTCTTTGAATCTCAACTTCGTTATTGGGCTTCTGTGTGCGCGTAATTAAACTTCGGTGCTTTTCTACTGTTAATCTGTCTCATGTCAAGTTAATTCTTCATCCAGCTAGAAGAAACTTGGACACAGGAAAATTTCTCCCTTTCCTTCTTCCCTCCCCTCTGTGAAAGCTTTCAAGATTCTCTTCTTATAGGCACTGGCCTGGAAATAATTTTTAAGATACATTTTACTACCAGGTAGATCACGAAGGACAGATTCCTGTGACTTTTGTTCTTCTAGAATATCACATTTATGAATGTATTTGTGTTCTTTTTTACATGCTGGGTTTCTTTTGATATTCAGTCTTTCTACTTCCTTCCTTCCTTCCTTCCTTCCTCCCTTTTTCTTTCTTTCTTTCTCTTTCTTTCTTTCTTTCTTTCTCTTTCTTTCTTTCTCCCTCTTTCTTTCTCTTTCTTTCTTTTTCTTTCTTTCTTTCTCTTTCTTTCTTTCTCCCTCTTTCTTTCTCTTTCTTTCTTTCTTTCTTTCTTTCTTTCAATTCTGTTTCTCTGAGAAGATTTTTGCCACTTCTCATGACCCATGTCACAACTCAATTAAAGTGAAAAAAATAAACTATACAATCATCAATAGTCTGAGAAGAGAAGGTGATAAAATGTCAGTGATCTTTCCTATAAACGGACTGGTCAGTCCAGCTAAACACTGTTTTGTCAGTCAACAAAATTGTGAAGTCAACACTCAGGCCACCATGACTTCCAGGTTAAACACAACTCCATTGGGAGTGAGCAGCAGTGAACCCTGACAAGGGGCAGTATTGGGCACCCTAGCAAAGAAGTATTAGTGACCATGTTGAGGAAGATCATATTCTGACACTTGCCAAGGTGAAGGTTCTTGTAATCTTGTGTTCCGGTATCCTGGATAAGTCCCGTCTTTAAGGTTTATCTAATCCTGTCAATCCTGCTTATAATTCTGACCTTTTTCACAGCCCCTACTACCCTGTCATGTGCCTGGGTTTCTAGCATATGATTTTTGTTCATGGATGTTATGTGAAACATTACCATGGGCTCTAATTTTGCCTTGCAAGTAAAATGACTTTCCTTTTTTACTGAAATCTGTCTAGCAATTTCTATTTACCTTCTAAACTTCTATTTGTGAGAGCAAAATAGTTCACCTTATGTTCGCACAGCAATTCAGAGTATTTCACTGATTGTGCCAGCACTTTAGTGATTTTTATGGGAATATATCAGCACTTTGTGGTTCCCAACATAATATCAAAACAAACAGAAAAGTAGAACTCTGGAGCCAGGATGGAATTTCTGTAGGTGTCAAGGTCTAATCCAGAGACCTATTGAATAGATAAGGTTTGTTTATATTGCTTTACTCTTATGATGACAAATCAAAATGTAGATTAGGCTTCATTTTCGAATGTGCTACTTGAGCAGGATCTCAGTGTCTCTACTTGGGCTCTCTCTTAATTCAGGGGCCAGCAGCTATTAAGTTTAATGTGATCCCCATTGAGCACAGGTATTCATTAAAACACTGCAACTCCCTGAAAAGCAAGTGAGGCCATTTGTCACCTGGGTGCTTGTTAAGAGGAATGGCACACCATGGCAACAGGTCCATAGTGTTAGCTAATGTTGGCATCTCTGGATAATATGTGTGGGCAATTGCTACATTTTGGAAATGTCCAGCTTTCTAGTGGGAGTCCCAGCAGCATCCAAAGCCCTGTGTTGGGAAAGGCAACATCCTAATTAAGTGAGGTTTGTTCAGAGACCCTCAGTTTCTGGAGAAGGTCCACCTAGGGCTTTGAGAGGGGATAAGATTTTCATAGAGGACGAAGAGATTTCAGTGCTTTTGAGTAAAATAGACACAGCCTGGATTTAGAGCTTTAGATCTGGGGTCAAAAATGGAAGACTTTCATTTCTTAGTGTAGATTATAAGTTGAGGTCGGTTTGGGGAATTACGACTTAACCTCAACGCATATTTAAGTGTCTTTAATGAGTATAATGAATATAACGTCACATCTTATATAAGAGGACAATAGATTAATGAGGTTTATTATTTTCTTTAAGTCCGTTAATAGGATATGAGTCAAGAATTTACTTGCAGTATCCCACCCTCTGCTAGGTAGATATAAATGGACATGTGGATCATGGAGATTGGGCTAGACTAGATATCCACTCCTGGATATCAGAAGATGTCCTTAATTCTAAAATGTCATATTATAGCAACTACTGTTCTGGCTGGTCCCTGCCTCCACCCTCCAGGCTTTTCTGGAAGTTGTGACTCTGGATATGGTGTCTTTGGAGACTTGGTTTATGACTGGGGCTCCAGCTATGGGTGTAGTTATGGCTACAAATATTTCCAATGACTGGGGTATAGATGTGGATATGGCTCTGCTGTTGGCTGGGGATATAGAAGCCCAGCTTGCTGTGGAAGATATGGGTCAACTGGACTCTACCACTTTTTGACTGGGGACTTTCACACCTTGATCACCATGACCTGTCATCTCATCTGCCTGCTCAGCTCACACCTCAGCACCAGTTCCTGTATTATTTTTGGTAACTAATTTCCCTGTTCTTTGTTGTTCTTGGGAATCCAAATGCAAGTGTTGAACTGACCTTTTGCTTCAAAGTGCATTGACTGGGATACATTTTATTGAAGTTCTTCAGATACTCTCCATTGAAAGGTCCATTTTCCTCTTGATGGAATGTTGTGCTCAGGCCATGGAACTTGTAGTTCACTTTAGTTCAAGTTAGGGGTTCTGTTTCTATGCTGATTTTTCTAAGTATAGTTGCCTTCTCAAAGAAAGCCAACCTCAAAATAAGTGCTTTATTCATTGTCTTGCTGAGAACCACAGCCCAGGAGGCAGGATTTCAGATTGCCCTGAAGAACTTCTCCAAAGGTCCTTAGCTACCAGGGTGGGGAGATTATATATGCAAAAAGGGGAAGGGGTAGATTTGCTTGCAAGCAATTCTCCAAATACTCGGCACCATATAAGGTATACGTTTTTATAGTTGTAAAAATTAAGGCTTACTGATTTCCACATAGACACCTGAAAGACCCTTAGGTCATCTTAATACATGATGTTTCTATCATATCTGATTGTTAAGAAATATTGCTTGAACGCCTCTGCTTAACTGGTTTTCCAGTTCTTCCTGCTTTTGATGATCTCCTTGAGGTCACTGACATCAGTCCCCTACTGAAGCTTTACTGTATGCTCTTTACCTAAGGTAGCCATTACTGATTCTTTCCGATTTTGGGGAATCAGTTTTGTATCATTGTTGCATATATATATATATATATATATATATATATATATATATAAATAAAATTTTTAATTCTGCTTCAGTTTGGGTCCTGGGTCTGTGTGCTTGATCCCTGAATACTTTCTCCACTGATTTTGTGCATTTCTTTCCTAAACTTGCCCTCTGTTTGATTTGTTTATGATTTTGAATTTTCAGATGTTCATATTTGGGTAGATTTTTTTTTTTTTTCTGTCCTGAAAAGCTGCTCAGATATATGTCTAGATTTTGGGCTTTCTTTTAGGACTGCAATTCTCTCAAGGTCCTCTCTATTTTATCACTGTTAAAACAGGAAAGTATTTTAACCTACATCGTGTGGAACAAAAATCCAACTGAGTAAATTTGAAGATCTAATTGGTTTTATTAAACAGTTCATGAGTCGGGCAGCATCCTATCTGGCAAGTAGAGGGGAGCTCTGAAGAGTTGTACAAAATAGAAGATGTTTTGTTTTTTTTTTAAATTTTTTTCCCCAACATTTATTTATTTTTTGGGACAGAGAGAGACAGAGCATGAACGGGGGAGGGGCAGAGAGAGAGGGAGACACAGAATCGGAAACAGGCTCCAGGCTCTGAGCCATCAGCCCAGAGCCCGACGCGGGGCTCGAACTCACGGACCGCGAGATCGTGACCTGGCTGAAGTCTGACGCTTAACTGACTGCGCCACCCAGGCGCCCCTAGAAGATGTTTATAGGAAGGAGGGTGGGGCAAGAGAGTTATTAGCAAAAGAAAAGAGAATTGTTTCAGGTAAGATCACCTTCTCTTAGGGGGAAGGGTAGGGGATCTTATTGGGTAGATTACTTAATCAGACTTTATTTAGATGATGGAGAGTCCACTGGACAGATTACCCTCACTGATGCTGATCAGAAAATTCCTGACTGACTGGTTAGGACTACATTTCTGTGAGAGGTTGAAACCGTAGTTAGGTTAAGGTCTTAAGCCCTGGATCTGGTGAGTTGGCCTAAGAGATACCATTTTGGGCCTGTGGTTTCCTGTTTAACAAAGATGTACAAAGAGGAGCATTCTTGTTTCCTGAAATCATGTAAAATCTCCTTTGGAACCAGAGCTTAAATATCACCTAAGAAATTCTCCGGAGAACTGAACATTTTTTTGTGTATACTGGAATATTCTTTAAAAAAAAATTTTTTTTTTTAATGTTTATTTTTGAGACAGAGAGAGACAGAGCATGAACGGGGGAGGGGCAGAGAGAGAGGGAGACACAGAATTGGAAACAGGCTCCAGGCTCCGAGCCATCAGCCCAGAGCCCCACGCGGGGCTCGAACTCACGGACTGTGAGATCGTGACCTGGCTGAAGTCCGACGCTTAACCGACTGCGCCACCCAGGCGCCCCATACTTCGTTTTTGTTCAATTTTATTTTATTTCATTTTTTTTCAATATATGAAATTTATTGCCAAATTGGTTTCCATACAACACCCAGTGCTCATCCCAAAAGGTGTGTTTTTGTTCAATTTTAATGTTTATTTTTAAAAGAGAGAGAGAGAGACAGAGCACCAGAAAGGGGGGGGGGCAGAGAGAGGGGGAGACACAGGATCTGAAGCAGGCTCCAGGCTCCGAGCTGTCAGCACAGAGCCCTACGCGGGGCTCAAATTCACGGACCGTGAGATCATGACCTGAGCCGAAGTCGGATGCTTAACCAACCAAGCCACCCAGGCGCCCCTGGAATATTCTTAATTTTCAGTTAATATCAGTAAAAGATTGATTATTCATCTTCTGTTTTTTTTTTTTTAATTTGTTTTAAGGGTTGAATACCCAGAGGAATAAATGAATAACAAATACTTGCTCCTACAGTGCAGCGTCAATGGACTCTGAATAGCAGCCAGATAATTGATCATTTCAGACTATATTTTCTGAGTTGATCCTGAGTGTTTCTAGATGACATAATTGATTAAGGGAAGATCCCTGTACATTCATAGGACAAGATAGTATCTATTATATAAAGGCCTTTTAGTCATTCCTGTTAATTTTGGGGGGGGTGTGGGGGACAATAATATTTCTAAAACTTGCGGTATTCATGTGGTATTAATTAACCCTCATGAGAAAAGCACAATATACGGAACAATCTTTATGTTATCATCTTTAGTTTGTCAGGTTGTTGACACGGGTTATTTTGCAAAAAAGAGTATGTGTGAGAGGGTGGAATTCATCCTGGCAGAAAGATGTAGTATGTTCTAGATTGTACTTTGGGAACATGTTATCTTGCACGCACACTTAAGCAGATACTATGTTTTAAGATGAAAAGTAACAGAAAAAGGAAGAAAATGTACATACAGAATAAATGTAACATTTGCCTTGGCTTCACCTTCTGGAAATCTGAACGGCTCAATGTTCATTCTAACGTTACTCTGGGCGTCTCCGAACTTACCATCTTTCCTGATCCTCTGGTGGCTCCAATGGTGTGAAAGTGTTGGTTATCCTGGCAAGGCCTGTCATTGGGATTTTAGTTATTGTCTAAATATTTACTTTCAGCTATAAGCAAGCAGTCTAGAGGTAAGTTGAGCTGCTCTTGTTTTTGTATATTGAAATGCTATCTGCTAATTGAGGTATTCATGATTTCCAGAGAAGGGATGTTGTAGCAATTAGCAAGGACAGTGAAAGCTGTTGATTTTTGTATCAAAACTGTGAAGAACTGATAAGCGTCTGAATAAAGAGAGAAATGCACGGATAACCAATCCAAATATTATGACAGTGCATGCTATCTAGATCAATGTTTGTCAAACTACCACGGGGGCCGGCTATACCGTGATTTTAAGAGTTAAAAAAAAAAAAGAAATACAGGCCCAGGGTGGAGTCAGTGGCCCCCAGGACCGCAAACCGAGATTTAATTGTAATTTCAACTTCTCCCAGGAATAGAATTTTAAACCAGTCTGGAATTTCTTGGTCACCACCAGGGAGGTACACTGCCTGATGAGACCTCCTACCTTTCCCTGAGGGAAGGTAACCTCGCCTGAGATAATCCTTACTTTTCTTTTGCTGTAAACCTTCTTATCCCACCCAGTTTCTGCTTATAGAATCCTTCCATTTTGTCCAGCTCCTTAGAGCTCCTTCCTGTTTGCCAGGTGGGAGGCTGTCTGATTCACGAATTGGTGAATAAAGCCAATTACATCTTTAAATTTTACTCAGTTGAATTTTGTTTTTTTAACATAAGAAAAACAGATTTGGTTTTCATCTTCATTTCTGGCATGAAGCTCCTAAGACCTTTGAAATCTCCTAAGTGAGGAGAGGAACAAAGGTGACTTTGGTTGAAGAAGTGATTTTCAGACCCCACCTTAGGCTAGGGGCTGGTTGCCAGGGGGGGCCCCCCCGACCATCTGATAAGGGGTTGGAACTTTCAGTCCCACCCCTTCACCTCAGGGAGGGGAAAGGAGCTGGAGGTCGAATGAATTCCAGCAGCCAGTGATTTAATCAATCGTGCCTCTATATGAACCCTCCATAAAAACCTGGAAAGATGAGATGCCCCCATCACGGTGAACACATGGAGATTTGGGGAGAGTGGAGGGGCACAAGGTTCCACATCCTTTCCGCTTTCTTTGCCCTGTACATCTCTCCCACCTGGCTGTTGCTGAATTCTATCCTTTTGTAATAAACTGGTAATCTAGTAAGTCCAAGATTTCTTTTGAGTTTTGCCAGCTGTTCTAGTAAATTAAATGAGCCCACAAAAGGGGTCGTTGGGACCTCTAATTTATAACCAGTCGTTCAGAAGTAAGGTAACATCCTGGGCTTGAGACTGGCATCTGAAATGGCAGTGGAGAGGGTGGGCAGTCTTACAGGACTGAGCCCTTCACCTGTGGGGTCTGACACTATCTTCAGGCACACAGTGTCAGAATTGTGTTACATTGTAGCACACCCAGCTGGTGTCTGGAGAATTGCTTGATTGTCTTGGGGGCATCACGCGCATAGACACAAATTGGAATTGGATGTGGTTACTGAAGAGGGAACCAAAGGCAAGCTGAGGACAAAGCACAGCTGACCGCCCCCCCCCCCCCCCCCCCCCCCCCCCCCCCCCCCCCCCCCCCCCCCGTGGGATATGTGTGACATTCCTGAGACATGCCTCTGGCACTCCTGGCTGCCCAAGAACAAAGGAAAGGAAAGAACACAAAGGGTTAACTGGTAGAGATCACAGTCCTGCAGGACTTGAGTCTCCATCAGTTTACAAATGTCTTAGTAAATTTCAAGAACAAGGCAATCTTATCAATTGCCTAACCTCCAGAAACCTATAGACTCAGTTTCCTGGAGCCCCAACGTCACCTTCCCCTCCATAGTGATGTAGGGAACAAAGGCAAGAAGAAAATGTAGATAAAATTAAATTTCTTTATAACCTGCAGCCCACTGACAAATACTTTAGGCAAACACAGGGTATAACATTCCTCCCGGAACTCCCTACAGTCTTAACGTTAAGGCTTTGCTAGAGGGAAGAATGACTTCAGCTCAACAATAGCCAAGGCCTCCAGTGTCTTATGAGTCCTCTTTAGCATATGAGAGTCCTTTTGGAAACCCCCGTCTTTCCTTACCCCCCACCCCACAACTCCATAGTATATACTCAGTCACTCCTTGCCGCAGTGTGTCTCTTTCTGCCCATGGGTCCTGTCCCCTGTGCTTTAATAAAATTACCTTTTTGCACAAAAGGCATCTCAAGAATTCTTTCTTGGCCGTCAGCTCCAGACCTCCATCGTTACTTGAAAATTGCATCAGGTTCACTAAATTAGACCTCAAAGTGCAGGTTGTTGTTAAAAATCAGATTCTAATTCAGTGGGTCTAGATTGGGGCCTGGCAATCCTTTAAGTCAGCTGCTGGGAAATGCCAGTGTTGGGCACAGGATCTAGATAACTTTAGGATGAATACAGTGTGCCTTTTGAGCCAACAAATATTTTCCAAAATTTAAATATTGGTATACGGTGATGGGGAAATGTTGGGGTTCAGAGTTAACAGCCAAGAAAGAATTCTTGAGAAAAAGGTGGTTTTATTAAAGCACGGTGGGGGACGGGACCCGTGGGCAGAAAGAACTAGGCTGGGGTTGTGACAGGTGACTGATTATAGGCAGTCAAGTTGGGAGGGGATTAGAGATGGAAAAACTTCCAAGGTATTTTGGAAACAAGGTTTCCAGGACTCTGACGGGGCTAGCTATTGTTAGGAAAAGGTCATTTATTACCTTTAGTAAAAATTTAATCGTGAGACCTCTCAGATGTCTATCAGTGGGCCGCAAGCTTGGAGGATGATTGCTAACATATTTTGGGGAGTAGGGATAAAGGAAGTTTCCAAAGGAATTTCTGTAAGTTTAAAGTAGACTCATTGGATCCTGAGGGGTTGGGCTAAGATTGCCTTTTGCCCTTAAGAAAAGCTGAGCTCCCAGAGGGTCAATTTGCCTGTTTTAAGGACTTGTCAATGGGCTGTAGGCAGTAAGGAAATTAAAAAAAATTTTTTTTGCCTTTGTTTCCCACATCATAAGGCAAAAAAAAAAAAAAAAGTTTGGTTTATATATTTTAATCTTTGTAGAATTGTTTATGTTCTAGCCTACAGAATACTAAATCACAGCTTGATTATTCATTTCAATTAGATACGAGTATTTCAAGGAAAATTCTACATGAGATTTCCCTACATCTTCTGAGAATGAAGTATAATTGAAATGTTAAAATATTAAAATTCAGTATCAGCAAATGATTTAGGGAAAAAAACCCAAAATGCATTTTCCTTTCACTGTAAGAGTTTCACAACAACAGACCTTAGAAAAATACTCAAGAATGATACTGCCTTTGGGGCGCCTGGGTGGTTCAGTCGGTTGAGCCTCCAGCTTCGGCTCAGGTCCATGAGTTTGTGCCCTGCGTCGGGCTCTGTGCTGACAGCTCAGAGCCTGGAACCTGCTTTGGATTCTGTGTCTCCCTCTCTCTCTGCCCCTCCCCCACTCATGCTCTGTCTCAGAAATAAACAAACATTAAAAAAAATTAAAGAAAAAAAGAATGATACTGCCTTATAATTTTGACTTTATAAAAAATGTATGTTGAAATTAGTGCTATAGAATCTTAGGCTGAATAATATTTTTGGGAAAAAATATTTTTGAGATTTTCCCAAGGTATATATTTTCTTCCAGAGAATATTTATATTAATTTTAACTTAAAGTTTTCCCCCTGTGTTATGTTCTTCTGTTCCCCCAAAGGGTTAATGATGTAATTAATGTGCAGTTTCTGTGTCTTGCATATTAGACATTTGGACATAAAAAATGAAAAATCTTTTTTAAGGTTGATAATAGATCATATCAATGATGAAACCCACCATGAATCTACTTTACTCTTCTGCTGAAAGACTTCTGGAACTCACACGGTGAACAATATTGTAAATCAGGTGGAAAAAATACATTTGTAGAAAAAAAAATCCATAAAGAAAAGTGATTACAATTGCCAGTGACAATGGGAAAAATACAGGGAAGGTTCTGAGTGACTTAGTAATTATGTACATTATGATTTTTATTCTGACCCTTCAGTTTTATGTTCAGGGCATAATTGTAGCACACAGTGGAGAAACAGAATTATTGTCTATAATCAGTAAGATAGTGAGCTAATTAAATCATTCTTTAGCCAAGGACAGACTACATGACAAAGAGAATTTTGAGACTTCTTTTTCATACGCTTATATAAGATGTTCCAAATGAGATGAAATAGTGTTTATCACCTTAAATGGTGCTTAAAAGAACATTAATATTGCACACAGCAGATAATACCAATATAGTAGGACATCCGATTGTTTGCAGGTTGTTAATCCTCTTGCTGGAATTTGCTGCCGAAGTAACCAGACTCATGCATGTATTTCTTCCCTCATTTCTGCTTCCTGTCGTTCTGTTCTAGCACAGATGCTGAACTTGGTGTGCGTACAGTGAAATCTGAGGGGTAGATCTTAACTCACTCATCTTGAGAGTCATTAACTCTGGTCCATTACCATCTGATATTTAAGAACAAATTTTTCTCAAGTGATTGAACGAAGCAACACGTGTGTGTGCAAATGTATTATTTTCTGTATTCCGATGCTTTGACAATGGGGCCCTGCTGACCCTCAAAGGACTGACTTTCTCAGCGCCAGCCAGTTAATTTCTTGAGATAGCAAACAAATCACCATAAGTCTACCTTCCAGATGCAAACCAACCAGTCCAGAGCCCACACCTCCAATCACCTCTTTTGTCAGGCCCTCACACTCCAGGCTACTCTCCACCTGCTCAAATCACCCCAGGCCCAACTAGCAGACAAGGAGGGACAGATCTCAGTGCCTAGAGCCTGTAGAAATCACTCAACTAGCCAATTGTAAGCCTGTTCACCCTGCCTCGCCATTTCTTTCCTTGAAAACCACAATAAAGACTCTTGCCCCCATTTCTCGCTTCTCCCTCCCGAATGACCCTCGTGCTTCTCCTGGTGGCCTTCTGTGGTGTGGCGCGCTCCCTCTTCTTGGGATCCTTGAGTATAACAAACTACCTTTTCAGTTGTCTGATGTGTTGGCCTCACCATAACTAAATAATAAGAAAACTCTATATTGTAAACAGCAAAGAGAGTAAGGATTCATTTGCTATAAAATTGAGGATGGAAATCTTAAGTCCATCTCTGAAAATATTCAGAAAGCATCATGTGAAGTTTCAGCTTGTGAGATGGCCTCACCGGAGATGCATCAGTGCCAATGACCACATTTTTAAGTCAAGAGTTAAAGATGAGATGCCTTTTCCTTAGGTGCTGATAGAGAGGAAGAGAAGCTGGTCCCAGTGGTGATGCAGTTTTCTGTGTAACACTTTGTCAGCTTGCAGAACAACTTGCTTTTCACCCACATGGACCTAGGGAGCATTTACTTGGTTTTGCAGCTGTTCGGGTTTCATGACCCCATGAGCAATCTTACCGGACAGGCTGCTGAAAAAGTTGTCTTCTGTGCCAAAACCTCAACCAAGAAACATTTGTCCACGTAATTTCTGATAGGGAGATAATATTTTTTTAAATTTAGATTTATTCATAGCCATCAGGACTTTATTCTGTCGTAGTGATATTTCACGTTGGCCTCAGCTTCAGTTGAATCTTGATGATAACTACGGCCATTAGACGTTGGTGGAAATGTCTTTGGTTCACTTCAAGTCCTGGCCTTACAGTATAAGTACATATTAATGACTGCTGTCAAGTATATTTTTTTTATACAGTAGATTTCCCTATATGCCTCGCAGGTGAATTTAATATAAACATGCTAAAGACGAATGACTGAATGAGAAGGGATAAATAAGAGTCATCAAGGAGATTTGTACCCAAATAAAAAATGGATTGGTAATATCTAATACTCCTTTGGAAAAGTTGCTTAAAATATTGCTCAGAGGATAAGTGTGCAAGAAAATGAATAACACTAATTTACCCCTGGTACATGCCCTTTTATGTGAAGATATAATAGTGATTTATTGGAAGTGAATACGGAAAACTTCCCCCCTCATTATTGATATCACTCAAAACATGCAATAAGACATAGGCCAACATGTTTGGAGTTCCCAAATGGGCATTAAGTCCTAAATTTCTATTTTCTGACCTTAAATTTCACCTGCATGTCCAGGTTGCTTTGCTTCCTTCTTTGCTGAACTGTCTTCTCAGAGGTACACAGATATGATTCAGAGTTGGTTTCGGTTGAGTTTAATGTTTTCCTTCTCAATCTTGACCACCCTCTTGTGCCTACAACATTAGTGAACCTCCTGATCTGTACTGTTCCCCAGGCTAAAAATCACTTCAGTGGCCTTGACCTGTTCTCCCCTCAGTGCAATGAATCTCCAAATTCTGGTGACAGGTCTTCTGTCCAGCTCAGAATTTTCACTTCATTGTGGTCTTCGTGCACTTCACATATCTTCAAGCCACGTCCAACTTGGAAGACTTGTGTTGGCTTCCTGGCTATTTCCCAAACCTCTAGTCTCTCTCTACTCTGTTTCATTCAGAAGTAGTTCAACAAATAAGTTTTGTTGCTATCAAATGCTCTCTTAAAAACACATGTCTGCTTTTGCTGCTTACCAGTTTTAAGTCCTCTGATAGCTTCCGACTGCCCATGGGAGAAAAAAAAATCCAAATTTCCTAGCATGGCATATAAGTAGGGTCATTATATAATTTACCACCCAACCTGGAACATTTTGGACAGGTTAAGGGAGGCTGCTATGGTCTGACTGAATGTTTGTGTCCCTCCCCAAAATTCATCCATTGAAATCCCGACACCTGATAGGATGGCATTAGGAGGTGAGACTTCTCAGAGATAATTAGGTTGCGAGGGTGGAGTCCCCATCCATGGCATTAGTACCCTTATAAAAGAGGCCCACTTATGAGTGCTCTTATAAAAGATATCTCTAGTTCCTTCCACCATGTGAAGAAGCAAGAAGTCTGTGACCCTCACCTTACCATGCTGCATGCTGGCACCCTGATCTCAGACTCCCAGGCTCCAGAACTGTGAGAAGCACAATTCTGTTTGTTGTTTATAAGCTACCCAGTCTGTGGTATTTTGTTATAGCAGCCTAAACAGACTGAGACAAAGTCCTATTAATAATGATACTGGAACCACAGGGACTGCCTGGCAAACCAGAAAGTACAGTCACTCGTCATGTAATTATCATCATTTTGTAAATACAGCTTAGATTTCGAGCTTCATCCCTTGCGAAACTGTGCCATACACCTCGTTCATCCACTAGTTATTTTTTTAACAAGTAAGTTCTGGGAATCCACTCCCTGGTAATTACTATTCTAGACAAAAATCATTATACCTGGAGAACTTCGTTTTTAGCATTGGAGACTTACAACAAATGAGCGGGAGATACCATGTCAGACAGTGAGAAAATAAGGGAGGTTGATGAGATAAAGTGCCAGGGAGGGGAGCTGAAATTTTAAATAAGATGGTCAGTGATGGTCTCCCTGAGAAAATGTCGTTCAAGCAAATTTGGAAAGGGGCACCTGGGTGGCTCAGTCGGTTAAGTGTCAGACCCTTGCTATTGGCTCAGATTACAATTAAGCCCCGCATTGGGCTCTGCGCTGGCTGTGAGGAGCTTGCTTGGGATTCTCTCTCTCTCACTCTCTGTTCCTCCCCCTCTCACCCTCTTTCTCTTAAAATAAATACAAATAAACTTCAAAAACAAAAGAAACTTTTGAAGGAGGATAAAGTTGTACTCCTGTGTTTGTAAGGGGAAAACATTTGAGGCATAGTGAACAGCAGGAGTCAAGGTGCAAAGGCTGGGCTCTGCTTAGTGCATTGAAGAAGCAAGAACTTGAATGGGGATAGAGGTTTGAAGTTGGGTGGGTGCGAGGAAATGAGGCCACAGAACCTAGAGTAAGGGTTTTAGCTTTTATTCTAAGATGGGAGTCCACTCTAGGGTTTGGAGAAGAGTGAAAACCTGACTTACATTTTAATTGGATCTCAGGTTGCTATGTTGATCACATCCTATGTAGGAGTAGGGATGGGCAAGAGTTGAAGCAGGGAGACCAATTAGAAGGCGATTGACTATTGCAGTGAGGTATTGGTGACAGCGATGGAAATTATGACACATTTCAAAGGTGGAATTTACTAATTTTTCTGAATGATTGGTGTGAAATGTAAATAAAAGAGTGGTGTTAAGGATGATTCAAAAGTCTATGATGAGCAACAGGAAAGATAAGACAGTTTTTTTTTTTAAATGTTTTTATTTATTTTTTTATTTTGACCGAATGAGAGAGAGAAAGGCAGAGAGAGGGAGAGAGGGAATCCCAAGTAGACTCCACGCTGTCAGCCTGTCAATACAGAGCCTGATGCAGGGCTCCATCCATGAACCGTGAGATCATGGCCTGAGCCAAAACCAAAAGTTGGACCCTTAACCACCTGAGCACCCAGGCACCCTGACAATACAGGCTTAAAACGAGATAAAATACACTACAGGAGAGGTGGGTATGTGGGGCATGATCAGGGGGCTAATTTTGGACTTTGTATATTTGAGATGCTCATCCAAGTAGAGATGTTGATTAAGCAGTTGGACATGTAAATCCAGAAGTCTGGGCCAGAGTTTTACATTTGGTGGTTGTCAGGATTGTAGAGGGGTATTTAAAGCCATGAGACTGGATGAGATTATGAAGGGGATGAACATGCGCAGCCAAGGGAAGAGGACTAAAGACTGAATTCTGGGCACTCCATGTCCAAATACCTGTTGTATCCTAACTGCAACATGACTCTCCCTTTTCTTTACCCTCAAATACTTCTTTCTCCAGGGACTACTTTTCTTTGTTCTTTATCCTATGGGGTCTTATTTATTCTTTTGGAACTTCTCAGAACCCCCGGCTTGAGGTAGTAGCCATATTTATGTTCTTCTTGTCATACTACTTTGGAATCGCTTCCTTACAGGTTTATCATACTTAATGATCCTTGAGAACAGAGATTACTTTGCATTCCCAGGACTCAACACATAGAAGACATTCATTAATACATTAACACATATTGCACAAATGAATATATAGTTTAGCTCATGTAATGCATCTGCTTATCAGACAGTTATAATGAAACACCAGAACCAAGTTTTTGAAGATGTGATCCAGAATGTATTTTCAATGATATTAACTACTTGAAAGACGATGGTCTTGTGCTACTGTAGAAAAAGCCTTATGTATAGAACAAGGAAGCTTCAGGTGAATTTTGCTCCTCTAGTCACCTTTTATTTGGCCATCTGCAAGTAGTTTTATATCTTCAAACCTGTGGTTTTTTTGTTGTTTTCTGTGAAATGGAATTCAAAATTTTTAATCACCATACTGGAGCATGTACGTGAAAACACTTTGTAAACTGTTAAATACTATTAAATATAAGATGTTATTATTTTTCTGCTTGGAAAGACATCCATTATGAACCTATCTTCGCTCCAGGTATTGAGTGTTAAGATAAGACCTGTTTAGGATTAGTGTGCTGTGTTCCAACATGCCATTATAGCTGACGCAGCATATGGCAGTTGAGTTTCTATTATGGCAAATCTCCTTTCATTTCACGGACTGTAATGCTCTACCTGCCTGCTATTACATTTTATATGGTGTCAGTTACAGCCTCCAGAGCAAGCTATCATAGTGATGTCAGATGCAGATTAAAAGAAGGTAGTACTGGCTTTGAATAAAAGAGATTGTAATGTTCACGAGTTGGATGCTTGAGTTGGAACATGTTTTTCTCCCTTGTGGCTCACCAGCATCCATTCTGAACATATGCTGGCTCTAGTCTGTGATCCCCTGTTGGAAATCAGAACACATGCTGCTTTATAGAGTTGGGTGACATCAGGGAACTAACTGGCTTCTCTTTCGTATTTGAACTACATAGGGGTTATCTTTAAACTCTCTCTCTATGTCTGGTCTGCCTGCACCTAGAGCAGGCATCTGCCTTCAGGAATGAAAGCTCCCATGGTTTCCCGAGCTTCTGTGAGGCTCCTTTTTCTCTTGAATTCAGTTCAACAAGGACTCCTTGCATCTGCTGCTTTTTGTTAGCACCATGGAAAAGTATCTTGTTTTGTCCAAGGTTTTCTGGTAGTTATGGAGAGGAAGATCTTTCTTAAACTTCGGTATGCTAACTGAAAGTAGAAATTGCTTCTTACAGTTCTTTATTCCCATTCTACCTGCAAATAAACTGGGAAGTTTTTGGAATTTTCTGAAGTTTTCAATTTAATGACTGTGACTGTTTTGATTTTGCTGTATTTCTTGGTACAAATGAATTCTCTGCTGGGGAAAACTCAGAACTGTGGAGCAGAATGTAAGAAAGTATCTGGTCCAATTAGTGACTCTTGTCTATGTGTCTCAGTAATGTAGGGGTCACGGGTGTGATTCTTACTTGGGGGGATGGAGTATAATGTATTCCATGACCATGGCTTGGCTTCCAGTCCAAATTAATCACCTTTGATTTGCATGTTGCAAAGGGAAGAAATATGTGTTAATCATTCCAAATCCCCTGTTGCTTTTAGAAATAGTTATACAAGTATATATTCTACTGATGGCTTATTTCCATCATACTTTTAAAAAAGAAAAACTATGTAAATCATAATAGAACTAGATAAAGCTGTTCAAAACATGCCACATGCCTTTCTAAAAAAATGTTTTTAATTCCCAGAATTTTAGAAACATTAATAGGTAGCATGTGAAACCATTCTGTAAGTGGAAAATTCTGAAAGTTGAATCAATTTTATTTCTCATTTTCCACAATGCCTTCATAATCCTGGAGAAAAGCATTTTTAAGTATTATACTTTGATCTTTCAAAAATAAAATAATACATAAAGCGTTTCATTAAAAACTACCTTATTCATATTAACAGTAACCTATTTATTTTCATCCCCAGAATTTTCTAAATGCATCCTATTTGTATTCCATGATTGCTAAACTAGAACTAATATTCAAATCCAACTGTTAACATTTCTATGGCATATTAGCATACATTTTGCCTCAGGTAAAATGTAGCAAAGCTAATAACTATTTCCTTCTAAAAGTTTCATAATCCCAAAGGTCCCTATTAACATTCTCTGTCCTTAATGCTATGAAAAATCAAATAATACCGTTTTAGTTGGTTTTCTAGCCCATATTTATTTTACTCTTGAAGTGCCACAGGCCATAAAGACATGTTGTTCTTCTCTCTCTCTGAATGTGTAATCGGTTTTAATATACCGAATGATAACCATAGCTAACGTTTAACAGTGTGATAATTACCATTTTTAGACACTGTTCTCAATGCTTTACTTGTATTAACTTATTTAATCCTTAACACTTACCATTCTTATCCTCAATAGCGGATGAAGTAACTGACTGACAGAAGTTGCGCTCATCGAAATTACACAAATAGTAAAAGCCAAAGCTTGGATTTGAACTTTGGCAGCCTGGCCCTCAAGTCAGTGATAATAAAATACTGATACAATTTAGTATCCAAAGTGGAATACCCTTGAGAGTAAAGGATAGCAATATTAATAATTACACCAGCCCAAAAAGGTACATGGTCCTCCTAGCTTTTAATTGTGAATGCACTGTGATTGTGATATTTCTCAGTAAAACAACACATTTAAGATGCATTGAATTTATGATTACATTTTTTCTTTACTTGAGTAATGACTATATTTGGTTCAGTTGCCAAAAGATGAATGATGTTTGGTCATGGGAAAAGAGAAACAGAATGAAGGGCAGGAATTTGGAGGACACGTTGAGAAGCGTGAAACATTTCTTCCTAGATTTACCACTGCGATGGACTTTGAATGATAGAAATACATAAAACAATTACATGAAGGATGGATAGGTTATCAAAATATTATGAATAGCAGCAAGTTAGATAGATGAGATATTCCAAAGAGAAAAAAATAAATTATGAGCTTTGATTGTGTTTTCAATACATGGGTTGATCGCTTTTCTCATTAATTAATTCTGTAGATTTGATGGCACATCTGGCCTAATCACCACTGTGTGTTGTTGTGAAAGGAGGTAGACACAGACATACTCCTGCCTGGGTGGCTTTATGCATTAACGTGAATACTGGTCAATTTGATGCATTACACTGTAATGAGGAAGGAGCTGAATTTATGGGCTTAGGTAAAATAACAGGATGGTGAAAGAGACAAAGGTTGGTTGCAGTAGCTCTCATGAAGACATGTGTTCACATGGGAACATTTCCTGTTAGAGACACCTAACAGAAAGTATCCCACTGCTGGTTATGTATGACAAAATCCAAAAAGTATGTTTCATAAAAGTACAAGCTATTATTTTAGACTGAAGGTTTATTTGGGGGAAACCCAAGTTAGCAGGTGATGACCTGAAAACTTCCTTTAACTGCTGTGGCAAAACGTTTTTTTAAGAGGACGTCACAAAATAATGAAAAGCTTCTATACAAACTGATGGAAGGATGAGAGACAGACTGTGTATGAGATACTCTCCACCCATTCCTGGCAGTTGAGCTATAAATTGGAGTTGGAGCTCTGAATGACATCCATCTTCCTTTGTCACCACCTGAAACTTCACCTGCTGACTGCCAGGCATTCCGATTTTGACGGGAACTCTTGGGACGGGGGGTGCTGTGGATGTGGCCTTGACCGTGGCTATGTTGTGGCAGGAGTGACCCAGGATCAGGCTCTGGATTAAGGCTCTGGATATGGTGGTGGCTGTGGGCTGAGCTATGGCCGTGGATACTGGTGTGGCTCTGGTTACTTTCCCTACTGATCCTCATATATCCAAAGATGTCAGTCACCCTGCTGCTAATTTTGGACTCTCACAGTTTTTATGCCACTTACTAGTGTCCTGCAATGAATTTCAAGAAGCCTGCGTTGATTTTTCCTTACACTTATCTTCATCCCCTTTGGACAGCAGCAGACAACACGACATTGCAATTTACCCTTCAGCCTCTGGGGCCGTTTCCAAAATTTTGATACAATCAATTTTTAAGCATTTGCTCTTCTGTTAAACCATACCATTCTAACATCTCTATGGAGTTTATGTCTTGTAACACAGCTCCTAAATAAATACATTTAAATTCACCTCCCAGGATATTTTTCTGTTTCTGTTTGTCAAAAACTTTATGATTCTTTTTACCATTCATAAACCAGGCCACACTTAAGAGTTGTAATGGTCCAGAACAATCTGTCTACCTAGAGAGCTGGACACAGGAGCAAACAAGGATTAGACCAAATAAAAGAGCTTTTGTTTTGGTCTCTGCTTCCAATATTTTATGGCTTTTATGCCCAATTTTTAAGTTTCAAGTCCTATAAAACATCTTTTGGGAAATTTCCTTCTTAGTCTTGATTTGTTATAATATAGAATGATTGTTTTCTTCCTACCATGATGTTTATAAAGATCATAGGCTTTTTTACTCCTGCAACACATGAAAATATTATTGTGTTCATCAATTGCCATTACCTGACTTATCTTGAGCACTGTTATGAAATAAACTGTAGGGACCTTCCTGGTAATTTAGAAAGTCTATTTTTAACTTTGTGGCTCAGGTACAACATTCACACTTGAAATATAGCTTTTAATTCAGTGAATCTAGATAGGAAACTCTTTGGGCAGGGAAGCCCAGATCTTGGAAAAAATAAATAAAATGGGAGATTCTGCTTATGAAAGAACAAAATGCCATATTAAACGTAAAATGTAAGAAGGAGTTTTCTTAAGTCTTTCAAAAATGATGTGTTCCAACAAACACATTTTATAGCATAAGTTCACTTAATAACCAAAAGTTTGTACGTATAGTGCCAACCATTGAGGCTAATTTTTTTGTTTGTTTGTTTGTTTGATATTTTTCCCACTTTTACCATTTGGTTTACTGTCTTATTATCTCTTTAGATTTTTTAAAAATGTTTATTTATTTATTTTGAGAGAATGAGAGAGAACACGCATGCAGGGGAGGGACAGAGGTAGATGGAGAGAGAATCCCAAGCAGGCTCCACGCTGTCACCACAAAGCCCGATGTGGGGCTTGAACCCATGAACCATGAGATCATGACCTGAGCTAAAACCAAGAGTTGGACACTTAGTTGACTGAACCACCCAGGTGCCCTTCTCTTTGGATTTTTGAGTAATTATTATATATGTAAATTTGAAAAATGATGTAAGGTCCAAATTTATAGTCATCAAGAGCCTTAAAGCTTTTCTTTTAACTAGAGGCTCTATAAAGTCAGAGATTATGTCTTCTTTCTTGCACATCTTTGTATTTCCAGCCTCAGAACTGTGTCTGGCATGTAAGAACTCAATCCATTTTTTTGAGATAAATCATGTATGATTTTTTTTTATTATAATGATGCAAATTATATTGTCTTCAATTTTTAATACTAAACAGATTTGCAAAAGATATTTCAATTTATCCTTGTAATAATCTAATGAAATAGGCAATATTGGCCTTAACATCTGACTTTTTAAATCCCCACACTACACTGTCCCCTTCCCCTCACTCATTTTAAAAATGAAGAAACTATATCTCATTGAGTTTAAATGACTTATATAATATCATATGAAAATGACCTGTAGCTTCAATGTGACTTTCTGATTTCCAAAGCCATGGCCATTTCCCTGTATGATTAATTACTATGAATTCCAAGATATTGTTTAATATGTTTCAAAAATATTAAAATAATAATTCTTTGTACTGATTCCCTCCACATTTTAATCTTAAAAAATTTTGCATTTTATCTTTAGTCCTCTGCACAAAATTCAATGGTCATTGAATAAAAGAAAATGAATAAATTTAAAAGGTAAAATACAATAAAACACATGATAGAATCCTTATAAAAATATTGATATAATTTGAATATTTTGTGAACTGATATATCCTTTTCATAGGTATAAAAGAACACTGAATTCAACAAATTATGACAGAATACCTGGATATCCACATGCAAAAGAATGAAGTTAGGCCCCTTCCTATTACCATTTACAAGTCAATTCTAGAGCTAAATATCACAGCTAAAAGTATAGAAAAAAGTATAACAGTAAATCTTCATGACGTTAAGGCAAAACCTAATAATAGTTATGATAATAAAGGCACAAGTGACAAAAGAAATAAATAGATAAATTGGACTTTATGAAATTAAAAACCTCTGATTCAATGGACATGATCAAGATAACTTACAGAATGGGATAAAATATTTCAAATCTTAGATCGTATGAAGGAATTTTTCCAGAATGTATAAGGAACTCTTACAACTCAATGACCCAACTCAAATATGGGCATAATGTTTGATTGATTACCAATGGAATCTGTTTATACAAATGATCAATAAACACATGAAAAGATGCTCAAAATCACTAACCATCAGAGAACTGCAAATCAAAATCCCAATGAAACATTTACTTCACAGCCAGTAGGTTAACTATAATAAAAACGTCAGGTAATAAGTGTTGGTGGGGATGTACCGAATTTGGAATCTTCACTCAATGCTGGTAGGAATGTAAAACGAGGCTGGTATTTTGGAAAATATTCTGGCAGTTTCTTAAAAGTTTTAAATATGAAGATACCATATGACCCGGCCATTTAACTCCTAGGTAAATATTCAAGAGAAATGAGAACATATGTCCACACAAATGCTGGTATGTACTTGAACTACACAGCAGTATTCAGATTAGCCAAAAATTAGATACAAACAATATGTCTGCCAATTTATGAATGGATAAGTAAATGTGATCTATCCATAACATGGAATACTATTTAGCAATGAAAAAAGAATAAAGTACTAATGCAAGAGGTTACAATTGTGCCCCTACTGGCCATGTGAAGCATTGTGTATGTACCTGAGCATTGAAACCCGTGAGAAGACTCATGATGAGCTATACTTTAAGGTAGGCAGCAAGAGGATGTGTAATGATTCCTCCTGTACTGTCTATGACGCTTGGTAAACGAGCCCAATTTTTGCCTCTTCTAAGGTTGTTTTAGGCTCACTGTTAATATGAAAATCTAGATTTTACGGAGTTAATTCTTCCTACATCGAAGGTTGGGATGCCCCACATCCCCATAAAGTCCTTGGTATACTCCTCTTTTTTTTTTTTCTTTTGTCTGTATTCAGGTGTTTCTTGGGTCTCTGCAATTCTTGCAAAAGCTTGTGTTTTTTATCAACAAGGAGATACTGAAGAAATCAGGACAGACTATTAAATAATACGGTGGTTCCTAAGATTGCATGAAGGAAAGGTCTCATTTCATTAGCTATTGTTGGCATTATTATCATTTGATTTCCAAGACAGTTCATTGGGTAGCATTTGACTCAACAATAAGGCTGTTGGTTAAAATCCTGTGTTTTTGTGGAAAAATTTCCCTTTATTTATTCATTTTATGCATGCCTATATTTCAGTATGTCTGTGTCCATAGATCATCCTTCACTTAGTGTGGACTGAATACCAAATGAAGTTTTCTCTTCTGAAAAAAAGAAAAAAAAAGATAAGTGAGATTTATGAAGACATGTGAATACTTTTTGATTCCCTCCTCAGCATTAAACTGGAGTTCTTAAATTGCCAATAAAATTAGAGAGTGCTTAATCAGATGTAATGGTGTGGTGCTCAATTGATTGCATCAATCAATGGCCCGAGGGGTCCCTGGAAAGTGGAGTGTTATGGTTACTCCATCACATGGTCTGACTGATTTTTCTGGGGGGAGGAAGACCATGATAAATATTTGAAAATTAGAAATCTTAGCAAATGTAGATACTGTGTGTAAGAAACGTTCAGATGTTTGAAGTAGCTAGAATACTGTCTAATTCTTTTTTCTCATCTCAGGTAAGACATTTGATCATGTAAAGACATCGTCTGGGTATTTTCCTAGTTTAAATTGATGAAATACTCAAACCTTTCAATGAGCTGGATTATATGAGGTGCTGATGAGAGGTATATTTTTGTATTCATGTCAATTTATCTTATGTTTAATCAAGCATTTACTTTGTGATATTTATTACCTGAAGTAATAGTTCACAACTTAAAACCTAGGTAGGGAGATAAAATCTTGCTAGTGTCATAGGGATAGAAACAAAAATACTTACTAGTGTTAAAAAGAATTCACCTGCCAACTTGTATCAATTCATTTATAATAGAGATATTTCATGCATAGGGAGATAAAAAACAGGAGGTGAGATCCAACGTATTGTTATCTGCTTATTTCCCAGTGATTGAATATAGAAAAACAACACTCGACAGAAGTGAAAATGATTACATTACAGGATTATTTCCTTCGGCTGGTTTCCTGATGAAATTATTTGTATTTTTGAACATGCGAAATCATTTAATTTGCTAGAATATATATTTTTCTAATGTTTTGAGCAATTTTTTTTATGTTTATTTTTGAGAGAGAGAGAGAGACAGAGACAGAGAGAGAGAGAGAGAGAGAGAGCTGGGGAAGAGGCAGGGAGAGGGAGACACAGAATCCAAAAACACAGCTCCAGGCTCCAAGCTGCCAGTATAGAGTGTAATGCGGGGTTCGAACCCACAAGCGGTGAGATCATGACCTGAGTTGAAGTTGGACTCTCAACCGACTGAGCCACCCAGGCGCCCCATGTTTTGCACAATTTTGAGTCTGTTGTTATTCCTTGTTAAAGAGAACTACTTTGAGAACATACAGAAACTATTTTGTTGTCATTTTGGAAAATGTTTATACTATTTTTTTTTCCAAAATAGGTAAGACAAAAATAAGCAATAATTTCCATCGGTCTCTCTTCCTTTTTCTCACTCAGCCATTCTCTCTCTCTTTTTTTTTTTTTTGATTTTTAGTTTCTTTCTAACCATTCTTGATGAGAAGATATTTACTCAATAATAACATAGAAAGGGCATCTTGAAAACTGATTTGCTCACTTTCTGCATGCAATTTATCTATCTATCTATCATCTATCTATCTATTTGTTTCTGAGAGAGTGTGCACGTGCATGCACCAGTGGGGGAGGGTCAGAAGAGGGAGACAGACACACACAGAGAGAGAGAGAGAGAGAGAGAGAGAGAGAGAGAGAATCTCAAGTAGGTTCCATGGTCACTGTGAAGCCTGACATGGGCTTCATCTCAGGACGGTGAGATCAAGACCTGAGCAGAAATCAAGAGTCAGACACTTCACAGAGTCACCCAGGCATCCCTATGCATGCAATTTTTCAATAGAAAGTAGTCAACTTGGTTCTTGTTAAGATGAAACTTTAGGAAGAGTCAAATTATATCCTAAAATATATCAAGGTAGCCTTGTGATTTCTTGGTGTGTTTCTGAATTCTGGGGACTTCCAAATACAAAGTCGGGTTTGGATGTAATTATTCCAATTACCTATTAAGATATTAAAATTGTGTGCAATCTGTTCTAGGGTTTTGTCTTTTTTTTTTTGTACCATACCTACTATTTGAACAATTTTTCACTTTCATCTGAAAAACCTTGGCTACCATAATCAATCTAAATAGAAACTGTTAGTTTCTTCACTTGAATGTTATGGTTGAAACTGGAGATAGTCATACCAGCCATGAGCTGACAGTAACTGTATTGTTAGCTTGGGCTGCATTTTGATGCCCATAGACTGGGTGGCTTAAACACTAGAAATTTATTTTTCTCAGTTCTGGAGGCTGGGAAGTCAAAGGTCAATGTTCCCTGGTGAGAGCTCTCTTCTTGGCTTTCAGATAACCTCCTTCTTCCTGTGTCTTTTCCATGGTAGGGAGAGAAGAAGTAAGCTCTCTGGTATATTTTCTTATAAAACAACACTAATCCCTTCATGAGGGTCCCCCTTGTGATGTCATCTAATCTTAATTAGCTCCTCCAAACCCCATCTGTAAATACTATCACACTGGGGGTTATGGCTTCAATATATGTATTTGGAGGTAGGGGAGACACAGTCCAATCTTAACCTTATGTTAAGTGAAAGTCAGGCTAGTCTACCAAGTGTCATAGATAGTATAGGGAATCGTGGAAACTCTTGCAGCCTGTTTTAAAATCTAGTTCATCATGAGTCTTTTCATTGATTTCAAATTCTTGGCTGTATACAGAACATTTCATAGGATTGTAAGGGCACAGTTGTATCTTCTTTGAGATAAGTTTTTTCTTTCAGTATCATATGCAATGTGTTGCCACAGTTTCCTCTTGAAACAGCCGGCAAAACTATGCATTTGGCACAAAATATATCCCGGCTATCAGATCTCACATGGCTTGCCAGTCTGTCCTAATTTTGGAGACTTGTTAGTTGCAAACACAGTCTTAGAACTTGCATTTCTTATTTTTCTAACATCAGCATTAGCACAACTCAGGCCACAATGCATGCCCTTCCTTGCATTTCTGTTCTGCACGATTTAGGGCCACGGCACAACTGACTTTCCTGGACTCTTCTATAATTTTTTTTTTTAAGAAGTAATGACAAGTTATTGAAATTTATGTTCTCCCAGATATTTAGCCAATTACAGTTTGCTGGTGATCCAGAGCTTCTGAGAAAGGAATTGTCTGATATAAAACTGGTAGTGTTATTCCTAACAGGAACACTTAGGCACGCCTAAATTATACTTTGTCATGATTACCCGACTTGCTGTTATACCAAGATGACAAAATAAATGATATAATGACTATAACTGTGTTTATAATAAGGAATTGTGGTGGTTACAACAATAGCCAGAGGTGTAAAGTTAATAACTGGATCATTTTTTTTATGAGCATTTCCTGGGTGTGGAATACCTAGCGGAGATGAATTATCAGAGCTTTCATTACTCATTTTAATTACTGTTATTGCCAAGTAATATAAAGTCTGGGCCATTTTCTCACCATGCTTTGTGGGAATCTTTCCTTGATCCCAAAGAGCTTATTACACCTTGAAATCACCTTAACTGTAAAGAAAAGTAAAATAATAAATATTAAAATTATGTTATCATTGCCAAGTTGCAAAGGTCTGAAAATTTAACATTATCGTTCATTTCTCCTTTTTCTTCACTACTAGAACCAATCTCTCGCCTAATGTAGTTGTATTTTTTTTTATAACTCCCCCTTCTTTGGAGTGCCATTTCAACTGCTCTAGGCCAGAAATTTCTTGCCTTTTATTTTGTGCAATGACTTCACGAAGGTTCTCTGTGACTTTAGGTTTTCTTCAATTTATACTAGACATTACCACAAGAATTAATTTTTTGCATCCAGTCCAATTCCATCCTATTTCATAAATAATTAATGAGAGCACACACACACACACACACACACACACACACCAGTTGCTGCGTTTGAGAGGCAATGGGAGAATATTAGACAAACAGAAGAAAACACATTGTACCCAAGGTGTTCACAGACTTTAAAAGAAAAGAAACAAACAAAAAAAGTAAGATGAAGATTGTAAAAAGTTATGTCCAGGATGCCACGTAGTTGATTTTAAAGAATACTTGTCTATGAATCTTTACTTTGTATATTAGATTTAAAATGAATAATAAAACAAGAGATAAAAGTAATTCCTCTTCTTAATTCATGTGTTTACTCTTATGAAATCCATTAATGTAATATTGCAGATGGACACTGCTTGGTATAAAAAAAGGAGGTCCTAAAAACCTCACAAGAGAGGTGAAGACTGAGTTTGCCAGATAGTCACCTGATGGAAATATTCCAGGCAAGAAAAGTAGCACCAACCAAATTCAACATCATTGTATCCTGAGAAGTTTGGTGAGGTTAAGAACCTATAGAGTATGTCATGTTAAGTTCAGCATTTGTGTTTCACTCTTATGGAGACAGGGAGTACTGAATTAGTGAAGACACACAATCAGACTGGTAGCTTAGAAAAAATTATGGTGGTGGTTTGCAGGATGGGCTGGTGCTAGAAAGATCAAATAATTTGTATCAATAATGTGGGAAAGATGATAACGATGATATATGACTAGAGGATGGCCTGAGAGGATGGTACAGATTTTAGAGATATGTGTAGGAGATAGAATCTGTCAGGAGATAGATATGCTTGTAGAGAATGAGAAATAACTGGATAAGGCAGAGGTAAGGCACCCCTAATAATTAAAGGATGAGCAGAAGATATATTAAAAGGAGACAGTGAAAAATAAGGATTTCTCAGAGTGGTGGGGTTGGAGCTAGAAACTAAGGAATGCAAGTGTTTAAGAAAAATCAGACAGATAAAAGAGGAACTGAAAACTGGAACATGGGTCATAATTAGCATTTTTGCCAAGAACAGTTGGGGTGGATGATGGGGTTGGAGTACAGTTCTGAAATGGAGATGACACGGAAAAGAAGCACAATTGGGTCACAGATAGGTGATGTGCGGGCTCAAAAGAGAATTCCTAAAATACAAATTTAAAGCTAGAAGCAGGGACACATATTTTTAAGATTCAGCATCCTGATGCCTATTATAAGGTATGTGTTTAATAAATGCTTACCAGTTGTCTGATGACCATAGAAAAGCAAGTAAGAACATTAATGCAAATGAAGATTATTGTAATAAAATCTACTTTGTGGTAATGGAGTTGGAAAGCACATTTATAATAAATCCTGGAGTCTGGAAGGATTGACATTTCAGATGATTATTATAGGAAAGAGTAATCACAGCACCTACAATAATTAAACAAGGATGAGGAAGCTTTGAATGAAACACACATCTTTAACAGGATTTATGACACTCTATATGTTTCAAAGTTAAAACTTCTAGAAAAATTAATGTTCTTTATCCCTAACTGTATTTAAAAATTTTTTAATGTTTATTTATTTTTGAGAGAGAGAGAGAGCAAGGGAAGGGCAGAGAGGGAGACAGAGGATCCAAAGCAGGCTCCACACTGACAGCAGAAAGCCGGATATGGGGTTTGAACTCATGAACCATGAGATCATGACCCGAGCTGAAGCTGAACACTCAACTGACTGAGCCACTCAGGTGCCCCCTCCCTAACTCTTAATGTTACACAACTCCTTGTCATAAAAATGGGGTCCATTCCTCCACAACTAGAGAATAGCATAGTGTTACCACAAACACAGAATACCTTGAGTTTGAAGGTGTTCAGTTTGTAGCAAGTATAAGAGTTAATCAAGGTGCTCTACTTATGAAGTGTTAATGGTTCAACTAAATGGTGAAGGTCAAAAAGGAAATTAAAAAAAAAAGATTTGGAATTGAAAAGAGTCATCAGTGTGTGTTACTTAGAACATGTAGTGAATACAAGCTCTATAAAAAGAAATACTCAGCAATGAATTATTTTATTTATCCCTGTCCTGTTTGGGGATATTAAGGAAAAAGTATAAACATTGGATTAGAAAGACCAACTAAACTTCTGATGGTGAAGAGCTGCGTGATATTATAAGTAACTTAATCTCTGACACCAGTCTGTTCATTTATAAAATGGGAAGAACAAATTACAAAACATTTCTCACAGGACTCTTGAAAATAACATGGGCTAAGACGTGTGGGAGTGCTTTATAATCAAATACAATTGTTAATATTTGTGGTTATTTTAGCCATTATTGTTGAAATTTATGTCCTTGTCTCTATATTAAGATAATAAAAATGGAATATTATAATTGGAAGGATCTTCAGTATTATCAAATCTAATGATTCTTTGTCTTTAATTCCTTAATTAATTCATTTTCTCACTTATTCTTTCATTTATTAAACCTTCATTTGCTTTGTGCATCCATTGAATCACACATTGGGCCAGGTCTTAGGGATAAATAAACAAAATAAAAGTCCTTTCTGGGAAGCAAATGAAATTCAGTAAGGAAAGTAGACAAAGCAAAAATTATAGTATGATATGCAGGGATTATGATAGGGTAAGGATCAGGTTATGACCTCAGAGAAGGGGTATGTGGATCAAATTATGGGAAACTTAGAGGGCCTCCTAGAGAAGGGGAAGTCTGTGTTGAGTCTCAAATGATGAGTCAGATTTTGCTAGAAGTTATTCTGGTGGGAGTATGTCTTAGGCATTTGAAGCAACTTATAGGAAATGTGGAATTAATCTTTGGTATTCTGGAAAGCACTGTGGAGAGAGGCTAATGAAGAGAGAGTGTTTTTAAATATGTTTTAATAGCATGGACTTGGGTGATGTTAATGGCCTTCAAGGCTGGTGATTGGCTTGATATACCTTTTCAATAACAGCAAATTATACTGAAACTTTACAACAAATTTGGAATCTCCAAGTAATGAGCTCAGCTCATTTTATGCAAATTACTGTGGTGATGAGAAGCAGAGTCAGACTGAAGTAAGCCGTACCCATTTCTCACAGTATGGGAGAGTCCCAGGTGTGTGGGTGACATTCATGTGTGAAAAAGTTCCTACCACAATTTACTGATCCTGAAACCGTGGGCTGCTACTTTCATGGAAACTCATACAGAGGCCGTGGCTATGTACCTAGTTATGGCTGTGAATGGAGCTACAGAGGACCGAATTGTGGATACAGTTCAAGATATGGCGGTGGATTTGGATCCAGATATGGCTGTGGATATGGTTCTGGCCATTTTGCTACAGATGTTATTTTTCTTGCTTTTAGAACAAGCATATCCTTTGCCTCTGAAGTGATTCTTCTAAGTAAAATCTATGTCAAGTCTTTGTCTGACAAAGCTAGAAGCAGGGACACATATTTTTAAGATTCAGCATCCTGATGCCTATTATATGGCTACGTCCATCTTAGAACTAGGTTATTACTTACTTGAAACCACTTAGGCATAAATAAGTGTTATCATGAATAGAAGCTGAATGACCAGTTGTTCCACATTGAGCTGAAGATTGGAGATCTGAGTTGGATTATTTTTCAAAAGAAACTCTGTATTTCCTGATTCTGTATTATGAACTCTCTCTGGGTGAAGAAAATCACACTTCCCATTCCCATCAATATGCTTCTTTGGATCCTATCAGTTTGGGTATCCCCTCCCCCCTTTTGTTTGTTTGTTTGAATCATTATTATCTTGGGCAACATATATTACAGATGAATCTTACGTTTTCCATTGGTTCAACCCAAACATTGATCTGTATACATTTATTTTCAGTAATTTGTGGTTGATTATTCTTTTTAGCCCATATTGACATACTTCTACACAAACAGGGAAATTAATTTGGCAGTGAAATCTAAAATAGATATTAAGAAGGACAGCTGAGAATTTTGGTGAATACTCTGAAAGAGAACATGTGGTCTTAACTTTGAACAACAAATTTCTCCTATGTTTAGGGATATTGTGGGATATATAGCAGTATTGCAAGAGGACATGGGGACGGTGTTCAGGATCCAAAGTAATTTTGAACAAGAATAGCAAACCTGGAGGACTTATGCTTTCAGGGATATTGAAACTTATTATGGATCTATAGCAGTTAATTACTGTATTATTATCTGAGTGCCAAATTGGCTCAGATATAGAGAAATATACAAATTAAAGAAAAGAGTTCAGAAGCAGGGCATCGCATGTATGGTTTTCCATTGTGACAAAAATGACTCTGTGTGAGGTTTAAATATTATTTTTTCTAATAAATGGTACCGATCATTGAATATCCATATTTTTGAGAAAGAAACTAACCTTATCTTAAGCCATACACAAACGTCTGTTAAAAAGAAGCATAGATCTAAATGTGAAAGTTGAAACGAGAGATTTCTGACACAAACATTGGAGAATATCTTCAAGATCTTGGAGTAGGCAAAAATTTCTTTAAAAAAGTGTAAAACATCAAGGAAAAATGGATATGTTGGGCTATCAAAATAAGTTGAGAACTTTTGTTTAATCAAAAACATCCACTAAGAGAGTAAAAGGAAAGCTATAGGCTGGAAGAAGACATTTACAATATCTATTTACATTTGATGAAGGACTTGTATCCAAAATACATAGAGAATTATACATTTATAAGGAAAAAAGACATTCTAGTAGAAAAATGAATACAAGACTTGGATACTTCACCAGAGAGGATATAAATAGCCAATAAACATTTTATTTATTTATTTATTTATTTATTTATTTATTATTTTATTTTTTTGAATTTGGGTTCTTTTTTAAAAAAATAATTTATTATTATTTTTTTCAATTTACATCCAAATTAGTTAGCATATAGTGCAACAATGATTTCAGGAGTAGATTCCTTAATGCCTCTTACCCATTTAGCCCATCTACCCTCCTACAACCCCTCCAGCAAACCTCTGTTCTCTATATTTAAGAGTCTCCTATATTTTGTCCCCCTCCCTGCTTTTATATTACTTTTGCTTCCCTTCCCTTATGGTCATCTGTTTTGAATCTTAAAGTCCTCATATGAGTGAAGTCATATGATATTTGTCTTTCTCTGACTAATTTTGCTTAGCATAATACCCTCTAGTTCTATCTGTGCAGTTGCAAATGGCAAGATTTCATTCTTTTTGATTGCCGAGTAATACTCCATTGCATATATATACCACATCTTCTTTATCCATTCATCCATCGATGGATATTTGGGTTCTTTCCATATTTTGGCTATTGTTGATAGTGCTTCTATAAACATTGGGGTGTGTGTGCCCCTTCAAGGCAGCATACTTGTATCCCTTGGATAAATACCTAGTAGTGCAATTGCTGGATTATAGGGTGGTTATATTTTTAATTTTTTGAGGAACCTCCATAGTGTTTTCCAGAGTGGCTGTGCCAGTTTGCATTCCCACCAGCAGTGCCGAAGAGATCCTCTTTCTCCACATCCTCACCAACATCTGTTGTTGCCTGAATTGTTAATGTTAGCCATTCTGACAGGTGTGAGGTGGTATCTCATGGTGGTTTTGATTTGTATTTCCCTGCTGATGAGTGATGTGGAGCATTTTTTCATGTGTCAGTTGGCCATCTGGATGTCTTCTTTGGAGAAGTGTCTATTCATGTCTTTTGCCCATTTCTTCACTGGATTATTTGTTTTTTGGGTGTTGAATTTGACAAGTTCTTTATAGATTTTGGATACTAACCCTTTATCTGATGTGTCATTTGCAAATATCTTCTCCCATTCTGTTGGATGCCGTTTAGTTTTGCTGATTGTTTCCTTCGCTGTGCAGAAGCTTTTTATTTTGATGAGGTTTCAATAGTTCATTTTTGCTGTTGTTTCTCTTGCCTCCAGAGATGTGTTGAGTAACAAGTTGCTGTGGCCAAGATCAAAGAGGTTTTTGCCTGCTTTCTCCTCGAGGATTTTGATGGCTTCCTGTCTTACATTGAGGTCTTTCATCCATTTTGAGTTTATTTTTGTTTATGGTGTAAGAAAGTGGTCCAGTTTCATTTTTCTGCATGTCACTGTCCAGTTTTCCCAGCACCATTTGCTGAAGAGACCGTCTTTCTTGCTTTGTCAAAGATGAGTTGGCCATACATTGGTGGGTCCTTTTCTGAGTTCTCTATTCTGTTCCATTGATTTGAGTTTCTGTTTTTGTGCCATAGCCAATAAACATTTTAAAAGGTATTTGTCTTCCCTAGTCATTAGAGATATGCAAATTGAAACTACAATGTCATATTATTACATGTCAACCAAAATGGCAAAACTATAAAAGACAATATCAAGTGTTACTAAAGATATGGATAAATGGCACTACCACTTAACTTCCAGAAGGATCTATATTGGTACAACAATTTTGGAAAATTGCTTGGAATTAATTTTTAAAATGAGCCTATTCATAGCTTATGATCAAGTATTTCTACTCTTGACTATTCCCCAAATAAATACATACCTACGTTTATCAAAGGACATACACAGGAATGTTCCTGGTGGCCTTATTTTTAATAGCCAACACATGAAACAACTCAAATGTTCATCAACAAAATGCACAAATGAAACGTCTTTTCATAAAGTGATATACTGTGAAGAAATGAGAAAGAAGTCATGCCTTTGATATATACAAAATGAAAAAAACTACACAAATGCAATGATGAACAAAGGAAGTCAGTCACAAACCGATGGATGGGTGTAATTCCACCTGTGTTATATTTAAAAACAGACAAAATTAATTTATGATATGAAGAGTTGGGATACTGGTTGTACTTTTGGTTCTCCTTTTTGGGAAGAGAATTGGGGCAGTAACTAGGAGGATGTATGAGAGTCTCTGAAAATTTGATTTTGTTACATTTTTGGATCTAGACAATGGTCACTCAATTGTGCTCACTTTGTGAGATGTTGTTGAGCAGCACACTTTGATTCTGTACTTTTCTGCATGCATGTTTTACTGCAATGGAAGGTTTGTAAATATTCTGCCATCTGTCTCATAAAGGATTTATCTCTGGCCAACTATCTACTCATTAACGACCATTCATTGTGCCATGTCTGTTCTCTATTTGCAAACTTTCTCCCTTCCTCTCTTTCTTTTAATATGCACAGTAATTTAGTTCTCTTTGTAGCCATCATCCAGGATGCTTCTGGGTTCTTACTTTTCTCTACTAAAAATAAAAACTGTCTACAAGGTTGCATTTCTAAATCAAGCAACATTTATTTCCTGGAGATGAATTCTGTCTACTTCTCCATCTCCTGGAGATGTGGAATTAACTACACCACATTTTTATTTGTATTTCCCTTTGGGAAGTGGCATTCAGGAGAAGCACAGGGAAGATTTTCATTTTTACTTAGTAAGATTCATGATAGAATGATTTAAGTTAAATAGGTATAGACATGGATTAGAGCAAGACACCATGTGGGGTGCCTGGGTGGCTCAGTAGGTTGAGCTGCAGACTGTTGATTTCAGCTCAGTTTGTGATCCCAGGATCCTGGGATCCAGTTCCGCATTGGGCTCCATGCTGAGTGTGGAGCCAGCTAAGGATTCTCTCTCTCCCTCTCTCTTTCTCCCTCTCTCTGTCCTTCTCCCTTGCTTACTCTCTCTTGCTCTCTCAAATAACAAAGAAACAAAACAAAATAAGATGCTATGGAGAGCAATGAGGAGGGTATAAGGAAAATGATATGTTATAATCATGTGATATTTGTGATACTCTGATTCATAAGAAAACATTGATTACCACTAAGATCTCCTGTTACAAGAAAGAATGATTTCAGTTCATTAAAATTGGACATTTCAGAGCCTAAACCTAATGACATATAATGATTAAAAATCCAGAATCTGGCATAAACATTCTTGATTTTGACGTTCTAATCTTCTCTCTGTCATTTACTTGATTTGTGATCTGGAAAATTTATTTTCTTGTCTAAATTGTATTTGAAGAGATAAATTATAGGGAATAATAGTGCCTTTTATAAGAGTGTTGTGAAAATTAAGTGTAGCTTTATAGAGTAGAGTTTCTTATATTCTAAGAGTTAATTATCAAAATGTCATCAAAATCATTTGTTGGTAATAGACTTTCAAGGAAGAATTGCAACTACTCACAATCAAACATATAGAAATATTTCCAAATAAGATGTCATCTCAGAATAAAAATTGTTTATACCTTAGTTACTGAACTCCAAAGTGTTACATGACACCAGACTACTTTCATTATATTTTAAATAGTAAATAATTATTTAAAGCATTTCAGGAAAAAAAAAGGCCACTAAAAGTAAGATATTATATTTCCATGGTTTGGCTCTTTTGATTTTCTGTTTCTTCATAAAATAATATAGTAATTATTTCAAGACATCAGTTACATTTGACAATTAGTTCGATTATAATGATCTTACTGAGAATATTGAATACTTAAGCAGAGTAGTAAGATTGAATACACTTCACTTAACTTGCAAGGGAATGAATAGTAAAGAAGTGAACAAAATTTGTATGGGCTACTGTTTTAAGAAGCTTCATGGTCAAGAGAAACAGGGAGACTAATAGTCATTGATGATATAGGGTGAAGAGGAACTTCCAAAACATTATATCTGGAAACATAAGACTAAAATGTATATTCTTCAATGTTGCAACTCCCTGGGGCTTTGCTCATGTACTAATAATCTATTGCTATGTAACTATAGCCTTAGAAGCCTAAAACAATGTATGTTCACTATCTGCAAGTTGGTCAGAAGGTTGGGAACAACTTAACTGGGACTCTGGTCAGGGTCTCACGAGGCTAACATCAAGCTGTTGGTCAACCAACTGGAGGCTGAACTAGAAAGATCTACGTGAAAGTTTCTTCAGGTTTTGGGCAGAATTCATCTCCTTAATGCTGTAGAATTCATTCCTGTCATTTGGTTCTTCAAATCCAGGAATGGAGAGATAGGGTGGAGAGAAAGAGAGACAGAGAGAGATGTGAATGCTGCTTTGGATTAGTCAGGTATACCTAGGATGATCTCCTTTTTGATTAACTTAAAGTCAACATTTAGAGAGCTTGATTACATCAGCAAACCCTTCACTTTTGCTATATGAGGTGACCCAATCCTGGAATGATATCCCATCATTTTTATGATGTTCTAACTGGTTAGAAGAATATTTCAGCTCCTGCCTCTACGCAGGGTGAGGGGATTATAAAAGAGCGAAAACCAGTTGATGAGAGTCACAAGAGCCATCTTAGAGTTCTGTTGGCCATGGCCTGCCATCTTACATATGATCTATGTTTAACAACATCTTGTTGCTTATTAAGACAAAAAACTAAATTAATTAAAAATACTGTCATTATAAAACTACTTGAGAGAGAAGGAATGTGAGGGAAAAAATGCAGAAAAATACTTGGCCTCAGGAAGAAATGAAGGAAGATGCCTACCTTGTGATGGGTAAAAATTATCAAAATTTACCAGTCATGATTGAACGATAAAGAATTTTTACAAATAGCTGAGAACTTGAAGCTTTGTCTTTGCTTGAGTATTTTTGATCTTTGGTACTATACTAAAAACAAACAACAAAAAAGAAAAAAAAGGACAGAAAAAAAAAGAGAAAATTCCTGCAGTGATTCCACTTTTTCTCTCTCTATTCTCCTTTAATGTGATTTAATGTTTATAAGAGAGCAAAAGTGGAAGAAATACAATAGGTGTGTGAGCCATTCACAGTGACCTACTTGCAAAACAAACTAATTATATCATTAAAATAAAAATAACAGATGACCACGATATGGGAAATACCAGGAAATAATTCAGTGTTAAATTATCAGATATGTTGAATATTGGCATTTGAAAATGGAAGCATGGACAATTGCTTTAGGTTCTAGAATAAAAAGAAGCCTGTTTAATAGTATTTAAAATGGTAGGAATGGGAGGGAGCAGGACACAGTGTCCTTGGTGGGATGTATTTGAAGACTGTGGGGTACTGCATTTCATTTGCTTTGTCCAACTCAAGAGGCTATAACCATAATGAATAAGTGGAAGATTCAAGGGGTTAGACTTATTGAGATAAGAAATCCCTCCAAAAATTAGTTCTGCCTGAAAAGCAGATTGGCAGTGTGCTTGGTTCCCATCTCTGAAGGTATTAAAGCAGCCCAAGGCCACAGTTTGTAGACATGTTGCGGACAGAATTCCAGAACCGAGGAGAGAAGCAGGACTAAGTGTTCTCTCAAGTGCCTTCTTACTGTAGCACTCTGGGATTCTGTATGTGCAGCACGGCATTGAAATACAAAGGCTTGGGGAGAATGATGGTACTAAATCTAGAAACAGAAAAAAAAATGTGATGCAGGGAGAGGTCAAATCGTAGTAGTTAGTTAGGAACCCCATCCCATTATGGAGAGATAACTTCTAGCATCGAATAACTTTGAGATCCAAAGTAGGAAGCAGATTGTGTGTGTGTGTGTGTGTGTGTGTGTGTGTGTGCACTTTGTGGAAATCTAAAAATTCACCTCTGTGGGCCAAACACTATTTTAGATTCTGAGCTATAAATATTTATTTATCGATGTTTGTGAAATATGTGTTGAACTGTACCAGGGGCTGTGGATTTAATGGTATAAGATAAAGTTTTGGACTCTAAAGAGTTCTCACTCTGGTATACAGGGGAGATAAAAAGATCACAGATTCCATTTTATATCAAAAATAAAACTTGTTAAATAGCACTTACTAGAGGCCAGGTGCTACTCTAAAGGGTTTACAGATACTAACTTAAATTCTCCTCAACAACGTTAAGAAGTAGATATTGCCATTATAGTCTTTTTATAGATGAGGAAACTGAGGCACAGAGAGGTAAAGAGAATTGCCCAAGATGCTAGAGCTAGGAAGTGGAGAATTTGAAGCTAGGCTCCATGTTTTTAGAGTGCCATACCAAGATGCCTCTTTTGAAGAGGTGTGTGGCCAGCCTGCCTCAGCTTGTGAGGGGTTAACTATGTGTGACTCTTCCCAAGCCCACACTGGGGACATCATGTTGCTAGTTTAAAGTTGGCTAAGATGGAAATAGTTATTAATTTTTTTTTCTGGTGAAACCGTTTACCAGCCCCCAATGGCAGCTTACAGTACAGATGACATGATTGCTCTGAAAGTTACACATGGGGTGTTTGGGGAGAAGAAAACTTAAAAGAGAGGCATCGAAATCAGACATGATGGGGAATGAGAAGTTCAGGACACCTGAATTCATTCTTTTTTTTTTTCTTTTTCCTTCCAAGTTTTTATTTAAATTCCAGTTGGTTAACATACAGTGCAATATTAGTTTCAGGTATAGGATTTAGTGATTCATTCTTGAAGGATGAATGGGAGGCAGACTATCAGATGACTGGGGAAATGACCGTAAAGGCCAAAGAAGGGAAAAGGAATCAATAAGGTATCATCTTATTGACAGGAGTTTGGCCTTTTCTGGAACAGCCAGATTTAGGAGCAACAGTCCCAGGTTTCTCTTACAAATGTTCTCACAGATTGAGTGTCTTGGAATGCCTGGCTAGAAGATGTCATATCAGCTGATCTGCAATAGTCAGCAGGACCTACCTTGTCAACACGAAAGTGGGAACAGAGAAAGATCACGTTAGGCAAGAGTGTTGCATCGAAATCCACAAAAATGACTCTGAGAGGAAACCAGCGTAGACGATATTTCCATCAGGAATCCTAAGTACCTTGGGTACTATTTGTTGTTGAATGCTGAGGGACTCTGGAGAGGTTGGGACTATTTCTGAATAAATGAATGAATATTCCTGGGAACTAGCTATCTCTTTGTTATGACAAGTCTTCAGTAAGAGACTGGGAAATCATCTTGTACAATGTGGATCAGGAGAATCATCTCTGGATCTGGAAGTTATTGGGTAACTACTTGTGAGCGGGGAGACTTTGGGAAAAGGGCATTCTCCTTCAGTTTCATTTTTCTCCTTGATGTGAAGCTGGGATTCAAACAATTGCTGTCTCCTTCACAATATTTTTGTACTGGGACCAAATAATTTTGTTTTTTTTATTTATAAAGTCACTGTGCAATGTAAGCATATAGAGATATTTCTGTTGGAGAATATTTCTTTGTTTGGGAGAATGGCTCATTAGTTTCTTTCTTTCTTTTTTTTCCCCCAATAGTTTCTTGATTTAGCACTGATGGCTTATGGTAAATTGCCACGAGGTAAAAAGTATACTTAGTATCAGTACAGTTTTTCCCTTCATGTGTACTATACATAATAATGCTCCTAAGTCATTATTTAGCAGGCCACAACTATTCGTATCAAGGTTAATGAACTCTGAATTATGTCATGATGCCAAGCCTAGTAACATACTGCGTAGCATTTGTTTTTGGCAATAAATTATTGTACAATGTGCTCCAGGCAATGTGTGGTAAAGCTTCTATAGCTGGTTTATTGTCTGAATGTTTGGTCTTGCTTGTTTCATTCATTCGGAAAATATTAAGATCCTTTTGTAATAAGATGTCCAGACTTTAGTATATCAATTTGAAAACATATAAGGATATAGTACAGCGAGATCAGTAGAGTTGTCACCAGCAAATAGTGATTAGTTGTATTTTGGGGGGACTTAAGTGTTTTGAGGATAAAATTGTTGAGTAAGGAATTAAAATTCAATAAGAAGATGGAGACCTATGTTGTTAAATGCTCCAGAGGAGGTTAAAAAATACCAAGATCTGTTTAGTACCCAGGCAGTAAGCCACCCTTGGTGACTTACTGAGAGTACTAGCTTTAAAGTGCTAATAGGGGATGGAATGCAAACTGAAATTAATTGAAAAAATTAATAGGTAAGAGGAAGTCCACCTTCTGGGCACAGCCCACATTTGAAGAAGTTTCATTGGGAAGGAAAGTAGGGAGGTAGAGTGAATGCTGGACCAGCCGCAGGGTTAAGGACTAATGCCTAAAATATTGATGGAAACTTGAAGGTCTGTGAACCCATGTTTTTCCTACATACGTCCTCCCAATTCTTAACATTGTACCTGGAGCCAGCTACAGAATTTGAAGGCTCAGTGCAAACTGAAAATGTGATACCCCTTGTTTAAAAAGCTGAAAAGTAAATCTTTTTCCTGTATCCTGTGGTCTCTTTTGACATGTTGCGGTTGCTTTTTGTTCACTCTTTAATGTCATGTGCTCTTGGGCACAGGGATACCTACTGAGGGAGGCTAACCTCTCACAGAGCCTAGACCCCAACCTCTCCCATGCCTGTGCCCAGGCTCCCATGGAGGGAGGGGCAGAAGGTGGCAGCAGCCACTGGGTGGGACTGGGACAGTAGAAAACTGAGGAGGCATTTGGGGAGGGAGTAGGTGGTGGGAGGTGGGACTTCATATGAGAAGACACCACAAGTCCCTAGTCCCATTGTTCCAGCAGAGTTCACTTACAAACCACAAATTCAAAGACAGAAGTAGTAAGGACCTGTGTAGGTTGGCCTGACTGTGCTTCATATATAGTGTGTACTCAGTCCATGTGGGATAAATTGAATTGATTTGTTTAGTGACTATCTCGTGAAGAATCCAATTAAACTTGTGTCAGTAAACATCATCATTCTAAACTTGTCTGGGGAGAAGGCAGGCCAGACTTTGCCATGGGATGGGATCATAAAATTTTAAAGGATCACATGTGTATGGGAGATTTTGGGGGTAGGGTTGGAATGGCCACAGATACTCATGCTGGAAGTCCAAGCTTCAAGATGGCTTTTACTTTCTGGCTTAATTCTGTATGGTCACAATTAAAGTTAATATACTTTTACATAGGCTTAAAATCCAGAATTAAAACACTTATAAACAGCCATATTCATTCTCTCCTACATCCAAGTCTTTTGTTCGGGAAGAAGAATAGTAAGCAATTCTGATGTCAAGGGGCAAAACCTTGAGGAATAGGTAATAATCGTACTTTGTTCATTGAGGGATGGAAGGCTCAGTGCAAACAGAGTAGTTTGAAGTCACAGAAGTATAGTTAAAGTTGACTTGCATTTGGTGTATACAAATCTGTGAGGGTCAAAACACAATGTATGAAATGACCTACTAATACAAAATGGAAAGTTTATGGAGGTTGACAATTTATGAAATACAGATATTGGCATTTTGATTTTTAATGAGATCTAATTTATTGGATTCTGACTTTCAAGGTCAAACGTAAGCAGTATAGAATTTGAAGTCAAATAAGTAAGTTATATCTCTATCATTATACAAGTATGTGATTCTGGCCAAGTCACTTAAAAAAATTTTTTTTAATGTTTATTTATTATTGAGAGACAGAGAGAGACAGAGCATGAGCATGGAAGAGGCAGAGAGAGGAGGAGACACAGAATCCGAAGCAGGCTCCAGGCTCCGAGCTGTCAGCACAGAGCCCAATGCGGGGCTTGAACCCACAAACCGCGAGATCATGACCTGAGCTGAAGTTGGACACTTAACTGACTGAGCCACCCAGGCACCCCCCCCAGGTCACTTTTTTAAATGTGAACACAGTAATATTGTTTTGTATAAAATGAGAATAATGATAATAAGAATAGTCTTGCCTAACATGGATTAACACACACATGTACATAACATACAAGCCCATATGTACACATGCACATACAATGTAAAAGTCACTGAATTTAATTAGAGGACGAAACACATATTTTGGTCTATGTAAGGTCACGAGTCACATGAAAGATCGGTTTTTTAGTAGAACCGGAGTGATGAAAAAGAAGTCAATTTTATTCCAGGCTCATTATTAACCGGAGATAAACCCCGGTTAAGAGCAAACCTAAGACTTCCTGACAGAATTGGAATGCCTAGTGAACTGAGCTCATTTGAAGCAAATTATTATGTGACTGAGTAGGCAGACTTCATGTTTCTCATCCACCTCTGACTGTATGTAAAGTTCTGAGACCGTGAGTACCATTCAGGCTTGCAGAACCATCCTGCACCTGCTCTCCCCCTCTCATATACTTACACCTCATTGACATTTTCACCCCCTAAATGCCAGGGACTGCTACTGCTCTGGAGACTCCTGTAGAGGCTGTGGATGCAGCTGTGACTATGGCCGTGTCTGTGGGCACGGGTATGGAATATGGATCTGGCTATGGCTGTGGCCCAACGGGTCAAGCCCTGGTTCTGGCTGCAGTTGCCACGGCTCCCATTCATTTTGCTGCAGGAGATGCTTATTCCTTGCTGTTAGAAAATCACTACCGGAGCATCCTTTGCTGCTAAAGTGGCAGTAGGAAATCTGTTCCAAGGAGTAGTCATTGATGACTTTTATTCCTGTGAATGTTTTTGTCCTAGATGGGCTTTAAGGTCGATGGAAGAAAGAAGATAAAATTCCAATTGTTTTCTGAAATTTAACTCTTCCATCTCATGGTTTCTTTCCACACCGTAGCCTTGGCCACAAGTACTAATGCTCCACATTTGGGCAAATCAGTTCCCCAATGAAATGCTTGTTTGAATCTAGTAAGTCTGTCACCAGTTTTAAGTCATCAGTGAGTACAGATTTTGAAAGTTCCCTGTCTTTTTTTTTTTCCTTTCCTGTGATGTTATGGGGTTTTCCAAACAGTTCTCAAAACTTTTTCTTCAATAATTTACTGTTAGTGATTAATCACATCTACAGTAACAAAAACCTCACCCACTTGTGTCTACATATGCACAGAAATCAGAGTTGTGTTTATGGAGAATGAAACTGGTAGTGTCTTGTTGAATTGTCTGGAAGAGGGACAAATACGAGTTGAGCGAATGCAGGGTAGATGTCACGTAGGTCTGAGTGGAGTATCGACACCAGTAAAGGGGAAGAAGTGACAGACTTCTGAACCCATCTGGAGGTCAAATCTCTGAATTCTAGGTATAATGAGGGGGAAGATAGAAGGAAGAGAAACTTAGTGGAAATGTATGCTTAGAATATCTAGATTCGGGGGCGCCTGGGTGGCGCAGTCGGTTAAGCGTCCGACTTCAGCCAGGTCACGATCTCGCGGTCCAGGAGTTCGAGCCCCGCGTCAGGCTCTGGGCTGATGGCTCAGAGCCTGGAGCCTGTTTCCGATTCTGTGTCTCCCTCTCTCTCTGACCCTCCCCCATTCATGCTCTGTCTCTCTCTGTCGCAAAAATAAATAAACGTTGAAAAAAAAATTAAAAAAAAAGAATATCTAGATTCGTGTGCCACTTGTGTGGCACGAGTCGGTTGAGCATCTGACTCTTGATCTCATCTCAGGTCATGATCTCAAGGTTCATGAGATTGACCCAAGTGTTGGGCTCTGTGCTGACAGTGCAGAGCCTCCCTGAGATCCTCTCTCTCCCCCTCTCTCTCTGCCCCTACTCACCTTGCATGTGCTCTCTCTCTCTCTCTCAAAAATAAACATTAAAAAAATTAAAAAAATATATAGTCTTCTGGATACTCAGCAGTGTAGAAAGGAGTTGTTATCTAGTTTAGAGACTAAGGAAAGAGATAAAAAGCTTGTATTAATGGTAGATATTGTGGATAATCTATCATCTATCTATCTATCTATCTATCTATCTATCTATCTATCTATCTATGTATCTATCATCATCATCATCTATCATCTGTCTTTCTATCATCTATTTATGTATCATCTATCTATCTATCATCTATCTATCTATCGTCTATGTATCTATACCATCATCATCATCTATCTGTCTTTCTATCATCTATCTATTTATCATCTAAATGGACCCACTTCTCAGTGAATTCATAATCTCATGTAGGAGAAATATGGTAAGATTGACAATAGAATGAAGTGATTATTTTTATGGTTATATGCTATAGGAGATATACAATACAATGTGGTTATTTAGTAGTGTGAGAGTCAGGATTGTTCCAAGCAGAGGGGACGCTTGAGTTGAGGCCTGAGGCACAAATAGGACTTGGCCAGGCAGAAAGGAGAGCAGGATGAGCAATCTTCATATGCATTTATGATCACGGCTGGGGGAAGTGTAATCACGAAGCAGATCTGGAGAGGATTTCCCAGGCTTTCCCTCCTCTCCTAAGAGCATCTAGACAGCAGACATACATGAACAGGAGAGGGCAGGGCCAGGAAGAGCATAGGCTGATGAGCCTACCAGCAGAAGACTAAGAAGACGTGGCTGATACTCATCTGCTGTGTGACTTCAGACTAGTGACATAATCACTCTGATCCTCAGCTTTTTTCTGCAAACACTTGCATGTCAGGTAGATGCTCTATTCATTCCATAAGCATATGATAATGCATTGAGATAACGTGTAAAGACACTTTACAAAATACAATGTAGATGGACTGGTTAGCAGAGATTTTCCATTGTTTAATGAGAGTTTAGAGAAGAAGATTTTTTGTGATTAGAAGCTAGAAAAAATTGTATGATGAGGGGGAATTTATATTCATCACAGATTATGGGAATCTCTAGAATGTGTTTCACATGGATATTGAGGATTCACTGTTTAATAAATCTTTAATCTTGACTGAAATCTCTTATTATAAGGTGATACTTAATCAAGCTATCTAAACAGACATAGTCCTAAAAATTAAGTACATTTCTGGGGCGCCTGGGTGGCTCAGGCGGTTAAGCGGTCGACTTCTGTTCAGGTGATGATCTCACAGTTCCTGGGTTGGAGCCCTGTGTCAGGCTCTGTGCTGACAGCTTGGAGCCTGGAGCCTGCTTTGGATTCTGTTTCTCCCTCTCACTCTGCCCTTCTCCTGCTCACACTCTGTCTCTCTCAAAGATAAATAAACATTAAAAAAAAATTAAGTACATTTCTACTATCGACTGACCTTTTGACTCTTCTGGAATTTCAAAAAACCCACATCACCTTTTTATATGGTATGTACTTAAACATGTTCCCAAAGGATATGCTTTGTAAATACAATATTGAATCATTCTCTAATCGCTGAACTTGAAAATATGCATGATATCATATCCAATGATATTATGCTGACACTGTAGTTTTAGTAACAAATTACCATACAAAATAGTTAATTCAGGGTGTAAAAATGCCCCTAGGAGAGTAATTTATGTCCCTAGGGGTTTTGGTGTTTCATCATGAAGATGTTTTTAATTACAGCATATATATATATAACATATATATATATATATATTAGAACCTATTCCAAACTACAAAGTTATTACGTTAAGTGCAGACACAATCAGCATTTCTGCACAAATAAGTATAGATATTTGAAAAACAATTATTTTATGAGAACTTAAAACTATGATGTGAGAAAAATAAGATGAAGGGAATAACATTTATTGAGAACAATTCCTACCTAAAGCACTGAATAGGCATGAAACAAAGAAAACAATTCTGTAATGTGCTCAGACCCAATTTTAGAAAGAAGAAACTAGTGTTCAGAGGATTTAAGCATATATCCAAATCTTTTAAAGCTTATATGTGGCACACCAATATTTGAACATATGTTTGAATTAATCTATCCATTTTTTTTTTATTGGAGAGATATTAAGTACAAATTACTGAAAGGCATTGTACTCAGAGCTGGTGATTCAGGGATGCACAGAATAGAGATTGTCTTTTTCATCACGGATCAGTATCCAGCATTGTGAATGGAAAGGTATTGAAAATAATGCAATATAAATGGAAGAATGTTTCAATAATCTAGGGGAATTTTTGCATGAAAGAAGGTGTTGGCAGTGACCCTGAAAAGAAAATGGTCTATTCTAAAGAATTTGTGAAGCACAATTTATAATTTTGAATTTCAAGGATGAAAGATAAGGAAAGAAACTGAAGGTAAGTGGAATGGAATGTATTTTCTTTAAGTTTATTATTAAGATGAAACATAGAGAGTGATCAGATTAGACCAGTGGAAAATATTCAAAAAAAAAGAAGGCTTATTGACTGAAGAAAAAATGTTTATTAATAGAAGTTCTCAAAAAGTGAAATTGACAGTTTTGTAAAGATCCCTGTTGAAGGTTGTCAATGAAGTTCTGAATTGCCACTCTTCCCCTTGCCCTTGATGTTCGAGTATTCAGCACAATGAATGATCTTTCATAGTTTGTACTCCTTTCCAACTTGGATTTAATAGTTGTTATAGTAAATTTAAATTTTGTATTCTGTTTGATTCTGAAAATGGTGATTTAAGTAAAATCTAGACAAGTAAGATAAGCTAAAAACTCTTCCACAAACAAACAAACAAACAAACAAAATCCCACTTTTTTGTAAGATTAGCCAAAATATCTTCCACAAACAAAACCCCACTTTTTATGACTATATATATATATATATATATATATATATATATATTTAAAGGTGTGTTTGTTTATTTTGAGAGACAGAGGGAGAGAGAGAGAGAGAGAGAGACTGTGAGCACATGCATAAAAGCCAGTGGGGAAGGGGCAGAGAGAGAGAGAGATTGAGAGAGAGAAAGAGAATCCCAAACAGGCTTTGTGCTGTCAGCACAGATCCTGACACGAGGTTGAACTCACAAACCATGAGATCATGACCTGAGCTGAAGCCACACACTTAACTGACTGAGACATCCAGGCACCCCTATGATTGCATATTGTTTATAGAAAGGTCAGATGTTTGATATAGAATGAGAAGAAAGGGTATATTTGGATTTATACACTTACAGGTATAGAAGCTTATGTGTAGATGCATAACTATAAACCAGAGTTTCTAGATCCCAGTACTATTGATATTTTGGACCAGCTATTTCATTGTTGTTGAGGCTGTTCTGTGCCCTGAAGAATTTGCAGCATCCCCAGTTTCTACCACTACATGCCAGTAGCATCCAACCACACCGAAGCCTTGGCAGTTGACCACCTGTCTAGATATTGTCAATTGTCTCCAAGATTCCAAGAGGCAAAATCACTCACAGGTTGACAACTACTGATACGGATGTGCTAATAGGTTCATAGTTTGTTTCTCTTGTGGTGTGGAAAGTGGATGAGTAGAGACAGTAGAGACAGTTAAAATGTAGGATGGCCCAGAGAGAACCACTAGATCTCCTTCTTTTGAGGAGTCTCTTTATATGTGCAGATGCTTAATCCTGGGATAAGAATGTGTGACCATCTTTGCAAATTCCCAGTTCCCAAGACAGCACCTTGGCTGTGGCATGTGCTTACTTAGTGTCTGTGGAATTCAGCTAAGTTGCTGAAGGAATGTTTCGCAAGCAAAGCAGTCAACACAAATGTATAAGTTATTTACAAACTATTGTAATTTTAGAACTACGTGCAGAGATGAGAAAAACTCAATTAGAAAAACAATGGGATTCTGGTTAGGTCAAGTGAAAATTTAATGTATTTCCCCTGGAAGATGGGATGCAGGTAAATAGATGTGTAGGCCTGTTCTTTGGATTAAATACAGTGTTAGAATTTTTAGGGCTACAGAGTTTCTGGGACTAAAAAGCTGGGAGGGACTATGTATGCAAGGACCAAAGCACTGGAGGTCCTGATATTGTTTCTTTAACCCTCCACATCCTGCAGGCGGGGTGTGTGGTCTTCCTAAGTTTGCTTCAATAACCAGTTGTCTTTATAATTTACATATATATATTTTAAAAGTTTATTTATTTATTTTGAAAGAGAGAGAGAGATAAAGCGTAAGTGGGAGAGGGGCAGAGAGAGATGAGAGCGAGAATCCCAAGCAGGCTCCACACTGTCAGCACAGAGTCTGAAGTGGGGCTCGAACTCACGAACCAAACCAGGAGATCAAGACTTGAGTGGAAATCAGACGCTTAACCAACTGAGCCACCCACGTGACCCTAGAGTTTATATTCTTTTAAATGGAAGTTTATGGAGTTTAAATGCGAGTCCTTCTGATATGGCAATTGAATGCAAGTGCAAAAGGAGGCAATAGAATAGGTATTTTCCCATTTTCCCATTTGCTTGATTCCAACAAGATGTACCTACATGAAGAGTGTCATTGACAGTGGATTACCGCGTGGAAGAAACAAGGTGAGAAGGAAAGGCTGGGCAAGACATGATGCTGAGTCCTGCAGAGCACCTCATTTTCTGCTATGTTCTAAATCTTTTTCTGAAATGTCAAGAACTTGGAGCAAGTGTCCTTCTGATCACTTGCCACTAACCGAACCTAACCGGATCACTGTATGGAAAATCATACAGGATAACAAGTCTGAGGAAGGGGCCAGGGAGGGAAAAAAGGAGTCTGAGGAATTCTGAAAATCAGTATTCAACTCTAGCTTTACTGTATTATGGATAGGGATGAATTTTGTAAGTTTTTGGTGATAGGGATGCAGAATTGAGGTTCCTTGAAGGGTATATTTTTCCCATGAATTCTTTGCTTATCCCAGTTACTTTTAGGATATCAGAAGGATATTTTGCTGTGGAGTGCTGAGTTGTGTTGCACATGGAATTTTGTGATTGAGGTAATGTATGGATGGTATTGAAGTTATACACACACACACACACACACGTATGTATGTGTGTGTATCTATACATCTACATGTATGTATATATGTATCTGATCCAAGTGCTAATTATAGGTGTCTTCTTGAAAAATGACAGAGGTTCAGCTGAGGGTATGAAAATCAATCAAAAAATTAGAGAAAATAGGGAAAGAAGTCATACATAGTAGACATTTCTGGAATGTGGTAGAAATTTGAAGGCTAAAAATAAACAAGCAAGTGCTATTTTCTGTATCCTGGTCATTAAAAAAAATTATTGATTTACTTTGAGAGAAAGAGAGAGAGACAGTGTGAGTCGGGGAGGGGCAGAGAGAGAGGAGAAAGAGAATCCCAAGCAGGCTCCGTGCTGACAGAGCAGAGCCCGACTAGGGATTTCATCTCATGAAACATGAGATCATGACGTGAGACGAAATCAAGAGTCAGACACTTAACCGACTGAGCCATTTAGGTGCCCCAATCCTGATCATCTTTTAATCTTCGGTAGAAAGACTATTTATTCAGTGTGGCATCAAAACACCTTGCTACATTTCTTTCTCTCAGATGTGGCTGCAATTTGGGTTTATACTTTAACTTCCACTGATCCTTAAATCTTCTTGTATAAAATGTGGACCAAACACCAGCTCTGCCCAAAGGTTCCAACATTGAAGGGACAGTACTTCCTCTAGAATATCATTAGTAAAAACAACAAAAAAAAGTAGTTTCAAGAAATCTTGGCAAGTGCTATGACATATGTCTGCATATAGGAGCAAAGAGGAAGATCATTCAATCCAGACAGTAGCAGCAAGGAAAAGCTTTGTGTAGGAAGTGATTACAGACCTGAGTGTAAAGGAAAGTTTTATTAACTGAGAATTAAGGGTAGCCAGAAAATATTACTGGCATTAGAAAGGACACACACTTTCCTCTTTTGTATGTTGAGAAGGCAAGTATGATAGAGTAATTTGGAAGAAAGGGGACATACATATTGTATTTCAAAATCACAATGAGCATTTTTGTCAAAGACTGAGACCTTCTGTCAACTGGGTAATCTTGGGAACTTTGAATGAGTAGAGTGAAATGTACATATAAATAGGGGTAAAAGTTTGTGTGCTACTTTGTGTCATGACAGTGTCGGGAATTGAGAGCGGGCTTTTGCTGTAGGTATCTTAAAGTTATTCACTCTTCTGCTTCTGAACTAAATGTGCAAGGAACAATAGTGGTAGGAGAAGGAAAAACTGGTTTATTAAATTGAAGGAAGGCACTGGTACCTCATGATATGAAACTCTGATAAGATCTGCACTGGAAAAAAAAGTTTCATTTTTGGTTTAACTGAGGCATTCTGTTTTCTCATCCAAATAAACTGCAAGACACTTACGTAGCCACAGAAAATGAGACAGAAAAGGAGGGCTGCCCTACTCCCCAGGACCTCAGTTTGCCTGGTATATGGAAGAAGAACATATAAGAAGATACACGCATATATAGCACAGTTCTCCAAACTTATTAATAGTCAGTGTCCCAGTGAAAGTGAATGAATTATCAGATGTTGAACTGCTTCTTGGGATTTGAGGAGGATTGAACAAAGGGGTGGAGGAATGGAAGTTGAGGGTGAGTGGGAAAAGCCTGGCAGAAAGTAGCAAGGATTCCAGAAAGGAGATAGGAGTTATTTTCTTCCCTATTGGCAGAGGCAGCTATTTTACAAAAGAGAAGAGATCAGGAGTTACAGGTGCACCTGGGTGGCTCAGTTGGTTAAGTGTCTGACTTGGGCTCAGGTCATAATCTCAAGGTTTGTGAGTTCTAGCTTTGGGCTCTGCGATGACAGTGTAGAGGCTACTTCACATTCTTTCTCTCCCTCTCTCTGCTTTCTCCTGCTTTCTCATTCTTTCTCAAAAATAAATGAATAAACTTAAAAAAAAAGAGGGGCAGAATTTTTCTATTCCCCTCAGCCTTGTTATATATATTGAAGGATAGGAGGTTGTGAAGGCGAGTATCAGTTTTATGGACAGCACATGATTCTAGTGAGACGATTCTTTGGCAGAGTGCATTAAAATGCTGTTCTTTAAATAAAACAAGAGTGTCCAAAAATAATGAGCTCATTTATCCCAAGCCATTATTGATTGTTCACGGTGCCTGGCACACCACAACTACTTACATGTTTGTTGGGAACGTCAAGGGATGAATGGCATGCTCTGCCAATCATTGACAGTATATAAAGGTCCACGGCTAGTAGCAGACACACAGTTCACCACATCCTCTCACAACCCACGTGAATTCTCTTCTCTTGACAACAACATGTGTTGCAACTATGGCAGCTCCTGTGGCTATGGCTGTGGATATGGCCCCTATTATGGCTGTGGTTATGGAACAAGCTATGGCTGTGGCTATGGTAGGGGATGTGGCTGTGGATATGGCTCCTGGTATGGCTGTGGCTCTGGCTGTGGATATGGCTCAGGTTATGGCTGTGGCTATGGCTCCTGCTGTGGCTATGGCACCAGATATGGCTGTGGCTGTGGCTATGGCTCTGGTTTCTGTGGCTACCGGCCATTTTGCTATAGAAGATGTTATTCTTCTTGCTGCTAGCACATCACTGTCCAAGCCACATTTGCTTCTGAAATGACACACCTTAATAGAGGGCTGAGTCAAGGATCCATACCCCAAGATTTCTGTATTCAAGAAATTGTATGCTTCACAGAGGCTTTGACCACTGGTCAGCTATTGTAGGATGGCATCTTGCGGGTGTATAGTATCATCTTACTTTTTTTCATATATTGGTCTTTACTTCCTTAATCTGGATTCTGCATTGTGACCGTGGCAACAATCCTAACACCCTGCAGTTGGGCAAATCCTTTATTCTCAATAAAATGGTTCTTTGCTTCTAACACGTCTCTGTGTTCTTGCTTGTGAATTACTCCTTTTTTCAGGTGTTATGGCTTCTATTGAAAATTGGGCTGACAGTGTTTCATGAACCTGGGGCTCTTCCTTGATATAATACAAGCATTACTACTCATAGGTGAATCAGAGAAAATGTCTTCTTCACCTGTTTCTCATATTCCTCTTGCTAAGGTCCTCAAAACCCAACACAAATCACATAGTATTTCAGAACTGTCACCTGGATATCACAGTGTATCTAGAATGGAGGTGGAGGGGAAAGATAAGGAGGAATGACATCTCTTCAGGAGGTTGTGACACAAGCTCAAGGGAGAGGAGGTGTGGCCTGAGTACTTCAAGGATGAATGGAGTGGAAGAGAGAGTTTCCAGGATTAATGAGAAATTAGAAATGGACTCAGGTGTCTGATGAACTAAGGAAAGGATAATTTAGAAGAAAGATGTGGTATTGTATCCTCTGTATTTTAATGGAAGTCCGGATGTATTTGTTGGCATATATTGAGAGTGAGGAAATTGATTTCAGTCACTTAACTCACAAATAGTTTAGAATGTTTATTAAAGGGAACTATCCTACATGCTGAAGATACAGGAGCAAAATTGTAGACAGGATTCCTGCTGTCAGAGCATTTCCATTCTAGTAAGTGAAAATTAAAAAAAAAAGAATTAATTTGGATAAATTTAGAGAGATAATTCCTATGGAGGGAATAAAACAGCATCCTTGGGAAGAGAGTGCAGGATGAAGTATTGGAGAGTTAGTTCAAGGAGGTATTTTGACATTTTGTGTAAAATTAATGCCCATTGAAAGAAATACTAGAATGAACAGCTGTAGGTATAAAGAGGAAAGAGAAATTCATTAAGTCTTGGGTATGATCAGTGGTGCCACAATTTTTGGTAGAAAAGAGCAATGATCTAGTGATTTAAATGAGCTCTCTTTGTTTGGGGCACATATAAGAATGAGATTAATAGTCCCAGTTGATTTTCTGAGCTTGAGGGCTGACTACTTTGTTAGGTTCTGACTTCACTGTTCTATCCCTGTGTGACTTTCCAAATCTCTAACATTTGACCCTACATCAGAAAATGTCTTTTCAGACTCAATTTCCACCAATAGGAAAAATGAGTCATTGTCTCATCTCCATGACAAGGGTCACTGCACAAAGTTTGGATCTGAGGAACTTGGAGCTAGGAGACTAAAACACGGCCAATTCCAAGGAAGATGGCTCTGTCATCAAGGACAGCCCTGAAGTGAGGTTATGCCCAGGATATAATGTGTCTTGCTGATGAATAAATAAGGCTTCTTTTAAGGGTTGAATAGTTTTCATAGATAGGATATTTGTAAGTCATTTCTGGGGACTGACTGTGCTCTGGGTTAATCTGAGGTGGGTACCACTTACAAACAGCAGAAAGGAATGCTAATAATTACAGTTTGTTAAAAATTTACTCATTGTTTCATTATGTTCTTGTCTTTGAAGGCTTTCTGAAAGAGGGAAGAATATCAAATTAGGCACGTGTATAATAATTTACAAATCCAGTAAAGGGTTAATCATTTATTAGGTATATAAGAAAATTTATACAACAGGAAAAATGTGTTCATAAACCGACGACTATCTCCAAATGTGAAATTTGAGGCTCACTCAAAGAACATTTGTGACTCTCAGCTTGAATGGATTAAGAACATTGTGATAATACATTGAATTATCTTATAACTACTAAATGCACACCAACGTTTGAACACATTTTTGTTTTAATTCATTTTTTAATTGGGGAAATATTGACTGATTTCAAATTATGTGCCAGGAACTCTACCTACTGGTGATACTGATGATTTCTTCTGCCGTAATGGATCTGTATCCAGAGATCTGAATGGAAAGGTACTAGAAATAATGCAATTAAAGCTAGAAAACTTTTCCAATAGTTCAGGAGTATTGTGACAAGAAAGAGGGTGTTAGAAAAACAAGTGTGTATTCTAGGGATTTTGTGCATTAGAGTTTATAGCTGTGAATTTCAAGAATGGTAGAAAAGTAGAGAAAATTAAGTCAAAGAACAATTGTAATGGATATAGTTTCCTTAAACTTCCTGTAAGGGATGAATCACAGCAGAGTGATCAGATAGACCAGTGACCAGTATTAGAAAAAGTAATAGGAAATACTGTCAAGTGAAGGAAAAATGTCTACTAAGGAAGGATCACAGGAAAGGAAATCAGCAGTTTTATGAAATTCCCAGTTGAAAGCATTTAATAAAAGACTGGATGTCACACATTTCTTTGTTGGAAAATTTTAGTGTGGAGTAGAGGGAATAATATTCCTGAATTTGTACTCTTCTTCCAGCTTGGATTTTATAGTTGTCACATTAAAAAGTAATACAAATTTTGGATTCTGCCATATTCATAAAATGGTGATTGATGTAAAGCCTAGACAATGAAGATAAGCAAAAACATCCCAAGAAACAACCATACAAACAAAAAAGAGACACCTTCATTTCTCCCTTCCCCCCTTCCTTCCCTCCTTCCTTCCCTCCTTCCTTCCCTCCCTCCCTCCTTCTTTTCTTTCTTTCTTTCTTTCTTTCTTTCTTTCTTTCTTTCTTTCTTTCTTCCTGTTTTTTTCTTGACTTCATGTCTGGTGATGGAATGCTTCTATATTTGGTTTACCTGAAGAGAAAGGAAATATTTGGAATTAGACACCAATAAATAGAGAAGCTATAGATGCAAGGTTATAAACCAAGGTTTCTAGATCTCAACACTATTGGCATAGTATAGCAAATATTTCATTGTTGTTGGGGTTTGTTCTGTGGCTTGGGATTAGAGTCTTCCCTCATTTCTCCCACATGCAGCTAGTAGGTATCTGCAGTAGGTATCTGGATGTCAGAATCCTGGCAAGATGTTGCAATGTTTCCAGGAAGGAGATGAAGTATTTCTTTCCTTGTGGGCAGAGGTAGATATTTTGGGAGTGTGGAAAGATAAAGGAGGACAAAACTTTCCAAAATTTCCCTCAGCCTTATTATATAAAGTATGTTATAAGATAGGACGTTGTAAACATGATTCCAGTTTTACCTAAAGCACATGATTCTCCTGAAATATTTTTTTTTTGGCAGAGTGAATTAAAATGCTGTTCTTTAAATAAAACTGGAGTCTCCATATTAATGAGCTCACGTTACCCAAGACATTATTGATTGTTGACAGTGACTGGAACAACACAGTTGCTTACATATTTGTTGGGTAAGTCAGGGGATGAGTGACATGCTCTGCTAATTACTGACAGTATATAAGGGTCCAAAGCAAGTAGAAGACACGCACTTCACCACATCCTCCCACAACCCACGTGAATTCTCTTCTCTTGGCAAGATGTGTTGCAACTATGGCAACTCCTGTGGCTATGGCTGTGGATATGGCTATGGCTGCGGATGCGGTCCCTGTTATGGCTGTGGTTATGGCCTCCGTTATGGCTGTGGCTATGGCTCAGGATATGGCTGTGGCTATGGCTCCTGCTGTGGTTATGGCACCGGATATGGCTGTGGCTATGGCTATGGCTCCAACTTCTGTGGCTACCGGCCATTTTTCTATAGAAGATGTTATTCCTCTTGCTGCTAGAACATCACTGTCCAAGCCCCACTTGCTTTTGAAATGACACGCCTTAATAGAGGGCTGATTCATGGATCCATTCCCAAGATTTATATTTCCAAGTAATTGCATGCTTCATAGGATTTTTGACCTCAGGTGAACATTTGTGGGATGACATCTTCTGGCTTGAGGCTGTGTAGTATTATCTGACTATTTTCCAAATGTTGGTCTTTACTCCCCTAATCTAGATTCTGTGTTGTGATTGTGGCAATGATTCTTTCATCCCACATTTAACAAATCCCATATTCTCAATAAAAATGGTTCTTTGCTTGTAACACATCTCTGTGTTTTTGTTTGTGAATTACTCCTTTTTTGAGATGTTGTATCCTCTCTTGATAATTGGACTGACAACATATTTCATGAATATGAAGGCTCTTCCTTGACATAATACAAGCATTTCTTCTCTTATGTGCATCAGAGATAATGACTTCTCCAACTATTTCTTGTATCCCTAACACCACAACACAAATCACACAATATAAGAACTGTGTTCTTGAAATCACACTGTATTTAGAATGGAGTTGAACAGGTAAGGGGGAGTTACAACACCTCTTCAGGAGATTGTGACACAAGTCCAAGGGAGAGGAGGTGTGGCCTGAGTGCTTCAAGGATGAATGGAATGGAAGAGAGAGTTTCTAGGATTAATGAGAAATTATAAGCAGCCTCAGCTGAGGTAAAAAGAACTAAGGAAATACAAAGTAAATGAAAAATATGGTATCAATCATCTGCATTATGAAGTAAGTCCAAATATATCTGTTGGCATATATTGAGTTTGAGTAAATTGATTTAAGTCAATTAATTGACAAATCGTTTGGAATGTTTGTTTTTTTTTAATTTTTTTTCAACGTTTATTTATTTTTTGGGACAGAGAGAGACAGAGCATGAACGGGGGAGGGGCAGAGAGAGAGGGAGACACAGAATCGGAAACAGGCTCCAGGCTCTGAGCCATCAGCCCAGAGCCTGACGCGGGGCTCGAACTCACAGACCGCAAGATCGTGACCTGGCTGAAGTCGGACGCTTAACCGACTGTGCCACCCAGGCGCCCCCGTTTTGAATGTTTTTGAAAGGGAACTGTCTTACACCCTGAAGTCACAGTAGAAAAGTTATAGCTGAATTTCTTGCTCTCAGAGTGGTTCCATTCTAGTAGGTTAATAAAAAAAAAAGGAAGAAGAAGAAGAAGAAGAAGAAGAAGAAGAAGAAGAAGAAGAATTAGAAGAAGAATTAATCAGATAAATTTAGAGAGATAATTTCTATGGTGTGAATAAAACAGCATCCTTGGGTAGAGAGTGCACGTTTAAGTTTTGCAGAATTAATTTAAGGAGGTTTTCTGACATTTTGTTCAAATGAACTGATGTCACTTTCAAGAAAATACTACAAAGGACAGTTGTAAATGTAAAGGGGAAAGAGAAAATCATGAGTTTTGGGTATGATCAGTGGTGCCACAATTTTTAGTGCAAAAGAACAAAGGCTAGTGCTTTAAATGGGCTCATTGATGGGGCAGATATAAAATGAGATTAATAGTTCCAGTTGATTTTATGAGTTTGAGGGAGTACTACTTTGTTGTACTACTTTGTTGTAGACCTCCAAAATTTAGGTCCTACAAAAAAAAATGTCTTTCAGACACAATTTCAACCAGCAGAATAAAAGACTCAATGTCTCATCTCCATGACAAGGGTCACTGCTCAAAGTCTGGGTCTGAGAACCCTTGCTCCTGGAATCCACGACATGGCCAATTCCAAGGAAGATGGCTCTGCCATCAAGGTCAGTCCTGGAGGGAAACTACACCCAGGATATAATGTGTCTTACTGACGAGGAAAGAGATGTTCTTTCAAAAGCTGGACAATTTTCACAGATGGAACATCTGTAAGTCATTTCTGGAGACTGTGCTCTGGATAAATCAGAGGTGAGAAAATTGTATACACAGGGACAGTCAATTCCAATCATTACAGTTTGTTGAACATCTAACTTACGGTTTCAGGAGGTTCATTTTCATTGAACACTACCTGAAAGAGGGCAGAATAGCATTTATTAGGCACGTATCTCATACTTTCTATTTCTAGTACAGGGTTTATCATTTATTAGGCATATGACATAACTGGTATATCTGGAGAAATAACTTTGAAAACTAACAGATATCTTCAAAAGGTGAAATTTGTGACTGTTTTAGCCATGAACATTTGGAACTTTCGGCTTCAATGAATTGAGAACATTATGACCTATATCCACATTCTTATAGATTCTAAGTGATACCAACGTTTGAACATGGTTTTGTTTTAATGTGTCTGTTTGTTATTGGCAGAAATATTGAGTTGAGATTATGTGCCAGGCACTATGCTTAGAACTAACCGATGATTCAAGGACACACAGAAGAAAAGATCTTTTTCTGCCATTAAACATCAGTGTCCTGAGCTCTTAATGGAAGTGTATAGAAATAAGGCAATAAAGATAGGAAGTGTTTTTCAATAGTTTGTGGGCATTGTGACCAGAGAGTGGCTATTTAAAAAGTATCATGTCTATTCCAGGGAACTCATGCATTGGAATTTATGGTTTTGAATTTCAATAATGATGGAAAAGTAGGAAAATTAAAGGTAAAGAACATTTGTAAGGGGATATATATGTGTTATATTTGTTGTTAGGGATGAAACATAGTGGAGTGATCAGATAACCCATGAGCAATATTAGAAAGAAAAAACAGTAGGAAATATTCTCAACCGGAGGAAAAATATCTAATAATGAAACTTCTCCGAAAAGGAAATCAGCAGTTTTATTAAAATCTCTGTGGAAATCATTCAATAAAGGACTGAATGACACTCATTTCTTGATGTTGAAATTTGAGTGTGAAGTAGAAGAAATGATACCCGATTTGTACTCATTTCCAACTAGGATTTCATAGTTATTACAGTGAAAAGTAATTTAAATTTTGGATTCTGCCTGAATCTGAACATAGTAACCTAGACAATGAAGATAAGCAAAAACATCACAACCAACCAAACAAACAACATCCCCCCCCCCCCCCCACTGTATGTCTGGTGAATAAAAGGTTGGACTTCAGTTTAGTTGAGAAGAAAGGGAATATTTGGATATAGACACTAGTAAAGAGAGAATCTCATTTATAGATGTGAGGCTACAAAGCTAGGTTTCTTGATCTCAGCACTTTTGCCATTTGACATGAGGAATTTCAATGATGTTGAGGGCTATTCTGTGTCCTGAAATGGGCATCATCCTAGGTTTTACCACACAGAGCCAGTAGGTATCTGCGGCAGGTATGTGGGTGCAAGAAGCCTGGTAAAATGTTGCAATGATTCCAGAAAGGAGATGAATTTTTCTTTCCTTATGGACAGAGGTAGATGTTTTACAAGTGTGGAGAGATCAAGAAGGAGAAATATTTCCTAAAAATCCCTCAGCCTTCTTGTTAAATGATCGGAGATTGTGAACATGGATTTTACTTTTACTTAGAGCACATGATTCTACCGAGAAATGTTTTATGGAAGAATGAAATAAAATGCTGTTTTTAATAAACCTGGAGTCTCCTTAATAATGAGCTTACATTGCCCAAGACATTGTTGATTGTTGACAGTGACTGGCACAGCACAGTTGCTTACATATTTGTTGGGTAAGTCAGGGGATGAGTGACATGCTCTGCTATTACTGACAGTATATAAGGGTCCAAAGCAAGTAGAAGACACGCACTTCACCACATCCTCCCACAACCCACGTGAATTCTCTTCTCTTGGCAAGATGTGTTGCAACTATGGCAACTCCTGTGGCTATGGCTGTGGATATGGCTATGGCTGCGGATGCGGTCCCTATTATGGCTGTGGTTATGGCCTCCGTTATGGCTGTGGCTATGGCTCAGGATACGGCTGTGGCTATGGCTCCTGCTGTGGTTATGGCACCGGATATGGCTGTGGCTATGGCTATGGCTCCAACTTCTGTGGCTACCGGCCATTTTTCTATAGAAGATGTTATTCCTCTTGCTGCTAGAACATCACTGTCCAAACCCCACTTGCTTCTGAAATGACACACCTTAAGAGAAGGCTCATTCAAGGATCTATACCCCAAGATTTATATATCGGGAACATTGCATGTGTCATAGAAGATTTGACCTCCAGTAACATTTGTAGCATGGCATCTTGTGGTTGAGGCTATGGAGTATCATCTAACAGTTTTCCAAAAAGTGTTGGTCTTACTCCCTTAATATGGATTCTGTGTTGTGGCTGTGGCAAGGATTCGAACATCCCACATTTGGGCAAACCCCTTATTCTCAATAAAAATATTTCATTCCTTCTATCAAATGTCTCTGTTCTTTCTTGAGAAAGCCTCCTTTCTTGAGGTGTTATGGCCTCTCTTGAAAATTGGGCTGACAATATATTTCATGTACCCGGGTCTCTTTCTGGATATCATACCAGCATTTCTTCTCTTACATGCATCGATATAATGTCTTCTCCACCTAAATCTCATATCCCTAGCACTCCAACACAAATCACACAGTATTCCAGAACTGTGCCCTGGAAATCACACTGTAGGTATAATGCATGTGCAGGGAAAAGACGAGGATGAGGAGGGATGGCATCTCCTAGGAGATTGTGACAGAAGCCAAGGGGAAGGGGGTGTGGCCTGATCACTTAAAGAATGAATGTGATGGAAGAGAGAGTTTCTGGTATTCATGAGAAATTGGAAGCTGCCTCAGCTGAAGTGTAAAGAACCAAGGAAAGGGTACGTTAGAAGCAAAGCGTGGTATCATATCATCTGAATTGGATGGATTTGCTAGTATATTTGTTGGCATAAAATGAGTTTGAAGAAATTGATTTAAGTCATTTAATTGACAAACACTTTTGAATGTGTTTGAAAGAGAACCATCCTACACACTGAATACACAGTAGAAAAATTGTAGATGAATTTCCTACCCTCAGAGTATATATATTTTGTTGGTTTTAATAAATATTTTACAAATTAATTATGACAAATTTAGACACATAATTTGCTTGGAGAGAATAAAACAGCTTCCTGGGGAAGAGAATGAAGGTTCATTAAATATTGAAGAGATAGTTTGGGGTGGTACTTTGATGTTTGGTGTCAAACGAACTGATCAAGTTGAAAGAATGGCCAGAAAGGGCAGAACCAAGCAGAAAGGGGAAGAGAAATTCATTATGTGTTAGGTATGATCAATGGTGCCACAATTTTCAGTTGAAAAGAGGAAGGAGTAGGGATTAATGGTGTCCTTTAGTGTCTTCCCTGGTGCATATACAAGAATGGGATGAGAGGCCCAGTCCTTTTTGAGTTTGAGAACCTTCCGTTTGTTGGGGTCTGACTTCAGTGTCCTTTCTTAGGTGCCATTCCAGAACTCTCACCTTTAGATCCTACAATAGAAAATGTATTTCAGACTCAAATTCAACCAGCAGTGAAAAACCAGTCACTGACTCATATGCATGGCAAAGGTGAGTGCACAAAGTCTGAGTGTGAGGATCCTAAGCCAGGACTCTAAACCATGTCAAATTCCAAGGAGGATGGCCTTGCCACCGAGGACAGCCCTGGATGGAGGCTATGCCCCGTATATTAAGTGTCCTGCTGATGAAGAATTAAGCCTTCTCTCAAGAGATGGAATATATGGGATAGTCTAAATCTGGAACACATGGGATAGTCTAAATCTGATGTGATGACTGAGTGTGCTCTGAGTTAGTCTAGGATGGGTACATCCTACAAACAGGGAAAAGAATTCTAATAATTACAGTTTGATGAAAATCTATTCATTGTTCCATTATGTTCCGTGTCTTTGAAAGCTTCTGAAGGAGGGAAGGATATCATCAATTAGGCACGTATATTATAATTTACATATCTAGTAAAGTTCTGGTTATTTATAAGGCATAGAAGAACATATGGAACAATGTGTTCAGAAACAGACAACAATATTAATTAATTAATTAATTAATTAATTTGAAAATTTTTCATTTATTTATTTATTTTTTGAGAGATAGTGTCAACGTGGGAAGGGCAGAGTGAGACGGAGACAGAGAATGTGAACCAGGTTTCAGGCTCCAGGCTGTCAGCATAGAGCCCTACATGGGGCTCGAAATCACAAACTGTAAGATCATCACCTGAGCTGAGGTTGGGCTCTTAACCAACTGAGCCACCCGGGAATCCCCAGACAACTATCTTTAAAGTGTGAAATTTGAAACTCTCTTAGTCCAAGAATATAGGAGATTTTCAGGTTGAATGGAATGAGAATATTGCGATAATATATTGAATTATTTTATAACTTCTAAATGGCACACCAACATTTGAACACATTTTTGTCTTAATGCATTTTTTAATTGGAGAAATATTGACAGAATTCAAATTATGTGCAAGGCTGTACTTCATCTGGAAAGAGGGGTACACAGAATAAAAGATTTTTTTTTCTGCCATTGTGCATCTGTATTCAGAAACCAAATGGAAAGGTACTAGAAAAAATGCAATAGAGCTAGAAAACTTTTTCAATAGGTCAGGAGTATTGTGACAAGAAAGAGGGTGTTAGAAAAGCAAAGTGTGTATTCTAGGGATTTTGTGCATTGGAGCTTATAGTTGTGAATTTCAAGAATGGTAGACAAGTAGCGAAAATTAAGCTACAGAACAATTGTAGTGGGTATATTTTCCTTAAACTTGTTGTAAGGGATGAATCACAGCAGAGGGATCACATACCCCATTCTAAAAGTAGTAGGAAATACTGTCAACTGAAGGAAAAATGTCTACTAAGGAAAGATCACAGGAAAGGAAATCAGCAGTTTTATGAAATTCCCAGGTAAAAGCATTCAGTAAAAGACTGGTTGTCACACATTTCTTTGATGGGAAATTTTAGCGAGGAGTAGAAGGAATGATTTTCCTGAGTTTGTACTCCCTTCCAGCTTGGATTTTTTAGTTGTCATAGTAAAAAGTAATGCAAATTTTGGATTCTGCCAGATTCATACAATGGTGATTTATGTAAAGCCTAGACAACCACGATAAGCAAAAACATCCCAAGAAACACCATACAAACAAAAAACAGAGACACCTTCCTTCCTTCCTTTCCTTCCTTCCTTCCTTCCTTCCTTCCTTCTTTTCTTGTTTTCTTTTTGACTTCATGTCTGGTAATGGAATGATTGGATAAAGGGTTTAGTTAAGAAAAAAGGAAGTATTTGCAATTAGACACCAATAAAGTGAGAATATATAGATGTAAGATTCAAACCAAGGTTTTTGATCTCAACACTATTGGCATTGTACAGCAGAAGTTCCAGTGTTGTTGGGCTTTGTTCTGATGACTGGAATTTGCATCTTCCCTCATTTATCACACTTGGAGCTAGTAGGTATCTGCAGTAGGTATCTGGGTGTGAGAAGGCAGGCAAAAATTTGCAATGATTCCAGAATGGAGATGGGAGTTATTTCCTTCCCTATGGGGACAGGTAGATAGCCTAGGAAAGAAGATATAGCAAGAGGACAAAATTTTCCTAAATGTCCCTCAACGGTGATATATTAAGTAAATTAAGTGACGGTAAGTTGTGAAGGTGGATACCAGTTTTACATATGGCCCATGATTCTAGTGAGAGAATTCTTTGGCAGAGCAAATTAAAATGCTGTTCTTTAAATATAACTGGAGACTCCAACAGAATGAAGTCACATTTCCCAAGACTTTTATTGATTGTTGACAGTGAGTGGCATACCAGAAGTGCTTACATATTTGTTGGGTATGTCAGGGGATGAATGGTATGTTCTGCCAATTACTGACAGTATATAAAGGTCCAAGGCTAGTAGAAGACACACAGTTCACCACATCCTCTTGCAACCCACGTGAAATCTCTTCTCTTGACAAGATGTGTTGCAACTACGGCAACTCCTGTGGCTATGGCTGTGGCTATGGCTACGGCTGTGGCTATGGCCCCTATTACAACTGGAGTTATGGACCTGGCTATGGCTGTGGATATGGCTCCTGGTATGGCTGTGGCTCTGGCTGTGGATATGGCTCCTGCTGTGGCTATGGCCCCAGATATGGCTGTGGTTGTGGCTATGGCTCTGGCTGTGGCTATGGCTCCGGCTGCTATGGCTCCGGCTACTATGGTTACCGGCCATTTTGCTATAGAAGATGTTATTCTTCTTGCTGCTAGAACATCACCCCATTGTCCTCTAAATAAGACACATCTAATGAGAGGGCTGAATCAAGGATTCATACCTCACATTTTCTATATCCACGAAATTGCATGCTTCACAGAGGCTCTCACCTCCAAGCAACATTTCTAGAATGGCATCTTGTGTCTCAAGGCTGTATGGTTTCATCCGACTCTTTTATAAATGTTGGTGTTTATTCCCCTATTCTGGATTCTGTCATCTGACTGTGGCAACTAGCCTAACACCGCACAGTTGGGCAAATTCCTTATTCTCAATAAAAATGATTCTTTGCTTCTAATATATCTCTGGGTTCTTGCTTGTGAATTACTCCTTTTTTTGGAGTATTATGACTTCTCTTGAAAATCTAGGTGACAATATGTTTCATGAACATGAGGGCTCTTCCTTCATATAATGCAAAAGTTTCTTCTCTATGTGCATCAGAGAAAATGCCTTTTCTACTTGTGTCTTCCACCCCTTATGCCCAGGCCCTCACACCTCAACACAAATCACAGATATTTCAGAACTTTCATCTGGAAATCACACTTAGTGTAGGATGGAGGTGGAGAGGAAAGACAAGGAGAGATGCTACCTTTTTAGGAGGTTGTGACACATGCTCCAGGGAGAGGAGGTGTGGCCTGAGTACTTCAAGGATGAATGGAAAGGAAGCGGGAGTTTCCGCATTAACGAGAAATTAGAAATGGACTCAGGTGTCTAATGAACTAAGGAAAGGAACATTTAGAAGAAAGATGTGGTATTGTATCATCTGTAATTGAATGGAAGTCCGGATGTATTTGTTGGCGTATATTGAGAGTGAGGAAATTGATTTGTGAGTCACTTAACTCACAAATAGTTTAGAATGTTTTTGAAAAGGAACTATCCTATACTCTGAAGATACAGGAGGAAAATTTAGAGTACTTTCTTGCTCTCAGAGTGTTGACATTCTAATGGTGATATTTAAAAATAAGTAGGAATTATTTGAAATTAATTTGGAGAGATCATCCCTATGGAGGCAATAAAACATCTTACTGGGGAAGAGATTGCAGGCTGAAGTATTGCGGAGATAGTTCAAGGAGGTATTTTGACATTTTGTGTCAAATGAACTGATGCCATTTGAAATAAATGCTAGAAAGAACAGTTGTAAGTATCAAGGGGAAAGAGAAATTCATGAAGGTTGGGTTTTGATTGTTGGTGCCACATATTGTAGTGGAAAAAAGCAAGGGATATTTTGGGAGTTGCGAGCTTACTATTGTGTTGGATCTTACCAAAGTGTCTTTTCCTCATATGCCTTCCAGATCTCTAACAGAGCGTACATCAGAAAAAAGTCTCTTCAGACTCAATTTCTGCCAGCAGAAAAAATGACTCACTGTCTCATCTCCATGACAAAAGTCACTGCAGAATTCTGAGTCTGAGGACACTGGAGCTAAAGGTCTCCATCCACAACATGGCCAATTCTAAGGAAGATGACCGTGCCATCAAGGTCAGCCCTGGCATGAGGCTATGCCCAGGATATTAAGTGTCCTGCTGTGGAAGAAACAGAGCTTCTGTCAAGGGTTTGAAGTTTTCAATATGGAACATCCTAAGTCTGTTCTGAGGACTGCCTGTGCTCTGGGTTAGTCAAGGGTGGGTAAATCCTACAGACAGGGGAAGGAATTCCAATAATTACAGTTTGTTAAAAATCTACTCATTGTGGGGCGCCTGGATGGCGCAGTCGGTTAAGCGTCCGACATCAGCCAGGTCACGATCTCGCGGTCCGTGAGTTCGAGCCCCGCGTCGGGCCCTGGGCTAACTGCTCAGAGCCTGGAGCCTGTTTCCGATTCTGTGTCTCCCTCTCTCTCTGCCCCTCCCCCGTTCATGCTCTGTTTCTCTCTGTCCCAAAAATAAATAAATGTTGAAAAAAAAATTAAAAAAAAAATCTACTCATTGTTCCATTATGTTCCTTGTCTTTGAAGGCTTTCTGAAGTAGGGAAGAACATCATTAGTTAGGCGTGTATATCACAATTTACATATCCATAAAGGGTCGAAAATTTTTTTAGGTATATAAGATAACTTGCACATATGTGACAAGGTGTTCATAAATGGACAAGTATCCTCAAAATGTGATATTTGAGTCTCACTAGTTAAAAACTTTTGAGACTTTCAGGATGGAAAGAGTAGATTGGAATGAGAACATGGTGATAATATATTTAATTATCTTATAACTTCTAATGGCACACCAACATTTGAACACGATTTTGTTTAATGCATTTCTTTACTGGGGAAATATTGATGGAATTCAAATTATGTGCCAGGCTCTACTTCATCTGGAAAGAGGGGTGCACAGAAGAGGAGATTATTTTTCTGCCATTATGGATCTGTATTCAGAAACCTGAATGGAAAGTTCAGGTTAGAAATACTTCAAGAAAGCTGGAAAACTTTTCCAATAGTTCAGGGTATTGTGACAAGAAAGGGGTTGTTAGAAAAGCAAAGCGTGTATTCTAGGGATTTTGTGCATTAGAGTTTATAGCTGTGAATTTCAAGAATGGTAAAAAAGTAGAGAAAATTAAGCCAAAGAACAATTGTAGTGGGTAAATTTTCCTTAAACTTCTGGTAAGGGATGAATTAGAGCAGCGTGATCAGATAGAGTAGTCTAAAAGTCGTAGGAAATACTGTCAACTGAAGGAAAAATGTCTAGAAAGGAAAGATCACAGGAAAGGAAATCAGCAGTTTTATGAAATTCCCAGGTGAAAGCATTGAGTAAAAGACTGGATGTCACTCATTTCTTTGATGGGAAATTTTAGCGTGGAGTAGAGGAATGATCTTCCTGAGTTTGTACTCCCTTCCAGCTTGGATTTTAGAGTTGTCACAGTAAAAAGTAATACACATTTTGGATTCTGCCAGACCATAAAATGGTGATTGATGTAAAGAGTAGACAATGAATATGAGCAGAAACATCCCAAGAAACAACCATACAAACAAAAAACAGAGACACCTTCCTTCCTTCTTTCTTTCTTTCTTTCTTTCTTTCTTTCTTTCTTTCTTTCTTTCTCTTTTTCTTTGTCTCTTTCTTTCTTTCTTTCATTCTTTCTAATTCCTTCCTTCCTTCCTTCCTTCCTTCCTTCCTTCCTTCCTTCCTTCTTTGCTTCTTGTTTTCTTTTTGACTTTATGTCTGGCAATGGAATGATTGAATAATGGGTTTAGTTGAGAAAAAAAGGAAGAATTTGGAATTGGACACCAATAAAGAGAGAATATATAGATGTGAGGTTACAAACCAAGGTTTCTAGATCTCAACACTATTGGCATTGTACAGCAGAAGTTTCAGTGTTGTTGGGCTTTGTTCTGTTGGTTGGAATTAGCATCTTCCCTCGTTTATCACACATGGAGCTTGTAGGTATCTGCAGTAGGTATCTGGGTGTGAGCAGGCAGGCAAAAATTTGCAATGATTCCAGAAAGGAGATGGGAGTTATTTCCTTCCCTATGGGGACAGGTAGATAGTTTAGGAAAGAGGAGAGATCAAGAGGACCAAATTTTCCTAAATGTCCCTCAATGATGATACATAAGTAAATTAAATGACAGTAAGTTGTGAAGGTGGGTACCAGTTTTACGTATGGCCCATGATTCTAGTGAGAGATTCTTTGGCAGAACAAATTAAAATGCTGTTCTTTAAATATAACTGGAGACTCCAAAGAATGAAGTCACATTTCCCAAGACATTTATTGATTGTTGACAGTGAGTGGCATACCAGAAGTGCTTACATATTTGTTGGGTATGTCAGGGGATGAATGGTATGTTCTGCCAATTACTGACAGTATATAAAGGTCCAAGGCTAGTAGAAGACACACAGTTCACCACATCCTCTCGCAACCCACGTGAAATCTCTTCTCTTGACAAGATGTGTTGCAACTACGGCAACTCCTGTGGCTATGGCTGCGGATATGGCTATGGCTGTGGCTATGGGCCCTATTACGGCTATAGTTATGGACCTGGCTATGGCTGTGGATATGGCTGTGGATACGGCTCCTGCTGTGGCTATGGCACCAGATATGGCTGTGGCTGTGGCTATGGCTCTGGTTGCTGTGGCTACCGGCCATTTTGGTATAGAAGATGTTATTCTTCTTGCTGCTAGAACATCACTGTCCAAGACACATTTGCTTCTGAAGTGGCATGGCTTAAGGGAGGGCTGATTCATTGATTTATACCCCAAGATTTCTATATCCAATGAATTGCATGCTTTCGGTATTGTGACCTCTAGTTAGCATTTGTATGAAGGCATCCTGTGGCTGAAGGCTATGTGGTATCCTCTGACTATTTTCCAAATGTTAGTCTTCACTTCCCTAATCTGGGTTCTTTGTTGAGACTGTGGCAACATATCTAAAATCCCACAGTGAGGCAAATCCCTTATTCTCAATAAAAATATTTCATTTTTTTCTAAGTAATCTCTGTGTTCTGGCTAATGAATGACTCCACTTTGAGGTGTATGGCATCTTTTGAAACTCGGGCAACAATATATTTCATGGACCTGGGTCTCTTCCTAGATATAATATAAACATTTCTTCTCTTATGTGCATCGGAGATAATGTCTTCTCCTATTTCTTGTATCCATAACACTGCAACATAAATCACACTGTGTAAGAACTATTTCCTTGAGGTAACACTGTATCTAGAATGGAGCTGAAGGCTGGAGGGGTAAGAGGAAGAGTTAGGACACCTCTTTGGGAAGTTATGACACAAGCCCAAGGGGGAGGAAGTATGGCCTGAGTGCTTCGAGGATGAATGTGGTTGAAGAGAGAAATTTTGGGATTAATGAGAAATTGGGAGCCGCCTCTGTTGAGATGTAAGAAACTAAGGAAATGAGAAGCAAAAGAAAAACGTGATATTGTATTATCTGCATTTTGATGGAAGTGCAAATACATTTTTTGGCATATACTGAGTTTCAGTAAATTGATTTAAGTCCATTAATTTCCAAATCGTTTTGAATGTTTTTGAAAGGGAACTGTCATACACTCTGAAGGCACAGTAGAAAAATTATAAGTGAATTTCTTGCTGTCAGATGGTCTCATTCTAGTAGGTTAAAAAAAAAAAGAATTAATTCAGATAAATTTAGAGAGATAATTCCTATGGTGTGAATAAAACAGCATCCTTGAGAAGATTGAAGTATTGCAGAATTAGTTCAAGGATGTATTTTGACATGTTCTGTCACATGAACTCATGTCAGTTTCCAGAAATACTAGAAAGGACAGTTGTAAATGTAAAGTAGAAAGAGAAATACATAAGGTTTTGGTATGAATAGTGGTGCCACGAGTTTTAGTGCAAAAGAACAATGGCTAGTGCCTTAAATGGGCTCTCTAATGGAGCAGATATAAAATGTAATAAATAGTTCCAGTTGATCTTCTGAGTTTGAATACGTACTACTTTGATGGATTCTGATTTCAGTGAGTTTCTCTCATGTGACTTTCCAGACCTCTAACATTTAGATCCTACAACAAAATTGTCTTTCAGACACAATTTCAACCCGCAGAATAAAAGACTCCCTGTCTCATCTCCATGGCAAGGGTCACTGCACAAATTCTGGGTCTGAGAACCTTGGTTCTGGAGACTCCACAACTTGGCCAGTTCCAAGGAAGATGGCTCTGCCATCAAGGTCAGTCCTGGAGGGAAACTACGCCCAGGATATAATGTGTCTTACTGACGAGGAAAGAGATGTTCTTTCAAGAGCTGGACAATTCTCACAGATGGAACATCTGTAAGTCATTTCTGGGGACTGACTGTGTTCTGGATAAATCAGAGGTGAGAAAATTGTATACACAGGGAGAGTCAATTCCAATCATTACAGTTTGTTGAACATAGAACTTATGGTTTCAGGACGTTCATTTTCATTGAACACTACCTGAAAGAAGGCAAAGTAGTATTTATTAGGCACGTATCTCATACTTTCTATTTCTAGTAAAGGGTTTACCATTTATTAGGTATATGACATAACTTGTATATCTGTAGAAATGACTTTGAAAACTAACAGATATCTTCAAAAGGTGAAATTTTTGACTGTTTTAGCCATGAACATTTGGAACTTTCGGCTTGAATGAATTGAGAACATTATGACCTATATCCACATTCTTATAGATTCTAAGTGATACCAACGTTTGAACATGGTTTTGTTTTAATGTGTCTGTTTGTTATTGGCAGAAATATTGAGTTGAGATTATGTGCCAGGCACTATGCTTAGAACTAACCAATGATTCAAGGACACACAGAAGAAAATATTTTTTTTGCCATTAAACATCAGTGTCCCGAGCTCTTAATGGAAGTGTATAGAAATAAGGCAATAAAGATAGGAAGTGTTTTTCAATAGTTCTTGGGCATTGTGACCAGAGAGGGGCTATTTAAAAAGTATCATGTCTCGTGCATTGGAATTTATGGTTTTGAATTTCAATAATGATGGAAAAGTAGGAAAATTAAAGGTAAAGAACATTTGTAAGGGGATATATATGTGTTATATTTGTTGTTAGGGATGAAGCATAGTGGAGTGATCAGATAACCCATAAGCAATATTAGAAAAAAAAAACAGTAAGAAATATTCTCAACCGAAGGAAAAATATCTAAAAATGAAACTTCTCCGAAAAGGAAATCAGCAGTTTTATTAAAATCCCTGTAGAAGTCATTCAATAAAGGACTGGATGACTCTCATTTCTTGAGGTTGAAATTTGAGTGTGGAGTAGAAGAAATGATACCTGAATTTGTACTCGTTTCCAACTAGGATTTCACTGTTGTCACAGTGAAAAATAGTTTAATTTTGGAATCTGCCTGGATATGAACATAGTGACCTGGACATTGAAGATAAGCAAAAACATCACAAACAAATAAACAACATCCTCCCCCCCCCCCCCCCACTGTATATCGGTGATGAAAGGGTTGGACTTTCTGTTTATTTGAGAAGGAGGGGAATCTTTGGACATAGACACGAGTAAAGAGAGAATCTAATTTATAGATGTGAGGGTATAAAGCTAGGTTTCTCGATCTCAGCACTTTTGACATTGACATGAGGCACTTCAGTGGTGTTGAGGGATTTTCTGTGTCATGAAATGGGCATCGTCCTAGGTTTTACCACACAGAGCCAGTAGATATCTGCAGCAGGTATGTGGGTGCAAGAAGCCTGGTAAAATCTTGCAATGATTCCAGAAAGGAGATGAATTTTTCTTTCCTTATGGACAGAGGTAGATGTTTTACAAGTGTGGAGAGATCAAGAAGGAGAAATAGTTCCTAAAAACCCCTCAGCCTTCTTGTTAAATTTTCGGAGATTGTGAACATGGAGTTTGGTTTTACTTAGAGTCCATGATTCTACTGAGAAGTGTTTTTTGGCAGAATGAAATAAAATGCTGTTTTAATAAAACTGGTGTCTCCTTAATAATGAGCTCACACTGCCCAAGACATTGTTGATTGTTGACAGTGACTGGCACAGCACAGTTGCTTACATATTTGTTGGGTAAGTCAGGGGATGAGTGACATGCTCTGCTAATTACTGACAGTATATAAGGGTCCATAGCAAATAGAAGACACACACTTCACCACTTCCATTCACAACCCACGTGAATTCTCTTCTCTTGGCAAGATGTGTTGCAACTACGGCAACTCCTGTGGCTATGGCTGCGGATATGGCTATGGCTGTGGATGCGGTCCCTATTATGGCTGTGGCTATGGCCTCCGTTATGGCTGTGGCTATGGCACCGGATATGGCTGTGGCTATGGTTATGGCTCCAACTTCTGTGGCTACCGGCCATTTTTCTATAGAAGATGTTATTCCTCTTCCTGCTAGAACATCACTGTCCAAACCCCACTTGCTTCTGAAATGACACGCCTTTAGAGAAGGCTCCTTCAAGGATCTATACTCCAAGATTTATATATCGGGAACATTGCATGTGTCATAGAAGATTTGACCTCCAGTAACATTTGTAATATGGCATCTTGTGGCTTGAGGCTATGGAATATCATCTAACAGTTTTCCAAAAAGTGTTGGCTTACTCCCTTAATATGGATTCTGTGTTGTGACTGTGGTAAGGATTTGAACATCCCACATTTGGGCAAATCCCTTATTCTCAATAAAAATGTTTCATTCCTTCTATCAAATGTCTCTAGTCTCTCTTGAGAAAGCCTCCTTTCTCTAGGTGTTATGGTCTCTCTTGAAAATTGGACTGACAATATATTTCATGTACCGGGTCTCTTTCTTGATATCATACAAGCATTTCTTCTCTTACATGCATCGATATAATGTATTCTCCACCTATGTTTCATATCTCTAGCACAGTACTGCAGAACTGTGCCCTGGAAATCACACTGTAGGTAGAATGGATGTGGAGGGAAAAGACAAGGATGAGAAGGGATGGCATCTCCTGGGAGGTTGTGACAGAAGCCAAAGGGGAAGGGGGTGTGGCCTGATCACTTAAAGAATGAATGTGATGGAAGAGAGAGTTTCTGGTATTCATGAGAAATTCAGCCTCAGCTGAAGTGTAAAGAACCAAGGAAAGGGTACGTTAGAAGCATAGCGTGGTATCATATCATCTGAATTGGATGGATTTGCTAATATATTTGTTGGCATAAATTGAGTTTGAAGAAGTTGATTTAAATCACTCAATTGACAAATCCTTTTGAATGTGTTTGAAAGAGAACCATCCAACACAATGAATACATAGTAGAAAAATTGCAGATGTATTTCCTACTCTCAGAGAGTTTACATTTTGTTGGTGTTAATAAATATGTTACAAATTAATTATGACAAATTTAGACACATAATTTGCTTGGAGAGAATAAAACAGCTTCCTGGGGAAGAGAATGAAGGTTCATTAAATATTGGAGAGATAATTCGGGGTGGTACTTTGATGTTTGGTGTCAAACGAACTGATCAAGTTGAAAGAATGGCTAGAAAGGGCAGTACTAAGGAGAAAGGGGAAGAGAAATTCATTATGTGTTGGGTATGATCAGTGGTGCCACAATTTTCAGTTAAAAAGAGGAAGGAGTAGGGCTTTAATGGTGTCCTTCAGTGTCTTCCCTGGTGCGTATACAAGAATGGGATGAGAAGCCCAGTCCTTTTTGAGTTTGAGAACCTTCCGTTTGTTGGGGTCTGACTTCAGTGTCCTTTCTTAGGTGCCATTCCAGAACTCTCACCTTTAGATCCTATAATAGAAAATGTATTTCTGGGCGCCTGGGTGGCGCAGTCGGTTAAGTGTCGGACTTCAGCCAGGTCACGATCTCGCGGTCTGGGAGTTCGAGCCCCACGTCGGGCTCTGGGCTGAGAGCCTGGAGCCTGTTTCCGATTCTGTGTCTCCCTCTCTCTCTGCCCGTCCCCCGTTCATGCTCTGTCTCTCTCTGTCCCAAAAATAAAAATAAACGTTGAAAAAAAATTAAAAAAAAAAAGAAAATGTGTTTCAGACTCAAATTCAACCAGCGGTGAATAACCAATCACTGACTCATATGCATGGCAAAGGTGAGTGCACAAAGTCTGAGTGTGAGGATCCTAGAGCCAGGAGACTCTAAACCATGTCAAATTCCAAGGAGGATGGCCTTGCCATCGAGGTCAGCCCTGGATGGAGGCTATGCCCCGTATAGTAAGTGTCCTGCTGATGAAGAATTAAGCCTTCTTTCAAGGGATGGAATTATCACACATGAGATATTCTAAATCTGATGTGATGACTGAGTGTGCTGTGAGTTAGTCTAGGATGGGTACATCGTACAAACAGGGAAAAGAATTCTAATAATTACAGTTTGTTGAAAATCTATTCATTGTTCCATTATGTTCCTTGTCTTTGAAGGCTTCTGAAGGAGGGAAGAATATCATCAATTAGGCACGTATATTATAATTTATATATCTAGTAAAGTTCTGGTTATTTATATGGCATAGAAGAACATATGGAACAATGTGTTCACAAATGACAACTTTATTTATTTATTTATTTATTTATTTATTTATTTATTCATTTATTCATTTATTCATTTATTTATTTGGATTTTTTTTCATTTATTTATTTATTTTTTTGAGAGACAGAGTGTCAGCGTGGGAGGGGCAGAGTGAGAAAGAGACACAGAATCTGAATCAGGCTTCAGTCTCCAGGCTGTCAGCACAGAGCACTACACGGGGCTCGAACTCACAAACCGTAAGATCATCACCTGAGCTGAGGTTGGACACTTAACCAACTAGCCACCCAGGCACCCTCAGACAACTATCTTTAAGGTGTGAAATTTGAGACTCTCTTAGTCCAAGAATATTGGAGATTTTCGGGTTGAATGGAATGAGAATATTGAGATAATATATTGGATTATTTTATAACTTCTAAATGTCACAACAACATTGGAACACGGTTTTGTCTAATGCATTTTTTAATTGGACAAATACTGACAGAATTGAAATTATGTGCGAGGCTATACTTTCTCTGGAAAGAAGGGTGCACAGAATAAGAGACTTTTTTTCCCTGCCATTATGCATCTGTATTCAGAAACCTGAATGGAAAGGTACTAGAAATAATGCAATAGAGCTAGAAAACTTTTTCAATAGGTCAGGAGTATTGTGACAAGAAAGAGGGTGTTAGAAAAGCAAAGTGTGTATTCTAGGGATTTTGTGCATTAGAGCTTATAGTTGTGAATTTCAACAATGGTAGAAAAATAGCGAAAATTAAGCTAAAGAACAATTGTAGTGGGTATTTTCCTTAATTTCTTTTAATTTTCCTTAAATTTTCCTTAAATTTGTTTTAAGGGATGAATCACAGCAGAGGGATCACATACCCCAGTCTAAAAGTAGTAGGAAATACTGTCAACTGAAGGAAAAATGTCTACTAAGGAAAGATCACAGGAAAGGAAATCAGCAGTTTTATGAAATTCCCGGTTGAAAGCATTCAGGAAAAGACTGGATGTCCCACATTTCTTTGATGGGAAATTTTAGCGAGGAGTAGAAGGAATGATTTTCCTGAGTTTATACACCCTTCCAGCTTGGATTTTATAGTTGTCATAGTAAAAAGTAATGCAAATTTTGGATTCATAAAATGGTGATTGATGTAAAGCATAGACAACCAAGAAGAGCAGAATATCCCAAGAAACAACCATGCAAACAAAAGGCAGAAACACCTTTATTTCTCCCTTCCTTCCTTCCTTCCTTCCTTCCTTCCTTCCTTCCTTCCTTCTTTCTTCTTTCTTTCTTTCTTTCTTTCTTTCTTTCTTTCTTTCTTTCTTTCTTTCTTATTCCTTCCTTCCTTCCTTCCTTCCTTCCTTCCTTCCTTCCTTCCTTCCTTCCTTTTTGACTTCATGTCTGGTAATGGAATGATTGGATAAAGTGTTTAGTTTAGAAAAAAAGGAAGTATTTGGAATTAGATACCAATAAAGAGAGAATATATAGATGTGAGATTCAAACCAAGGTTTCTAGATCTCAACACTATTGGCATTGTACAGCAGAAGTTCCAGTGTTGTTGGGCTTTGTTCTGATGGCTGGAATTAGCATCTTCCCTTGTTTATCACACATGGAGCTAGTAGGTATCTGCAGTAGGTATCTGGGTGTAAGCCGGCAGGCAAAAATTTGCAATGATTCCAGAAGGGAGATGGGAGTTATTTCCTTCCCTATGGGGACAGGTAGATAGTTTAGGAAAGAGGAGAGATCAAGAGGACCAAATTTTCCTAAATGTCCCTCAATGATGATACATAAGGTAAATTAAATGACAGTAAGTTGTGAAGGTGGGTACCAGTTTTACGTATGGCCCATGATTCTAGTGAGAGATTCTTTGGCAGAACAAATTAAAATGCTGTTCTTTAAATATAACTGGAGACTCCAAAGAATGAAGTCACATTTCCCAAGACATTTATTGATTGTTGACAGTGAGTGGCATACCAGAAGTGCTTACATATTTGTTGGGTATGTCAGGGGATGAATGGTATGTTCTGCCAATTACTGACAGTATATAAAGGTCCAAGGCTAGTAGAAGACACACAGTTCACCACATCCTCTCGCAACCCACGTGAAATCTCTTCTCTTGACAAGATGTGTTGCAACTACGGCAACTCCTGTGGCTATGGCTGTGGCTATGGCTATGGCTGTGGCTATAGGCCCTATTATGGCTGTAGTTATGGACCTGGCTATGGCTGTGGATATGGCTGTGGATACGGCTCCTGCTGTGGCTATGGCCCCAGATATGGCTGTGGCTGTGGCTATGGCTCTGGTTGCTGTGGCTACCGGCCATTTTGGTATAGAAGATGTTATTCTTCTTGCTGCTAGAACATCACTGTCCAAGACACATTTGCTTCTGAACGGCCCGGCTTAAGGGAGGGCTGATTCATTGAGTTATACCCCAAGATTTCTATATCCAAAATATTGCATGCTTTCGGGAATTTGTGACCTCAAGTTAGCATTTGTATGAAGGCATCCTGTGGCTGAAGGCTATGTGGTATCCTCTGACTATTTTCCAAATGTTAGTCTTTACTTCCCTAATCTGGGTTCTTTGTTGAGACTGTGGCAACATATCTAAAATCCCACAGTGAGGCAAATCCCTTATTCTCAATAAAAATGTTTCATTTTTTTCTAACAAATCTTTGTGTTCTTGCTTGTGAATGAATCCTTTCTGAGGTCTTATGTTATCTTTTGAATCTTGGGCAACAATATATTTCATGAACCTGGGTCTCTTCCTAGATATAATATAAGCATTTCTTCTCTTATGTGCATCAGAGATAATATCTTCACCTATTTCTTGTATCCATAACTCCTCAACATAAATCACACTGTGTAAGGAGTATGTCCTTGAGATAACACTGTATCTAGATTGGAGCTGAAGGCTGGAGGGGTAAGAGGAGGAGTTAGGACACCTCTTTGGGAAGTTGTGACACAAGCTCAAGAGGGAGGAAGTATGGCATGAGTGCTTCAAGGATGAAAGGAATTGAAGAGAGAATTTTGGGATTAATGAGAAATTGGGAGCTGCCTCTGCTGAGATATAAAATAGTAAGGAAATGAAAAGCAAGAGAATAATGTGTTATTGTAACATCTGCATTTTTATGGAAGTGCAAATACATTTGTTGGCATATGAGTTTGAGTAAATTGATTTAAGTCAATTAATTTCCAAATCGATTTGAATGTTTTTGAAAGGGAACTGTCTTACACCCTGAAGGCACAGTAGAAAAGTTATAGGTGAATTTCTTGCTCTCAGAGTGGTTCCATTCTTGTAGGTTAATAAAAAAAAAAAGAAGAAGGATTAATCAGATAAATTTAGAGAGATAATTCCTATGGTGCGAATAACATAGCATTCTTGGGAAGAGAGTGCAGGTTTAAGCTCTGGAGAATTAATTGAAGGAGGTTTTTTGACATTTTGTGTCAAATGAACTGATGTTACTTTCAAGAAAATACTAGAAATACAGTTGTAAAGGGGAAAGAGAAAATCATGAAGTTTTGGGTATGATCAGTGGTGCCCCAATTTTTAGTGCAAAAGAACAATGGCTAGTGCTTTAAATGGGCTGTCTTTGTGTGGGGCAGAAATAGAATGAGATTAATAGTTCCAGATTGATTTTCTAAGTTTGATAGCTTACTACTTTTGTTGGATTCTGATTTCAGTGTGCTTCTCACTTATGCCTTTCCAGACCTCTAACATTTAGATCCTACAACAAAAAAAGTCTTTCAGACACAATTTCAACCAGCAGAATAAAAGACTCAATGTCTCATCTCCATGACAAGGGTCACTGCACAAAGTCTGGGTCTGAGAACCCTTGGTCCTGGAGACTCCACCACATGGCCAATTCCAGGGAAGATGGCTCTGCCATCAAGGTCAGTCCTGGAGGGAAACTACACCCAGGATATAATGTGTCTTACTGACGAGGAAAGAGATGTTCTTTCAAGAGCTGGACAATTCTCAGAGATGGAACATCTGTAAGTCACTTCTGGAGACTGTGCTCTGGATAAATCAGAGGTGAGAAAATTGTATACACAGGGACAGTCAATTCCAATCATTACAGTTTGTTGAACATCTAACTTATGGTTTCATTAGGTTCGTTTTCATTGAACACTACCTGAAAGAAGGCAGAATAGTATTCATTAGGCACCTATCTCATACGTTCTATTTCTAGTAAAGGGTTTACCATTTATTAGGCATATGAGACAACTTGTATCTGTAGAAATGACTTTGAAAACTAACAGATATCTTCAAAAGGTGAAATTTGTGACTGTTTTAGCCATGAACATTTGGAACTTTCGGCTTGAATGAATTGAGAACATTATGACCTATATCCACATTCTTATAGATTCTAAGTGATACCAACGTTTGAACATGGTTTTGTTTTAATGTGTCTGTTTGTTATTGGCAGAAATATTGAGTTGAGATTATGTGCCAGGCACTATGCTTAGAACTAACCGATGATTCAAGGACACACAGAAGAAAAGATCTTTTTCTGCCATTAAACATCAGTGTTCTGAGCTCTTAATGGAAGTGTATAGAAATAAGGCAATAAAGATAGGAAGTGTTTTTCAATAGTTCTTGGGCATTGTGACCAGAGAGTGGCTGTTTAAAAAGTATCATGTCTCGTGCATTGGAATTTATGGTTTTGAATTTCACTAATGATGGAAAAGTAGGAAAATTAAAGGTAAAGAACATTTGTAAGGGGATATATATGTTTTATATTTGTTGTTAGGGACGAAGCATAGTGGAGTATTCAGATAACCCATAAGCAATGTTAGAAAAAAAACAGTAGGAAATATTCTCAACTGGAGGAAAAATATCTAATAATGAAACTTCTCCGAAAAGGAAATCAGCAGTTTTATTAAAATCCCTGTAGAAGTCATTCAATAAAGGACTGGATGACTCTCATTTCTTGGTGTTGAAATTTGAGTGTGGAGTAGAAGAAATGATACCTGAATTTGTACTCATTTCCAACTAGGATTTCATAGTTGTCACAGTGAAAAGTAATTTAAATTTTGGATTCTGCCTGGATATGAACATAGTGACATAAACAATGAAGATAAGCAAAAACATCACAAACAAACAAACAAACAAACAGTATCCCCCCTCCCCACCACTGTGTGTCTGGTGAGTGAAAGGTTGGAGTTTCAGTTTAGTTGAGAAGAAAGGGAATATTTGGACTTAGACACTAGTAAAGAGAGAATCTCATTTATAGATGTGAGGCTACAAAAGTAGGTTAGGTAGGTTTCTTGATCTCAGCACTTTTGACATTTGACATGAGGAATTTCAATGATGTTGAGGGCTATTCTGTGTCCTGAAATGGGCATCATCCTAGGTTTTACCACACAGAGCCAGTAGGTATCTGCAGCAGGTATGTGGGTGCAAGAAGCCTGGTAAGATATTGCAATGATTCCAGAAAGGAGATGAATTTTTCTTTCCTTATGGACAGAGGTAGATGTTTTACAAGTGTGGAGAGATCAAGAAGGAGAAATAGTTCCTAAAAACCCCTCAGCCTTCTTATTAAATGATTGAAGAGTGTGAACATGGATTTTGGTTTTACTTAGAGTCCATGATTCTACCGAGAAATGTTTTTTAGCAGAATGAAATAAAATGCTGTTTTTAATAAACCTGGAGTCTCCTTAATAATGAGCTCACGTTGCCCAAGACATTGTTCATTGTTGACAGTGACTGGCACAGCACAGTTGCTTACATATTTGTTGGGTAAGTCAGGGGATGAGTGACATGCTCTTCTAATTACTGACAGTATATAAGGGTCCAAAGCAAGTAGAAGACATGCACTTCACCACATCCTCTCACAACCCACGTGAATTCTCTTCTCTTGGCAAGATGTGTTGCAACTACGGCAACTCCTGTGGCTATGGCTGTGGATATGGCTATGGCTGTGGATGCGGTCCCTATTATGGCTGTGGCTATGGCTCCTGCTGTGGCTATGGCACCGGATATGGCTGTGGCTATGGCTATGGCTCCAACTTCTGTGGCTACCGGCCATTTTTCTATAGAAGATGTTATTCCTCTTGCTGCTAGAACATCACTCTCCAAACCCCACTTGCTTCTGAAATGACACGTCTTAAGAGAAGACTCATTCAAGGATCTATACCCCAAGATTTATATATCGGGAACACTTCATGTGTCATAGAAGATTTGACCTCCAGTAACATTTGTGGCATGTTATCTTGCGAATTGAGGCTATGGCGTATCATCTAACAGTTTTCCAAAAAGTGTTGGCCTTACTCCCTTAATATGGATTCTGTGATGTGACTGTGGTGAGGATCTGAACATCCCACATTTGGGCAAATCCCTTATTCTCAATAAAAATGTTTCATTTCTTCCATCAAATGTCTCTGTTCTTTCTTGTGAAAGCCTCCTTTCATGAGGTGTTATGGCCTCTCTTGAACATTGGGCTGACAATATATTCTGTGTACACGGGTCTCTTTCTTGATATAATACAAGCATTTATTCTCTTTTTTCCCATCCACCATTTTTTTAAATTGGAAATTTATTGTCAAATTGGTTTTCCATACAACACCCAGTGTTCATCCCAAAAGTTGCCTTCCTCAATACCCATCACCCACCCTCCCCTCCCTCCTACCCCCCACCAACCCTCAGTTTTTTTCAATTTTTAAGAGTCTCTTATGCTCTGGCTCTCTCCCTTTCTAACCTTTTTTTTGTCTCTTTCCCTCCTCCATGGACTTCTGTTAAGTTTCTCAGGATCCACATAAGAGTGAAAACATATGCTATCTGTCTTTCTCTTTATGACTTATTTCACTTATTTCCAGAGCAGCTGAAGCAGTTTGCATTCCCACCAATGGTGCAAGAGGGTTCCCATTTCTCCACATCTTCTCCAGCATCTATAGTCTCCTGATTTGTTAATTTTAGCCACTCTGACTGGCGTGATGTGATAGCTGAGTGTGGTTTTGATTTGTATTTCCCTGATGAGGAGCGACGTTGAACATCTTTTCATGTGCCTGTTGGCCATCTGGATGTCTTCTTTAGAGAAGTGTCTGTTCATGTTTTCTGCCCATTTCTTCACTGGGTTATTTGTTTTTCGGGTGTGGAGTTTGGTGAGCTCTTTATAGATTTTGGATCCTAGCCCTTTGTCTGATATGTCATTTGCAAATATCTTTTCCCATTCCATTGGTTGCCTTTTAGTTTTGTTGAGTGTTTCCTTGCAGTGCAGAAGCTTTTTATCTTCATGAGGTCCCAATAGTTCATTTTTGCTTTTAATTCCCTTGCCTTTGGAGATGTATCAAGTAAGAAATTGCTGCGGCTGAGGTCAGAGAGGTCTTTTCCTGCTTTCTCCTCTATGGTTTTGATGGTTTCCTGTCTCACATTCAGGTCCTTTATCCATTTTGAGTTTGTTTTTGTGAATGGTGTAAGAAAGTGGTCTAGTTTCATCCTTCTGCATGTTGCTGTCCAGTTCTCCCAGCACCATTTGTTAAAGAGACTATCTTTTTTCCACTGGATATTCTTTCCTGCTTTGTCAAAGATTAGTTGGCCATACTTTTGTGGGTCTAGTTCTGGGGTTTCTATTCTATTCCATTGGTCTATGTGTCTGTTTTTGTGCCAATACCATGCTGTCTTGATGATGACAGCTTTGTAGTAGAGGCTAAAGTCTGGGATTGTGATGCCTCGTGCTTTGGTCTTCTTCTTCAAAATTACTTTGGCTATTTGGGGCCTTTTGTGGTTCCATACAAATTTTAGGATTGCTTGTTCTAGCTTTGAGAAGAATGCTGGTGCAATTTTGATTGGGATTGCATTGAATGTGTAGATAGCTTTGGGTAGTATTGACATTTTAACAATATTTATTCTTCCAATCCATGAGCATGGAATGTTTTTCCATTTCTTTATATCTTCTTCAATTTCCTTCATAAGCTTTCTATAGTTTTCAGCATACAGATCTGTTACATCTTTGGTTAGGTTTATTCCTAGGTATTTTATGCTTCTTGGTGCAATTGTGAATGGGATCAGTTTCTTTATTTGCCTTTTTGTTGCTTCATTATTAGTGTATAAGAATGCAACTGATTTCTGTACATTGATTTTGTATCCTGCGACTTTGCTGAATTCCTGTATCAGTTCTAGCAGACTTTTGGTGGAGTCTATTGGATTTTCCATGCATAATATCATGTCATCTGCAAAAAGTGAAAGCTTAACTTCATCTTTGCCAATTTTGATGCCTTTGATTTCCTTTTGTTGTCTGATTGCTGATGCTAGAACTTCCAACACTATGTTAAACAACAGCAGTGAGAGTGGACATCCCTGTCATGTTCCTGATCTCAGGGAGAAAGCTCTCAGTTTTTCCCCACTGAGGATGATATTAGCTCTGGGTTTTCATAAATGGCTTTTATGATGTTTAAGTATGTTCCTTCTATCCCAACTTTCTCGAGGGTTTTTATTAAGAAGGGATGCTTTATTTTGTCAAATGCTTTTTCTGCATCGATTGACAGGATCATATGGTTCTTTCTTTTCTTTTATTAATGTGATGTATCATTGATTGATTGATTTGCGAATGTTGAACCAGCCCTGCAGCCCAGGAATGAATCCCACTTGATCATGGTGAATAATTTTTTATATGCTGTTGAATTCGATTTGCTAGTATCTTATTGAGAATTTTTGCATCCATATTCATCAGGGATATTGGCCTGTAGTTCTCTTTTTTTACTGGGTCTCTGTCTGGTTTAGGAATCAAAGTAATACTGGCTTCATAGAATGAGTCTGGAAGTTTTCCTTCCCTTTCTATTTCTTGGAATAGCTTGGAAGGATAGCTATTATCTCTGCTTTAAACGTCTGGTAGAACTCCCCTGGGAAGCCATCTGGTCCTGGACTCTTATTTGTTGGGAGATTTTTGATAACTGATTCAATTTCTTCGGTGGTTATGGGTCTGTTCAAGCTTTCTATTTCCTCCTGATTGAGTTTTGGAAGAGTGTGGGTGTTTAGGAATTTGTCCATTTCTTCCAGGTTGTCCAATTTGTTGGCATATAATTTTTCATAGTATTCCCTGATAATTGTTTGTATCTCTGAGGGATTGGTTGTAATAATTCCATTTTCATTCATGATTTTATCTATTTGGGTCATCTCCCTTTTCTTTTTGAGAAGCCTGGCTAGAGGTTTGTCAATTTTGTTTATTTTTTCAAAAAACCAACTCTTGGTTTTGTTGATCTGCTCTACAGTTTTTTTAGATTCTATATTGTTTATTTCTGCTCTGATCTTTATTATTTCTCTTCTTCTGCTGGGTTTAGGCTGCCTTTGCTGTTCTGCTTCTATTTCCTTTAGGTGTGCTGTTAGATTTTGTATTTGGGATTTTTCTTGTTTCTTGAGATAGGCCTGGATTGCAATGTATTTTCCTCTCAGGACTGCCTTTGCTGCATCCCAAAGCGTTTGGATTGTTGTATTTTCATTTTTGTTTGTTTCCATATATTTTTTAATTTCTTCTCTAATTGCCTGGTTGACCCATTCATTCTTTAGTAGGGTGTTCTTTAACCTCCATGCTTTTGGAGGTTTTCCAGACTTTTTCCTGTGGTTGATTTCAAGCTTCATAGCATTGTGGTCTGAAAGTATGCATGGTATAATTTCAATTCTTGTATACTTATGAAGGGCTGTTTTGTGACCCAGTATATGATCTATCTTGGAGAATGTTCCATGTGCACTCGAGAAGAAAGTATATTCTGTTGCTTTGGGATGCAGAGTTCTAAATATATCTGTCAAGTCCATCTGATCCAATGTATCATTCAGGGCCCTTGTTTCTTTATTGATCCTGTGTCTAGATGATCTATCCATTTCAGTATGTGGAGTGTTAAAGTCCCCTGCAATTACCACATTCTTATCAATAAGGTTGCTTATGTTTATGAGTAATTATTTTATATATTTGGGGGCTTCCATATTGGGCGCATAGACATTTATAATTGTTAGCTCTTCCTGATGGATAGACCCTGTAATTATTATATAATGCCCTTCTTCATCTCTTGTTACAGCCTTTAATTTAAAGTCTAGTTTGTCTGATATAAGTATGGCTACTCCAGCTTTCTTTTGACTTTCACTAGCATGATAAATAGTTCTCCATCCCCTCACTCTCAATCTAAAGGTGTCCTCAGGTCTAAAATGAGTCTCTTGTAGACAGCAAATAGATGGGTCTTGTTTTTTTATCCATTCTGATACCCTATGTCTTTTGGTTGGCACATTTAATCCATTTACATTCAGTGTTATTATAGAAAGATACGGGTTTAGAGTCATTGTGATGTCTGTATGTAGCAATGTCTCTGGTACTTTTTCTCACAGGATCCCCCTTAGGATCTCTTGTAGGGCTGGTTTAGTGGTGATGAATTCCTTCAGTTTTTGTTTTTTTGGGAAGACCTTTATCTCTCCTTCTATTCTAAATGACAGACTTGCTGGATAAAGGATTCTCGGCTGCATATTTTTTCTGTTCAACACATTGAAGATCTGATGCCAATCCTTTCTGGCCTGCCAAGTTTCAAAAGAGAGATCAGTCACGAGTCTTATAGCTCTCCCTTTATATGTTAGGGCAAGTTTATCCCTTGCTGCTTTCAGAATTTTCTCTTTATCCTTGTATTTTGCCAGTTTCACTATGATATGTTGTGCAGAAGATCGATTCAAGTTACATCTGAAGGGAGTTCTCTGTGCCTCTTGGATTTCAATGCCTTTTTCCTTCCCCAGTTCAGGGAAGTTCTCAGCTATGATTTCTTCAAGTACCCCTTCAGCACCTTTCCCTCTCTCTTCCTCCTCTGGGATACCAATTATGCGTATATTATTTCTTTTTAGTGTATCACTTAGTTCCCTAATTTTCCCCTCATACTCCTGGATTGTTTTAATCTCTTTTTATCAGCTTCCTCTTTTTCCATAATTTTATCTTCTAGTTCACCTATTCTCTCCTCTGTGTCTTCAGTCTGAGCCGTGGACGTTTCCATTTTATTTTGCATCTCATTTAAAGCGTTTTTCAGGGCGCCTGGGTGGCGCAGTCGGTTAAGCGTCCGACTTCAGCCAGGTCACGATCTCGCGGTCCGTGAGTTTGAGCCCCGCGTCAGGCTCTGGGCTGATGGCTCAGAGCCTGGAGCCTGTTTCCGATTTTGTGTCTCCCTCTCTCTCTGCCCCTCCCCCGTTCATGCTCTGTCTCTCTTTGTCCCCCAAAATAAATAAACGTTGAAAAAAAAATATAAAGCGTTTTTCAGCTCCTCCTGACTATTCCTTAGTCCCTTGATCTCTGTAGCAATAGAGTCTCTGCTGTCCTCTATTCTGTTTTCAAGCCCAGCAATTAATTTTATGACTATTATTCTAAATTCACTTTCTGTTATATTATTTAAATCGTTTTTGATCAGTTCATTAGCTGTTGTTATTTCCTGGAGATTCTTTTGAGGGGAATTCTACCCTTTGTTCATTTTGGATAGTCCCTGGAGTGGCGGGGACCTGCAGGGCACTTCCCCTGTGCTGTGGTGTATAACTGGAGTTGGCGGGAGGGGCTGCAGTCAGAACTGATTTCTGACCCCAGCCCATCGCTGGGGCCATAGTCAGACTGGTGAGTGCCTTCTCTTCCCCTCTCCTAGGGGCGGGATTCACTGTGGGGTGGCGTGGTCCATCTGGACTACTTGCACAATGTCAGGCTTGTGGTGCTGGGGATATGGCGTATTAGCTGGGGTGGGTAGGCAAGGTGCACGGGGGCAGGAGGGGCAGGCTTAGCTCGCTTCTCCTTAGGTGATCCACTTCAGGAGGGGCCCCTCTTCTGTGGGCCTCTCATCTGCGCTTGGGTCCGGAGACCCCGTTCTGCTAGCCTTCTGGTGGTTTTCTGGGTTATTTAGGCAGGTGTAGGTGGAATCTAAGTGATCAGCAGGATGCGCGGTGAGCCCAGCATCCTCCTACGCTGCCATCTTCTGCTGGTCCGACAAATACTTTTGAATGTGTTTGAAAGAGAACCATCCGACACAATGAATACATAGAAGAAAAATGGCAGATGAATTTCCTACTCTCAGAGTGTTTACATTTTGTTGGTGTTAATAAATATGTTACAAATTAATTATGACAAATTTAGACACATAATTTGCTTGGAGAGAATAAAACAGCTTCCTGGGGAAGAGAATGAAGGTTCATTAAATATTGAAGAGATAGTTTGGGGTGGTACTTTGATGTTTGGTGTCAAACGAACTGATCAAGTTGAAAGAATGGCCAGAAAGGGCAGTACCAAGCAGAAAGGGGAAGAGGAATTCATTATGTGTTGGGTATGATCAATGGTGCCACAATTTTCAGTTGAAAAGAGGAAGGAGTAGGGCTTTAATGGTGTCCTTTAGTGTCTTCCCTGGTGCGTATACAAGAATGGGATGAGAAGCCCAGTCCTTTTTGAGTTTGAGAACCTTCCGTTTGTTGGGGTCTGACTTCAGTGTCCTTTCCTCAGGTGCCATTGCAGAGCTCTCACCTTTAGATCCTACAATAGAAAATGTATTTCAGACTCAAATTCAACCAGCAGTGAATAACCAATCACTGACTCATATGCATGGCAAAGGTGAGTGCACAAAGTCTGAGTGTGAGGATCCTAAGCCAGGACTCTAAACCATGTCAAATTCCAAGGAGGATGGCCTTGCCATCGAGGTCAGCCCCGGATGGAGGCTATGCCCAGTATAGTAAGTGTCCTGCTGATGAAGAATTAAGCCTTCTCTCAAGAGATGGAATATATGGGATAGTCTAAATCTGGAACACATGGGATAGTCTAAATCTGATGTGATGACTGAGTGTGCTGTGAGTTAGTCTAGGATGGGTACATCGTACAAACAGGGAAAAGAATTCTAATATTTACAGTTTTTTGAAAATCTATTCATTGTTTCATTATGTTCCTTGTCTTTGAAGGCTTCTGAAGGAGGGAAGAATATCATCAATTAGGCATGTATATCATAACTTACATATCTAGTAATGGTCTGGTTATTTATAAGGCATAGAAGAACATAAGGAACAATGCGTTCACAAACAGACTACTATATTTATCTTTTTATTCATTAGAATTTTTTTCTTTTTTCTTTTTTTTGACAGACAGAATGTCAGGGTGGGAAGGGCAGAGTGAGAAAGAGACACAGAATCTGAATCAGGCTTCAGTCTCCAGGCTGTCAGCACAGAGCTCTACACGGGGCTCTAACTCACAAACCTTTAGACATCACCTGAGCTGAGGTTGGACACTTAACCAAGGAGCCACCCGGGAACCCCCAGACAACTATCTTCAAAGTGTGAAATTTGAGACTCTCTTAGTCCAAGAATATTGGGGATTTTCAGGTTGAATGGAATGAGATTATTGCGATAATATATTGAATTATTTTATAACTTCTAAATGGCACACCAACATTTGAATACGGTTTGTTAAATGCATTTTTTAATTGGAGAAATATTGAAGGAATTCAAATTATGTGCCAGGCTGTACTTCATCAGGAAACAGGGTTGCACAGAATAAAAGACTTTTTTTTCTGCCATTATGCATCTATATTCAGAAACCTGAATGGAAAGGTACTGGAAATAATGTTATAGAGCTAGAAAACTTTTCCAATAGTTCAGGAGTATTGTGACAGGAAAGGGGGTGTTAGAAAAGCAAAGTGTGTATTCAGGTATTTTGTGCATTAGAGATTATGGTTGTGAATTTCAAGAATGGTAGAAAAGTAGGGAAATTTAAGGTAAAGAACAATTGTAGTGGGTATATTTTCCTTAAACTTCTTGTAAGGGATGAATCACAGCAGAGGGACCACATACCCCAGTCTAAGAGTCGTAGAAAATACTGTCAAGTGAAGGAAAAATGTCTACTAAGGAAAGATCACAGGAAAGGAAATCAGCAGTTTTATGAAATTCCTAGGTGAAATTATTCAGTCAAAGACTGGATGTCACTCATTTTTTGATGGGAAATTTTAGCATGGAGTAGAAGGAATGATCTTCCTGAGTTTGCACTCCCTTCCAGGTTGGATTTTAAAGTTCACAGTAAAAAGTAATACAAATTTTGGATTCTGCCAGATTGGTAAAATGGTGATTGATGTAAAGCGTAGACAACGAAGACAAGCAGAAACATCCCAAGAAACAACCATACAAACAAAAAGCAGAGACACCTTCATTTCTTCCTTCCTTCCTTCCTTCCTTCCTTCCTTCCTTCCTTCCTTCCCTCTTTCCTTCTTTCCTTCCTTCCTTCCTTCCTTCCTTCCTTCCGACCACCTTTCTTTCTTTCTTTCTTTCTTTCTTTCTTTCTTTCCTTCTTTCTTTCTTTCCTTCTTTCTTTCTTTCTTTCTTTCTGACTCCTTCCTTCCTTCCTTCCTTCCTTCCTTCCTTCCTTCCTTCCTTCTTTTCTTTTTGACTTTATGTCTGGCAATAGAATGGTTGGATAAAGGGTTAAGTTGAGAAAAAAAGGAAGAATTTGGAATTAGACACCAATAAAGTGAGAATATGTAGATGTTAGATTCAAACCAAAGTTTCTAGATCTCAACACTATTGTCATTGTACAGCAGAAGTTCAGTGTTGTTGGGCTTTGTTCTGATGGCTGGAATTAGCATCCTCCCTCGTTTATCACACATGGAGCTTGTAGGTATCTGCAGTAGGTATCTGGGTGTGAGCAGACAGACAAAAATTTGCAATGATTCCAGAAAGGAGATGGGAGTTATTTCCTTCCCTATGGGGACAGGTAGATAGTTTAGGAAAGAGGAGAGATCAAGAGGACAAGATTTTCCTAAATGTCCCTCAATGATGATACATAAGGTAAATTAAATGACAACAAGTTGTGAAGGTAGGTACCAGTTTCACGTATGGCCCATGATTCTAGTGAGAGATTCTTTGGCAGAACAAATTAAAATGCTGTTCTTTAAATATAACTGGAGACTCCAACAGAATGAAGTCACATTTCCCAAGACTTTTATTGATTGTTGACAGTGAGTGGCATACCAGAAGTGCTTACATATTTGTTGGGTATGTCAGGGGATGAATGGTATGTTCTGCCAATTACTGACAGTATATAAAGGTCCAAGGCTAGTAGAAGACAAACAGTTCACCATATCCTCTCGCAACCCACGTGAAATCTCTTCTCTTGACAAGATGTGTTGCAACTACGGCAACTCTTGTGGCTATGGCTGTGGCTATGGCTATGGCTGTGGCTATGGCCCCTATTACAGCTGGAGTTATGGACCTGGCTATGGATGTGGATATGGCTCCTGGTATGGCTGTGGCTCTGGTTGTGGATATGGCTGTGGATATGGCTCCTGCTGTGGCTACGGCCCCAGATATGGCTGTGGTTGTGGCTATGGCTCCGGCTGCTATGGCTCCGGCTGCTATGGTTACCGGCCATTTTGCTATAGAAGATGTTATTCTTCTTGCTGTTAGAACATCACCCCATTGTCCTCTAAATAAGACACATCTAATGAGAGGGCTGAATCAAGGATTCATACCTCACATTTTCTATATCCACGAAATTGCATGCTTCTCAGAGGCTCACACCTCCAAGCAACATTTCTAGAATGGCATCTTGTGCCTCAAGGCTGTGTGGTATCATCTGACTCTTTTCTAAATGTTGGTGTTTATTCCTTTAGTCTGGATTCTGTCATCTGACTGTGGCAACAAGCCTAACACCCCACAGTTGGGCAAATTCCTTATTCTCAATAAAAATGATTCTTTGATTCTAATATATCTCTGTGTTCTTGCTTGTGAATTACTCCTTTTCTTGAGGTATTATGACTTCTCTTTAAAATCTACGTGACAATATTTTTCATGCACATGAGGGCTCTTCCTTCATATAATGCAAGCATTTCTTCTCTTATGTGCATCAGAGAAAATGCCTTTTCTACCTGTGCCTTGCACCCCTCATGCCCAGGCCCTCACACCTCAACACAAATCACAGATATTTCAGAACTTTCATCTGGAAATCACACTCTGTATAATGGAGGTGGAGGGGAAAGGCAAGGAGGGATGTTCCCTCTTTTGGAGGTTGTGAGACAAGCTCCAGGGAGAGGAGGTGTGGCCTGAGTACTTCAAGGATGAATGGAATGGAAGAGAGAGTTTCCAGATTAATGAGAAATTAGAAATGGACTCGGGTGTCTAATGAACTAAGGAAAGGAAAATTTAGAAGAAAGATGTGGTATTGTATCATCTGTAATTTAATGGAAGTCCGGATGTATTTGTTGGCATATATTGCGAGTGAGGAAATTGATTTCAGTCACTTAACTCACAAATAGTTTAGAATGTTTTTGAAAGGGAACTATCCTACACTCTGAAGATACAGGAGGAAAATTGTGGAGTACTTTCTTGCTCTCAGAGTGTTGACATTCTAATGGCGATATTTAAAAATAGGTAGGAATTATTTGAAATTAATTTGGAGAGATCATCCCTATGGAGGCAATAAAACATCTTACTGGGGAAGAGATTGCAGGCTGAAGGATTGAGGAGAGAGTTCATGGAGGTAGTTTGACATTTTGTGTCAAATGAACTGATGCCATTTGAAAGAAATACTAGAAAGAACAGTTGTAAGCATAAAGGAGAAAGAGAAATTCATGAAGGTCGGGGTTTGATTGGTGGTGCCACAATTTGTAGTGGAAAAAAGCAAGGGATAGTTTGGGAGTTTGCGAGCTTACAATTGTGTTGGGTTCTTACCAAAGTGTCTTTTCCTCATGTGCCTTCCAGAACTCTAACAGTTAGAGCATACATCAGAAAAAAGTGTCTTCAGAGTCAATTTCTACCAGCAGAAAGAATGACTCACTGTCTCATCTCCATGACAAAAGTCACTGCAGAAAGTCTGAGTCTGAGGACACTGGAGCTAAAAGACTCTATCCACAACATGGCCAACTCTAAGGAAAATAACCCTGCCATCAAGGTCAGCCCTGGCATGAGGCTATGACCAGGATATTAAGTGTCCTGCTGTGGAAGAAACAGGGCTTCTGTCACGGGTTGGAAGTTTTCAATATGGAACATCCTAAGTCTGTTCTGAGGACTGCCTGTGCTCTGGGTTAATCAAGGGTGGGTAAATCCTACAGACAGGGGAAGGAATTCCAATAATTACAGTTTGTTAAAAATCTACTCATTGTTCTATTATGTTCCTTGTCTTTGAAGGCTTTCTGAAATAGGGAAGAACATCATCAGATAGGCATGTATATCACAATTTACATATCCATAAAGGGTCGAATATTTATTAGGTATATAAGATAACTTGCACCTCTGTGACAAGGTGTTCATAGACTGACAAGTATCCTCAAAATGTGATATTTGAGTCTCACTAGTTAAAAACTTTTGAGACTTTCAGAATGGAAAGAGTAGAATGGAATGAGAACATAGTGATAATATATTGAATTATCTTCTAACTTCTAATGGCACACCAACATTTGAACACGATTTTGTTTAATGCATTTCTTTACTGGGGAAATATTGACTGAATTCAAATTATGTGCCCGGCTCCACTTCATCTGGAAAGAGGGGTGCACAGAAGAGGAGATTATTTTTCTGCCATTATGGATCTGTATTCAGAAACCTGAATGGAAAGTTACTAGAAATACTGCAAGAAAGCTGGAAAACTTTTCCAATCGTTCAGGAGTATTGTGACAAGAAAGGGGTTGTTAGAAAAGCAAAGTGTGTATTCTAGGGATTTAGTGCATTAGAGTTTATAGCTGTGAATTTCAAGAATGGTAAAAAAGTAGAGAAAATTAAGCCAAAGAACAATTGTAGTGGGTATATTTTCCTTAAACTTCTGGTAGGGGATGAATTAGAGCAGAGTGATCAGATAGAGCAGTCTAAAAGTCATAGGAAATACTGTCAACTGAAAGAAAAATGTCTAGAAAGGAAAGATCACAGGAAAGGAAATCAGCGGTTTTATGAAATTCCCAGGTGAAAGCATTGAGTAAAAGACTGGATGTCACTCATTTCTTTGATGGGAAATTTTAGCGTGGAGTAGAAGGAATGATCTTCCTGAGTTTGTCCTCCCTTCCAGCTTGGATTTTAGAGTTGTCACAGTAAAAAGTAATACAAATTTTGGATTCTGCCAGATTCATAAAATGGTGATTGATGTAAAGAGTAGACAACAATGATGAGCAGAAACATCCCAAGAAACAATCATACAAACAAAAAACAGAGACACCTTCCTTTCTTCCTTCCTTTCTTTCTCCTTTCTTTCTTTCTTTCTTTCTTTCTTTCTTTCTTTCTTTCTTTCTTTCTTCTTTCTCTCTACTCTCTCTCTTTCTTTCTTTCATTATTTCTAAATGCTTCCTTCCTTCTTTGCTTCCTTGTTTTCTTTTTGACTTTATGTCTGGCAATGGAATGATTGAATAATGGGTTTAGTTGAGAAAAAAAGGAAGAATTTGGAATTAGACACCAATAAAGAGAGAATATATAGATGTGAGGTTACAAACCAAAGTTTCTAGATCTCAACACTATTGGCATTGTACAGCAGAAGTTTCAGTGTTGTTGGGCTTTGTTCTGTTGGTTGGAATTAGCATCTTCCCTCGTTTATCACACATGGAGCTTGTAGGTATCTGCAGTAGGTATCTGGGTGTGAGAAGGCAGGTTAAAATTTGCAATGATTCCAGAAAGAAGATGGGAGTTATTTCCTTCCCTGTGGGGTAGGTAGCTTAGGAAACAGGTGATAGCAAGAGGACAAAATTTTCTTAAATGTCCCTCAACGATGACACATAAGGTAAATTAAATGACAACAAGTTGTGAAGTTGGGTACCAGTTTTACATATGGCACATGATTCTAGTGAGAGATTCTTTGGCAGAGCAAATTAAAATGCTGTTCTTTAAATATAACTGGAGACTCCAACAGAATGAAGTCACATTTCCCAAGACATTTATTGATTGTTGACAATGAGTGGCATACCAGAAGTGCTTACATATTTGTTGGGTATGTCAGGGGATGAATGGTATGTTCTGCCAATTACTGACAGTATATAAAGGTCCAAGGCTAGTAGAAGACACACAGTTCACCACATTCTCTCGCAACCCACGTGAAATCTCTTCCAAGATGTGTTGCAACTACGGCAACTCCTGTGGCTATGGCTGTGGCTATGGCTATGGCTGTGGCTATGGGCCCTATTACGGCTATAGTTATGGACCTGGCTATGGCTGTGGATATGGCTGTGGATACGGCTCCTGCTGTGGCTATGGCACCAGATATGGCTGTGGCTGTGGCTATGGCTCTGGTTGCTGTGGCTACCAGCCATTTTGGTATAGAAGATGTTATTCTTCTTGCTGCTAGAACATCACTGTCCAAGACACATTTGCTTCTGAAATGGCACCCTTTAAGGGAGGGCTCATTCATTGATTTATACCCCAAGATTTCTATATCCAATGAATTGCATGCTTTCGGTAATTGTGACCTCTAGTTAGCGTTTGTATGAAGGCTTCCTGTGGCTGAAGGCTATGTGGTATCCTCTGACTATTTTCCAAATGTTAGTCTTTACTTCTATTCTGGGTTCTGTGTTGAGACTGTGGCAACATATCTAAAATCCCACAGTGAGGCAAATCCCTTATTCTCAATAAAAATGTTTCATTTTTTTCTAAGTAATCTCTGTGTTCTGGCTAATGAATGACTCCTTTTTGAGGTGTATGGCGTCTTTTGAAACTCGGGCAACAATATATTCCATGAACCTGGGTCCCTTCCTAGATATAATATAAACATTTCTTCTCTTATGTGCATCGGAGATAATGTCTTCTCCTATTTCTTGTATCCATAACACCGCAACATAAAATACACTGCGTAAGAACTATGTCCTTGAGGTAACACCGTATCCAAATGGAGCTGAAGGCTGGAAGGGTAGAGGAAGAGTTAGGACACCTCTTGGGGAAGTTGTGACACAAGCTCAAGGGGGAGGAAGTATGGCCTGAGTGCTTCAAGGATGAATGGAGTTGGAGAGAGAATTTTTGGGATTAATGAGAAATTGGGAGCCGCCTCTGTTGAGATGTAAGAAACTAAGGAAATGAGAAGCAAAAGAAAAACGTGATATTGTATTATCTGCATTTTGATGGAAGTGCAAATACATTTTTTGGCATATACTGAGTTTCAGTAAATTGATTTAAGTCCATTAATTGCTAAATAGTTTTGAATGTTTTTGAAAGGCAACTGTCCCACACCCTGAAGGCTCAGTAGAAAAATTATAGGTGAATTTCTTGCTTTCAGAGTGGTTTCATTCTAGTAGGTTAATAAAACAAAGAGAAGAATTAATTCAGATAAATTTAGAGAGATAATTCCTATGGTGTGAATAAAACAGCATCCTTGAGAAGACTGAAGTATTGAAGAGTTAGTTCAAGGATGTGTTTTGACATGTTCTGTCACATGAACTCATGTCAGTTTCCAGAAATACTAGAAAGGACAGTTGTAAATGTAAAGTAGAAAGAGAAATACATAAGGTTTTGGGTATGATCAGTGGTGCCACGAGTTTTAGTGCAAAAGAACAATGGCTAGTGTCTTAAATGGGCCCCCTAATGGGGCAGATATAAAATGAGATTAGTAGTTCCAGTTGATTTTCTGAGTTTGAGTGCGTACTACTTTGTTGGATACTGATTTCAGTGTGTTTCTCTCATGTGACTTTCTAGACCTCTAACATTTAGATCCTACAACAAAAATTGTCTTTGAGACACAATTTCAATCAGAAGAATAAAAGACTCCCTGTCTCGTCTCCATGGCAAGGGTCACTGCACAAATTCTGGGTCTGAGTACCCTTGGTCCTGGAGACTCCACAACTTGGCCAGTTTCAAGGAAGATGGTTCTGCCATCAAGGTTGTCCTGGAGGGAAACTATGCCCAGGATATAATGTGTCTTACTGACGAGGAAAGAGATGTTCTTTCAAGAGCTGGACAATTCTCACAGAAGGAACATCTGTAAGTCATTTCTGGGAACTGACTGTGCTCTGGATAAATCAGAGGTGAGAAAATTGTATACACAGGGAGAGTCAATTCCAATCATTACAGTTTGTTGAACATAGAACTTATGGTTTCAGGACGTTCATTTTCATTGAACACTACCTGAAAGAAGGCAAAGTAGTATTTATTAGGCACGTATCTCATACTTTCTATTTCTAGTAAAGAGTTTATCATTTATTAGGCGTATGAGATAACTTGTATATCTGGAGAAATAACTTTGAACACTAACAGATATCTTCACAAGGTGAAATTTGTGACTGTTTTAGCCATGAACATTTGGGACTTTTGGCTTGAATGAATTGAGAACATTATGACATATATTCACATTCTTATAGATTCTAAGTGATACCAATGTTTGAACATGGTTTTGTTTTAATGTGTCTGTTTGTTATTGGCAGAAATATTGAGTTGAGATTATGTGCCAGGCACTAGAATTAACTGATGATTCAAGGACACACAGAAGAAAAGATATTTTCTGCCATTAAACATCAGTGTCCCGAGCTCTTAATGGAAGTGTATAGAAATAAAGCAATAAAGATAGGAAGTGTTTTTCATTAGTTCGTGGGTATTGTGAGCAGACAGTGGGTGTTTAAAAAGTATCATGTCTATTTCAGGGAACTCGTGCATTGGAATTTATGGTTTTGAATTTCAATAATGATGGAAAAGTAGGAAAATTAAAGGTAAAGAACATTTGTAAGGGGATATATGTGTTGTATTTGTTGTTAGGGATGACACATAGTGGAGTGATCAGAAAACCCATGAGCAATATTAGAAAAAAAAAAAAACATTAGAAATATTCTCAACCAAAGGAAACATATCTAATAATGAAACTTCTCCGAAAAGGAAATCAGTAGTTTTATTAAAATCCCTGTGGAAGTCATTCAATAAAGGACTGGATGACACTCATTTCTTGGTGTTGAAATTTGAGTGTGGAGTAGAAGAAATGATACCTGAATTTGTACTCATTTCCAACTAGGATTTCATAGTTGTTACAGTGAAAAGTAGTTTAAATTTGGATTCTGCCTGGATATGAACATAGTGACCTGGACAATGAAGAAAAAGAAAAACATCACAAACAAATAAACAACATCTCCCCCCCCCCCCCCACTGTATGTCTGGTGATGAATGGGTTGGATTTTCAATTTAGTTGAGAAGAAGGGGAAACTTTGGAAATAGACACGAGTAAAGAGAGAATCTAATTTATAGATGTGAGGCTACAAAGGTAGGTTTCTTGATCTCAGCACCTTTGTCATTTGACATGAGGCATTTCAATGGCGTTGAGGACCTTTCTGTGTCGTGAAATGGGCATCATCCCTAGCTTTTACCACACAGAGCCAGTAGGTATCTGTAGCAGGTATCTGGGTGTAAGAAGCCTGGTAAGATATTGCAATGATTCCAGAAAGGAGATGAATTTTTCTTTCCTTTTGGACAGAGGTAGATGTTTTACGAGTGTGGAGAGATCAAGAAGGAGAAATATTTCCTAAAAATCCCTCAGCCTTCTTGTTAAATGATTGGAGATTGTGAACATGGATTTTGGTTTTACTTAGAGTCCATGATTCTACTGAGAAATGTTTTTTTGGCAGAATGAAATAAAATGCTGTTTTTAATAGAACTGGTTTCTCCTTAATAATGAGCTCACGTTGCCCAAGACATTGTTGATTGTTGACAGTGACTGGCACAGCACAGTTGCTTACATATTTGTTGGGTAAGTCAGGGGATGAGTGACATGCTCTTCTAATTACTGACAGTATATAAGGGTCCAAAGCAAGTAGAAGACACGCACTTCATCACATCCTCTCACAACCCACGTGAATTCTCTTCTCTTCACAAGATGTGTTGCAACTACAGCAACTCCTGTGGCTATGGCTGCGGATATGGCTATGGCTGTGGATGCGGTCCCTATTATGGCTGTGGTTATGGCCTGCGTTATGGCTGTGGCTATGGCTCAGGGTATGGCTGTGGCTACGGCTCCCGCTGTGGATATGGCTGTGGATATGGCTGTGGCTATGGCTATGGCTCCAACTTCTGTGGCTACCGGCCATTTTTCTATAGAAGATGTTATTCCTCTTGCTGGTAGAACATCACTGTCCAAGCCCCACTTGCTTCTGAAAAGACACGCCTTAAGAGAAGACTCATCCAAGGATCTATACCCCAAGATTTATATATCGAAAACATTGTATGTGTCATAGAAGATTTGACCTCCAGTAACATTTGTAAGATGGCAGCTTGTGGCTTGAGGCTATGGAATATCATCTAACAGTGTTCCACAAAGTGTTGGTCTTATTCCCTTAATATGGATTCTGTGTTGTGACTGTGACAAGGATCCGATCATCCCACATTTGGGCAAATCCCTTATTCTCAATAAAAATGTTTCATTCCATCTATCAAATGTCTGTGTTCTCTCTTGAGAAAGCCTCATTTCTTGAGGTGTTATGGCCTCTCTTGAAAATTGGACTGACAATATATTCCATGTACCCGGGTCTCTTTCTTGATATCATACAAGTATTCCTTCTCTTACATGCATCGATATAATGTCTTCTCCACCTAAATTTCACATCCCTAACACTCCAACATAAATCACACAGTATTGGAGAACTGTGCCCTGGAAATCACACTGTAGGTAGAAGGATGTGGAGGGAAAAGATGAGGACTAGGAGGGATGGCATCTCCTGGGAGGTTGTGACAGAAGCCCAAGGGAAGGGGGTGTGGCCTGATCACTTAAAGGATGAATGTGATGGAAGAGAGAGTTTCTGGCATTTATGAGAAATTGAAAGCTGCCTCAGCTGAAGTGTAAAGAAGCAAGGAAAGGGTACATTAGAAGCAAAGTGTGGTATCATATCATCTGAATGGGACGGATTTGCTAATATATATGTTGGCATAAAATGAGTTTGAAGAAATTGATTTAAGTCACTTAACTGACAAATACTTCTGAATGTGTTTGAAAGAGAACCATCCGACACACTGAATACATAGAAGAAAAATGGCAGATGAATTTCCTACTCTCAGAGTGTTTACATTTTGTTGGTGTTAATAAATATGTTACAAATTAATTATGACAAATTTAGACACATAATTTTCTTGGAGAGAATAAAACAGCTTCCTGGGGAAGAGAATGAAGGTTCATTAAATATTGGAGAGATAGTTTGGGGTGGTACTTTGATGTTTGGTGTCAAACGAACTGATCAAGTTGAAAGAATGGCCAGAAAGGGCAGTACCAAGCAGAAAGGGGAAGAGGAATTCATTATGTGTTGGGTATGATCAGTGGTGCCACAATTTTCAGTTGAAAAGAGGAAGGAGTAGGGCTTTAATGGTGTCCTTTAGTGTCTTCCCTGGTGCGTATACAAGAATGGGGTGAGAAGCCCAGTCCTTTCTGAATTTGAGAACCTTCCGTTTGTTGGGGTCTGACTTCAGTGTCCTTTCCTCAGGTGCCATTCCAGAGCTCTCACCTTTAGATCCCACAATAGAAAATGTATTTCAGACTCAAATTCAACCAGCGGTGAAAAACCAATCACTGACTCATATGCATGGCAAAGGTGAGTGCACAAAGTCTGAGTGTGAGGATCCTAGAGCCAGGAGACTCTAAACCATGTCAAATTCCAAGGAGGAAGGCCTTGCCATCGAGGTCAGCCCTGGATGGAGGCAATGCCGGTATAGTAAGTGTCCTGCTGATGAAGAATTAAGCCTTCTCTCAAGGGATGGAATTATCACACATGGGATAGTCTAAATCTGATGTGATGACTGAGTGTGCTCTGAGTTAGTCTAGGATGGGTACATCCTACAACAGGGAAAAGAATTCTAATAATTACAGTTTGTTGAAAATCTATTCATTGTTCCATTATGTTCCTTGTCTTTGAAGGCTTTCTGAAGGAGGGAAGAATATCATCACTTAGGCATGTATATTATAATTTACATATCTAGTGAAGTTCTGGTTATTTATAAGGCATAGAGAACATATGGAACAATGTGTATACGAACAGACACCTTTATTTATTTATTTATTCATATATTTCAATTTTTTTCATTTATTTATTTATTTTTTTGAGAGACAGATGTCAGCGTGGGAGGGGCAGAGTGAGAAAGAGACACAGAATCTGAATCAGGCTTCAGTCTCCAGGCTGTCAGCACAGAGCACTACACGGGGCTCGAACTCACAAACCGTAAGATCATCACCTGAGCTGAGGTTGGACACTTAACCAACTAGCCACCCAGGCACCCTCAGACAACTATCTTTAAGGTGTGAAATTTGAGACTCTCTTAGTCCAAGAATATAGGAGATTTTCGGGTTGAAACGAATGAGAATATTGCGATAATATATTGAATTATTTTATAACTTCTAAATGGCACACCAACATTTGAACACGATTTTGTCTAATGCATTTTTTAATTGGACAAATACTGACAGAATTGAAATTATGTGCAGTGCTGTACTTTCTCTGGAAAGAAGAGTGCACAGAATAAGAGACTTTTTTTCCCTGCCATTATGCACCTGTATTCAGAAACCTGAATGGAAAGGTACTAGAAATAATGCAGTAGAGCTAGAAAACTTTTTCAATAGGTCAGGAGTATTGTGACAAGAAAGAGGGTGTTAGAAAAGCAAAGTGTGTATTCTAGGGATTTTGTGCATTAGAGCTTATAGTCGTGAATTTCAAGAATGATAGACAAGTAGCGAAAATTAAGGTAAAGAACAGTTGTAGTGGGCATATTTTCCTTAAACTCCTTGTAAGGGATGAATCACAGCAGAGGGATCACATACCCCAGTCTAAAAGTAGTAGGAAATACTGTCAACTGAAGGAAAAATGTCTACTAAGGAAAGATCACAGGAAAGGAAATCAGCAGTTTTGTGAAATTCCCGGTTGAAAGCATTCAGGAAAAGACTGGATATCCCACATTTCTTTGATGGGAAATTTTAGCGAGGAGTAGAAGGAATGATTCTCCTGGGTTTGTACTCCCTTAAAACTTGCATTTTTTAGTTGTCACAGTAAAAAGTAGTGCAAATTTTGGATTCTGCCAGATTCATAAAATGGTGATTGATGTAAAGCATAGACAACCAAGAAGAGCAGAAATATCCCAAGAAACAACCATACAAACAAAAAGCAGAGACACCTCCATTTCTCCCTTCCTTCTTTCCTTCCTTCCTTCTTTCCTTCCTTCCTTCCTTCCTTCCTATCTGTCTTCTTTCTTTCTTTCTTTCTTTCTTCCTTCCTTCCTTGCTTCCTTCCTTCCTTCCTTCCTTCTTTTCTTGTTTTCTTTTTGACTTCATGTCTGGTAATGGAATGATTGGATAAAGGCTTTAGTTAAGAAAAAAAGGAAGTATTTGCAATTAGACACCAATAAAGAGAGAATATAGAGATGTGAGATTCAAACCAAGGTTTCTAGATCTCAACACTATTGGCATTGTACAGCAGAAGTTCCAGTGTTGTTGGGCTTTGTTCTGATGGCTGGAATTAGCATCCTCCCTCGTTTATCACACATGGAGCTTGTAGGTATCTGCAGTTGGTATCTGGTGTGAGAAGGCAGGTAAAAATTTGCAATGATTCCAGAAAGAAGATGGGAGTTATTTCCTTCCCTATGGGGACAGGTAGATAGTTTAGGAAAGAGGAGAGATTAAGAGGACAAGATTTCCTAAATGTCCCTCAACGATGAACATAAGGTGAATTAAATGACAACAAGTTGTGAAGGTACGTACCAGTTTTATGTATGGCCCATGATTCTAGTGAGAAAATTCTTTGGCAGAGCAAATTAAAATGCTGTTCTTTAAATATAACTGGAAACCTCAACAGAATGAAGTCACATTTCCCAAGACTTTTATTGATTGTTGACAATGAGTGGCATACCAGAAGTGCTTACATATTTGTTGGGTATGTCAGGGGATGAATGGTATGTTCTGCCAATTACTGACAGTATATAAAGGTCCAAGGCTAGTAGAAGACACACAGTTCACCACATCCTCTCACAACCCACGTGAATTCTCTTCTCTTGACAAGATGTGTTGCAACTACGGCAACTCTTGTGGCTATGGCTGTGGCTATGGCTGTGGCTATGGCTACGGCTGTGGCTATCGCCCCTATTATGGCTATAGTTATGGACCTGGCTATCGCTATGGCTATGGTTGTGGCTATGGCTACGGCTGTGGCTATCGCCCCTATTATGGCTGTAGTTATGTACCTGGTTATGGCTGTGGCTGTGGTATGGGCTATGGCTGTGGATATGGCTCCCGGTATGGCTGTGGATATGGTTCCTACTGTGGCTATGGCTCCGGCTGCTATGGTTACCGTCCATTATGCTATAGAAGATGTTATTCTTCTTGCTGCTAGAACATCACCCCATTGTCCTCTAAATAAGACACATCTAATGAGAGGGCTGAATCAAGGATTCATACCTCACATTTTCTATATCCAAGAAATTGAATGCTACACAGAGGCTCACACCTCCAAGCAACATTTCTAGAATGGCATCCTGTGCTTCAAGGCTGTGTGATATCATCTGACTGTTTTCTAAATGTTGGTGTTTATTCCTTTACTCTGGATTCTGTCATCTGACTGTGGCAACAAGCCTAATACCCCACAGTTGGGCAAATTACTTATTCTCAATAAAAATGATTCTTTACTTCTAATGTATCTCTATGTTCTTGCTTGTGAATTACTCCTTTTTTGTGGTATTATGACTTCTCTTAAAAATCTAGGTGACAATATTTTTCATGCACATGAGGGCTCTTCCTTCATATAATGCAAGCGTTTCTTCTCTTATGTGCATCAGAGAAAATGCCTTTTCTACCTGTGCCTTGCACCCCTCATGCCCAGGCCCTCACACCTCAACACAAATCACAGATATTTCAGAACTTTCATCTGGAAATCACACCCTATGTAGGTAGAATGGAGGTGGAGGGGAAAGGCAAGGAGGGATGTTCCCTCTTTTGGAGGTTGTGAGACAAGCTCCAGGGAGAGGAGGTGTGGCCTGAGTACTTCAAGGATGAATGGAATGGAAGAGAGAGTTTCTAGATTAATGAGAAATTAGAAATGGACTCGGATGTCTAATGAACCAAGGAAAGGATAATTTAGAAGAAAGTTGTGGTATTGTATCATCTGTAATTTAATGGAAGTCCAGATGTATTTGTTGGCATATATTGAGAGTGAGGAAATTGATTTCAGTCACTTAGTCACAAATAGTTTAGAATGTTTTTGAAAGGGAACTATCCTACACTCTGAAGATACAGGAGGAAAATTTTGAGTAGTTTCTTTGTCTCAGAGTGTTGACATTCTCATGGCGATATTTAAAAGTAAGTAAGAATTAGTTGAAGTTAATTTGGAGAGATCATCCCTAGGAAGGCAATAAAACATCTTACTTGGGAAGAGATTGCAGGCTGAAGGATTGAGGAGATAGTTCAAGGAGGTATTTTGACATTTTGTGTCAAATGAACTGATGCCATTTGAAAGAAATACTAGAAAGAACAGTTGTGAGTATAAAGGGGAAAGAGAAATTCATGAAGGTTGGGGTTTGATGGGTGGTGCTACTATTTGTAGTGGAAAAAAGCAAGGGAGTTTGGGAGTTGCGAGCTTGCTATTGTGTTGGGTTCTTACCAAAGTGTCTTTTTCTCATGTGCCTTCCAGAACTCTAACAGTTAGAGCGTACATCAGAAAAAAGTGTCTTCAGAGTCAATTTCTACCAGCAGAAAGAATGACTCACTGTCTCATCTCCATGACAAAAGTCACTGCAGAAAGTCTGAGTCTGAGGACACTGAATCTAAAGGTCTCCATCCACAACATGGCCAATTCCAAGGAAGTTAACCGTGCCATCAAAGTCATCCCTGGCATGAGGCTATGCACAGGATATTAAGTGTCCTGCTGTGGAAGGATCAGGGCTTCTGTCACGGGTTGGAAGTTTTCAATATGGAACATCCTAAGTCTGTTCTGGGGGTGCCTGTGCTCTGGGTTAGTCAAGGGTGGGTAAATCCTACAGACAAGGAAAAGCAATTCTAATAGTTACAGTTTTTTAAAATCTACTCATTGCTCCATTATGTTCCCTGTCTTTGAAGGCTTTCTGAAGGAGGGAAAACATCATCAGTTAGGCGTTTATATCACAATTTACATATCCATAAAGGGTCGATAATTTATCAGGTATATAAGAAAACTTGTAGATCTGGAACAAGGTGTTCATAAACTGACAACGATACTCAAAATGTGAGTTTAAGAGTCACTACTTAAAATCATTTGAGACTCAAGGTTGAATGGAATGAGAACATGGTGATAATATATTGAATTATCTTATAACTTCTGATGGCACACCAACATTTGAACACGATTTTGTTTAATGCAATTCTTTACTGGGGAAATATTGACGGAATTCAAATTATGTGCCAGGATCTACTTCATTTGGAAAGAGGGGTGCACAGAATAAAAGACTTTTTTTTCTGCCATTATGCATCTGTATTCAGAAACCTGAATGGAAAGGTACTACAAATAATGAAATAGAGCTAGAAAACTTTTTCAATAGGTCAGGAGTATTGTGACAAGAAAGGGGGTGTTAGAAAAGCAAAGTGTGTATTCTAGGGATTTTGTGCATTAGTGCTTATAGTTGTAAATTTCAAGAATGGTAGACAAGTAGCAAAAATTAAGCTACAGAACAATTGTAGTGGACATATTTTCCTTCAAATCCTTGTAAGGGATGAATCACAGCAGAGGGATCACATATCCCAGTCTAAAAGTCGTAGGAAATACTGTCAACTGAAGGAAAAATGTCTACTAAGGAAAGATCACAGGAAAGGAAATCAGCAGTTTTATGAAATTCCCAGGTGAAAGCATTCAGGAAAAGACTGGATGTCCCACATTTCTTTGATGGGAAATTTTAGCGAGGAGTAGAAGGAATGATCCTCCTGGGTTTGTACTCCCTTTCAGCTTGGATTTTTTAGTTGTCACAGTAAAAAGTAATCCAATTTTGGATTGCCAGATTCATAAAATGGTGATTGATGTAAAGCATAGACAACCAAGATGAGCAGAAATATTCCAAGAAACAACCATACAAACAAAAAGCAGAGACACCTCCACTTCTCCCTCCCTTCCTTCCTTCCTTCCTTCCTTTGTATCTTTCTTCTTTCTTTCTTTCCCTCTTTCTTTCTTTCCCTCTTTCTTTCTTTCTTTCTTTCTTTCTTTCTTTCTTTCTTTCCTTTTTCTCCTTCCTTCCTTCCTTCCTTCCTTCCTTTCTTTTTGACTTCATGTCTGGTAATGGAATGATTGGATAAAGACTTTAGTTAAGAAAAAAAGGAAGTATTTGGAATTAGACACCAATAAAGAGAGAATATAGAGATGTGAGATTCAAACCAAGGTTTCTAGATCTCAACACTATTGGTATTGTACAGCAGAAGTTCCAGTGTTGTTGGGCTTTGTTCTGATGACTGGAATTACCATCTTCCCTTGTTTATCACACTTGGAGCTAGTAGGTATCTGCAGTATGTATCTGGGTGTGAGAAGGCAGGCAAAAATTTGCAATGATTCCAGAAAGAAGATGGGAGTTATTTCCTTCCCTATGGGGACAGGTAGATAGTTTAGGAAAGAGGAAAGATCAAGAGGACAAAATTTTCCTAAATGTCCCTCAACCATGAACATAAGGTAAATTAAATGACAACAAGTTGTGAAGCTGGGTACCAGTTTTATGTATGGCTCATGATTCTAGTGAGAGAATTCTTTGTCAGAGCAAATTAAAGTGCTGTTCTTTAAATATAACTGGAGACTCCAACAGAATGAAGTCACATTTCCCAAGACTTTTATTGATTGTTGACAGTGAGTGGCATACCAGAAGTGCTTACATATTTGTTGGGTATGTCAGGGGATGAATGGTATGTTCTGCCAATTACTGACAGTATATAAAGGTCCAAGGCTAGTAGAAGACACACAGTTCACCACATCCTCTCACAACCCACGTGAAATCTCTTCTCTTGACAAGATGTGTTGCAACTACGGCAACTCTTGTGGCTATGGCTGTGGCTATGGCTGTGGCTATGGCTACGGCTGTGGCTATGGCCCCTATTACAGCTGGAGTTATGGTCCTGGCTATGGCTGTGGATATGGCTCCTGGTATGGCTGTGGCTCTGGCTGTGGCTACGGCCCCAGATATGGCTGTGGTTGTGGCTATGGCTCCGGCTGCATTGGTTACCGGCCATTTTGTTATAGAAGATGTTATTCTTCTTGCTGCTAGAACATCTCCCCATTGTCCTCTAAATATGACACATCTAATGAGAGGGCTGAATCAAGGATTCATACCTCACATTTTCTATATCCACAAAATTGCATGCTTCACAGAGACTCTCACCTCCAAGCAACATTTCTAGAATGGCATCTTGTGCCTCAAGGCTGTGTGGTATCATCTGACTGTTTTCTAAATGTTGGTCTTTGTTCCCTTACTCTGGATTCTGTCATCTGACTGTGGCAACAAGCCTAACACCCCACAGTTGGGCAAATTCCTTATTCCCAATAAAAATGATTCTTTGTTTCTAATATATCTCTGTGATTTTGCTTATGAATTACTCCTTTTTTGTGGTATTATGACTTCTCTTAAAAATCTAGGTGACAATATGTTTCATGCACATGAGGGCTCTTTCTTCATATAATGCAAGCATTTCTTCTCTTATGTGCATCAGAGAAAATGCCTTTTCTACCTGTGCCTTGCACCCCTCATGCCCAGGCCCTCACACCTCAACACAAATCACAGATATTTCAGAACTTTCATCTGGAAATCACACCCTATGTAGGTAGAATGGAGGTGGAGGGGAAAGGCAAGGAGGGATGTTCCCTCTTTTGGAGGTTGTGAGACAAGCTCCAGGGAGAGGAGGTGTGGCCTGAGTACTTCAAGGATGAATGGGATGGAAGAGAGAGTTTCCAGATTAATGAGAAATTAGAAATGGACTCGGGTGTCTAATGAACCAAGGAAAGAATAATTTAGAAGAAAGTTGTGGTATTGTATCATCTGTAATTTAATGGAAGTCCGGATGTATTTGTTGGCATATATTGCTAGTGAGGAAATTGATTTCAGTCACTTAACTCACAAATAGTTTAGAATGTTTTTGAAAGAGAACTATCCTACACTCTGAAGATACAGGGGGAAAATTGTGGAGTACTTTCTTGCTCTCAGAGTGTTGACATTCTGATGGGTATATTTAAAGCAAGTAATAATTAGTTGAAATTAATTTGGAGAGATCATCCCTATGGAGGCAATAAAACATCTTACTGGGGAAGAGATTGCAGGCTGAAGGATTGAGGAGATAGTTCATGGAGGTAGTTTGACATTTTGTGTCAAATGAACTGATGCCATTTGAATGAAATACTAGAAAGAATACTTGTAATATAAAGGGAAAGAGAAATTCATGAAGGTTGGGGTATGATTGGTGGGGCACAATTTGTAGTGGAAAAAAGCAAGGGATATTTTGGGAGTTGCGAGCTTGCTATTGTGTTGGGTTCTTACCAAAGTGTCTTTTCCTCATATGCCTTCCAGAACTCTAACAGTTAGAGCATACATCAGAAAAAAGTGTCTTCAGAGTCAATTTCTACCAGCAGAAAGAATGACTCACTGTCTCATCTCCATGACAAAAGTCACTGCAGAAAGTCTGAGTCTGAGGACACTGGAGCTAAAGGTCTCCATCCACAACATGGCCAATTCCAAGGAAGATAACCATGCCATCAAGGTCAGCCCTGGCATGAGGCTATGCGCAGGATATTAAGTGTCCTGCTGTGGAAGGATCAAGGCTTCTGTCACGGGTTGGAAGTTTTCAATATGGAACATCCTAAGTCTATTCTGAGGACTGCCTGTGCTCTGGGTTAGTCAAGGGGTGGGTAAATGTTACAGACAGGAGAAGGAATTCCAATAATTACAGTTTGTTAAAAATCTACTCATTGTTCCATATTGTTCCTTGTCTTTGAAGGCTTTCTGAAGGAGGGAAGAACATCATCAGTTAGGCGTTTATATCACAATTTACATATCCATAAAGGGTCGATAATTTATCAGGTATATAAGATAACTTATAGATCTGGAACAAGGTGTTCATAAACTGACAACTATACTCAAAATGTGAGATTTAAGACTCACTACTTAAAAACATTTGAGACTCAAGGTTGAATGGAATGAGATCATTGTGATAATATATAGAATTATCTGATAACTTGTACTGGCATAAAACACTTGAACACCTTTTTGTTTTAATGCATTTCTTTACTGGGGAAATATTGACGGAATTCAAATTATGTACGAGGCTCTACCTCATAGGGAAAGATGGGTGCACAGAAGAAGAGATTATTTTTCTGCCATTATGGATCTGTATTCAGAAAACTGACTGGAAAGGTACTAGAAACAATGCAAGAAAGGTAAGAAACCTTTCCAATAGTTCAGGAGTATTGTGTCACAAAACAGGGTGTTAGAAAAGCAACGTGTGTAATCTAGGGATTTTGTGCATTAGAGTTTAGAGTTGTGAATTTCAAGAATGGTAGAAAAGTAGAGAAAGTTAAGCTAAAGAACAATTGTAGTGGCTATATTTTCCTTAAAATTTTTGTAATGGTTGAATCACATCAGAGTGATTAGATACACCAGTCTAAAAGTTGTAGGACATACACTTAACTGAAGGCAAGATGTCTACCAAGGAAAGATCACAAGAAGAGAAATCAGCAGTTTTATGAAATTCCCAGTTGAAAGCATTCAGGAAAAAATGGATGTCACTCATTTCTTTGATGGGAAATTTTATCGTGGTGTAGAAGGAATGATATTCCTGAGTTTGTACTCCCTTCCAGCTTGGATTTTATAGTGGTCACTGTAAAAATAATGCAAATTTTGGAGTCTGCCAGATTCATAAAATGGTGATTCATGTAAAACCTAGAAAACGAAGATAAGCAGAAATATCCCAAGAAACAACCATACAAACAAAAAACAAAGACACTTTCCTTCTTTCTTTCCTCCCTTCCTCCCTCCCTCCCTCCCTTCCTTCCTTCCTTCCTTGCTTCTTTCCTCTCTAAGTCTCTCTCCCTTTCTTTCTTTCTTTCTTTTTCTTTCTTTCTCATTATTTATTTCTTTCTTTCTAATTCCTTCCTTCCTTCCTTCCTTCCTTCCTTCCTTCCTTCCTTCCTTCCTTTAATTCTTTCATCCTTTCTTCCTTTCTTTCTGACTTCATGTCTGGTAATGGAATAATTGGATAAAGGCTTTAGTTAAGAAAAAAAGGAATTATTTGGAATTAGACACCAATAAAGAGAGAATATAGAGATGTGAGATTCAAACCAAGGTTTCTAGATCTCAACACTATTGGCACTTCTGGTACAGCAGAAGTTCCAGTGTTGTTGGGCTTTGTTCTGATGACTGGAATTAGCATCACCCTCGTTTATCACACTTGGAGCTAGTAGATATCTGCAGTAGGTATCTGGGTGTGAGAAGGCAGGCAAAAATTTGCAATGATTCCAGAAAGGAGATGGGAGTTATTTCCTTCTCTATGGGGACAGGTAGATAGTTTAGGAAAGAGGAAAGATCAAGAGGACAAAATTTCCCTAAATGTCCCTCAACAATGATACATAAGGTAAATTAAATGACAACAAGTTGTGAAGATGCATACCAGTTTTATATATGGCCCATGATTCTAGTGAGAGAATTCTTTGGCAGAGCAAATTAAATGCTGTTCTTCAAATGGAACTGGAGACTCCAACAGAATGAAGTCACATTTCCCAAGACTTTTATTGATTGTTGACAGTGAGTGGCATACCAGAAGTGCTTACATATTTGTTGGGTATGTCAGGGGATGAATGGTATGTTCTGCCAATTACTGACAGTATATAAAGGTCTAAGGCTAGTAGAAGACACAAAATTCACCACATCCTCTCACAACCCACGTGAATTCTCTTCTCTTGACAAGATGTGTTGCAACTATGGCAACTCCTGTGGTTATGGCTGTGGATATGGCTATGGCTGTGGTTGTGGTCCCTATTATGGCTGTGGTTATGGCCTGCGTTATGGCTGTGGCTATGGCTCAGGATACGGCTGTGGATATGGTTCCTGCTGTGGCTCTGGCTGTGGATATGGCTCCAGCTGCTGTGGCTACCAGCCACTTTACCATAGGAGATGTTATTCTTCTTGCTGCTAGAAGATCACTGTCCAAATCCCACTTGCTTCGGAAATGACACGCCTTAAGAGAAGGCTCATTCAAGGATCTATACCCCAAGATTTATATATTGAGAACATTGCATGTGTCATAGAAGATATGACCTCCAGTAACATTTGTAGCATGGCATCTTGTGGCTTGAGGCTATGGAGTATCATCTAACAGTTTTTCACAAAGTGTTGGTCTTACTCCCTTAGTATGGAATCTGTGTTGTGACTGTGCAAGGATCCAAACATCCCACATTTGAGCAAATCCCTTAACTCAATAAAAATGTTTCATTCCATCTATCAAATCTCTCTAGTCTCTCTTGAGAAAGCCTCATTTCTTGAGATGTTATGGCCACTCTTGAAAATTGGGCTGGCAATATATTTCATGTACCCGGGTCTCTTTCTGGATATCATACAAGCATTTCTTCTCTTACATGCATCGATATAATGTCTTCTCCACCTAAGTCTCATATCTCTAGCACAGTACTGCAGAACTGTGCCCTGGAAATCACACTGTAGGTAGAAGGATGTGGAGGGAAAAGGTGAGGACTAGGAGGGATGGCACCTCCTGGGAGGTTGTGACAGAAGCCCAAGGGAAGGGGGTGTGGCCTGATCACTTAAAGGATGAATGTGATGGAAAAGAGAGTTTCTGGCATTCATGAGAAATTGAAAGCTGCCTCAGCTGAAGTGTAAAGAAGCAAGGAAAGGGTACGTTAGAAGCAAAGCATGGTATCATATCATCTGAGATGGACGGATTTGCTAATATATATGTTGGCATAAAATGAGTTTGAAGAAATTGATTTAAGTCACTTAACTGACAAATACTTCTGAATGTGTTTGAAAGAGAACCATCCGACACACTGAATACATAGAAGAAAAATGGCAGATGAATTTCCTACTCTCAGAGTGTTTACATTTTGTTGGTGTTAATAAATATGTTACAAATTAATTATGACAAATTTAGACACATAATTTTCTTGGAGAGAATAAAACAGCTTCCTGGGGAAGAGAAAGAAGGTTCATTAAATATTGGAGAGATAGTTTGGGGTGGTACTTTGATGTTTGGTGTCAAACGAACTGATCAAGTTGAAAGAATGGCCAGAAAGGGCAGTACCAAGCAGAAAGGGGAAGAGAAATTCATTATGTGTTGGGTATGATCAATGGTGCCACAATTTTCAGTGAAAAGAGGAAGGAGTAGGGCTTTAATGGTGTCCTTTAGTGTCTTCCCTGGTGTGTATACAAGAATGGGATGAGAAGCCCAGTCCTTTCTGAGTTTGAGAACCTTCTGTTTGTTGGGGTCTGACTTCAGTGTCCTTTCCTCAGGTGCCATTGCAGAGCTTTCTCCTTTATATCCTACAATAGAAAATGTATTTCAGACTCAAATTCAACCAGCGGTGAAAAACCAATCACTGACTCATATGCATGGCAAAGGTGAGTGCACAAAGTCTGAGTGTGAGGATCCTAGAGCCAGGAGACTCTAAACCATGTCAAATTCCAAGGAGGATGGCCTTGCCATCGAGGTCAGCCCCGGATGGAGGCTATGCCCAGTATAATAAGTTTCCTGCTGATGAAGAATTAAGCCTTCTCTCAATGGATGGAATATATGCGATAGTCTAAATCTGGAACACATGGGATAGTCTAAATCTGATGTGATGACTGAGTGTGCTCTGAGTTAGTCTAGGATGGGTACATCCTACGAACAAGAAAAAGAATTCTATAAATTACAGTTTGATGAAAATCTATTCGTTGTTCCATTATGTTCCTTGTCTTTGAAGGCTTCTAAAGGAGGGAAGAATGTCATCAATTAGGCACGTATATTATAATTTACATATCTAGTAAAGTTCTGGTTATTTATAAGGCATAGAAGAACATATGGAACTATGTGTTCCCTAACAGAAAACTTTATTTATTTATTTATTTATTTATTTATTTATTTATTTGGATTTTTTTCATATAGTTATTTTATTTATTTTTTTTTTTTTGAGAGACAGAGTGTCAGTGTGGGAGGGGCAGAGTGAGAAAGAGACACAGAATCTGAATCAGGCTTCAGTCTCCAGGCTGTCAGCACAGAGCACTACACGGGGCTCGAACTCACAAACCGTAATTTCATCACCTGAGCTGAGGTTGGACAGTTAATCAACTAGCCATCCAGCAACCCCCAGACATCTATCTTTAAGGTGTGAAATTTGAGACTCTCTTAGTCCAAGAATATTGGAGATTTTTGGGTTGAAAGGAATGAGAATATTGCGATAATATATTGAATTATTTTATAACTTCTAAATGGCACACCAATATTTGAACACGGTTTTGTTCTAATGCATTTTTTAGTTGGACAAATACTGACGAAATTCAAATTGTGGGCAGTGCTGTACTTCATCTGGAAGGAAGTGTGCACAGAATAAGAGACTTTTTTTTTTCTGCCATTATACATCTGTATTCAGAAACCTGAATGGAAACGTACTAGAAAAAATGCAATAGAGCTAGAAACCTTTTTCAATAGGTCAGGAGAATTGTGACAAGAAAGAGGGTGTTAGAAAAGCAAAGTGTGTATTCTAGGGATTTTGTGCATTAGTGCTTATAGTTGTAAATTTCAAGAATGGTAGACAAGTAGCAAAAATTAAGCTACAGAACAATTGTAGTGGGTATATTTTCCTTAAATTTGTTGTAAGGGATGAATCACAGCAGAGGGATCACATACCCCAGTCTAAAAGTAGTAGGAAATACTGTCAACTGAAGGAAAAATGTCTACTAAGGAAAGATCACAGGAAAGGAAATCAGCAGTTTTATGAAATTCCCAGGTGAAAGCTTTCAGGAAAAGACTGGATGTCCCACATTTCTTTGATGGGAAATTTTAGCGAGGAGTAGAAGGAATGATCCTCCTGGGTTTGTACTCCCTTGCAACTTGCATTTTTTAGTTGTCACAGTAAAAAGTAATGCAAATTTTGGATTGCCAGATTCTTAAAATGGTGATTGATGTAAAGCATAGACAACCAAGATGAGCAGAAATATTCCAAGAAACAACCATACAAACAAAAAGCAGAGACACCTCCATTTCTCCCTTCCTTCTTTCCTTCCTTCCTCCCTTCCTTCCTTCGTATCTTTCTTCTTTCTTTCTTTCTTTCTTTCTTTCTTTCTTTCTTTCTTTCTCATTTCTTCTTTCCTTCCTTCCTACCTTCCTTCCTTCCTTCCTTCCTTCCTTTCTTTTTGACTTCATGTCTGGTAATGGAATGATTGGATAAAGACTTTAGTTAAGAAAAAAAGGAAGTATTTGGAATTAGACACCAATAAAGAGAGAATATAGAGATGTGAGATTCAAACCAAGGTTTCTAGATCTCAACACTATTGGTATTGTACAGCAGAAGTTCCAGTGTTGTTGGGCTTTGTTCTGATGACTGGAATTACCATCTTCCCTTGTTTATCACACTTGGAGCTAGTAGGTATCTGCAGTATGTATCTGGGTGTGAGAAGGCAGGCAAAAATTTGCAATGATTCCAGAAAGAAGATGGGAGTTATTTCCTTCCCTATGGGGACAGGTAGATAGTTTAGGAAAGAGGAAAGATCAAGAGGACAAAATTTTCCTAAATGTCCCTCAACCATGAACATAAGGTAAATTAAATGACAACAAGTTGTGAAGCTGGGTACCAGTTTTATGTATGGCTCATGATTCTAGTGAGAGAATTCTTTGTCAGAGCAAATTAAAGTGCTGTTCTTTAAATATAACTGGAGACTCCAACAGAATGAAGTCACATTTCCCAAGACTTTTATTGATTGTTGACAGTGAGTGGCATACCAGAAGTGCTTACATATTTGTTGGGTATGTCAGGGGATGAATGGTATGTTCTGCCAATTACTGACAGTATATAAAGGTCCAAGGCTAGTAGAAGACACACAGTTCACCACATCCTCTCACAACCCACGTGAAATCTCTTCTCTTGACAAGATGTGTTGCAACTACGGCAACTCTTGTGGCTATGGCTGTGGCTATGGCTGTGGCTATGGCTACGGCTGTGGCTATGGCCCCTATTACAGCTGGAGTTATGGTCCTGGCTATGGCTGTGGATATGGCTCCTGGTATGGCTGTGGCTCTGGTTGTGGATATGGCTCCTGCTGTGGCTACCGCCCCAGATATGGCTGTGGTTGTGGCTATGGCTCCGGCTGCTATGGCTCCAGCTGCAATGGTTACTGGCCATTTTGCTATAGAAGATGTTATTCTTCCTGCTGCTAGAACATCACCCCATTGTCCTCTAAATAAGACACATCTAATGAGAGGGCTGAATCAAGGATTCATACCTCACATTTTCTATATCCACAAAATTTCATGCTTCACAGAGACTCTCACCTCCAAGCAACATTTCTAGCATGGCATCTTGTACCTCAAGGCTGTGTGGTATCATCTGACTGTTTTCTAAATGTTGGTGTTTATTCCTTTACTCTGGATTCTGTCATCTGACTGTGGCAACAAGCCTAACACCCCACAGTTGGGCAAATTCCTTATTCTCAATAAAAATGATTCTTTGCTTCTAATATATCTCTGTGTTCTTGCTTGTGAATTACTCCTTTTCTTGAGGTATTATGACTTCTCTTTAAAATCTACGTGACAATATTTTTCATGCACATGAGGGCTCTTCCTTCATATAATGCAAGCGTTTCTTATCTTATGTGCATCAGAGAAAATGCCTTTTCTACCTGTGCCTTGCACCCCTCATGCCCAGGCCCTCACACCTCAACACAAATCACAGATATTTCAGAACTTTCATCTGGAAATCACACTCTATGTAGGTAGAATGGAGGTGGAGGGGAAAGGCAACGAGGGATGTTCCCTCTTTTGGAGGTTGTGAGACAAGCTCCAGGGAGAGGAGGTGTGGGTGAGTACTTCAAGGATGAATGGAATGGAAGAGAGACTTTCCAGATTAATGAGAAATTAGAAATGGACTCAGTTGTCTAATGAACTAAGGAAAGAATAATTTAGAAAAAAGTTGTGGTATTGTATCATCTGTAATTTAATGGAAGTCCAGATGTATTTGTTGGCATATATTGAGAGTGGGGAAATTGATTTCAGTCACTTAACTCACAAATAGTTTAGAATGCTTTTGAAAGGGAACTATCTTACACACTGAAGATACAGGGGGAAAAGTGTGGAGTACTTTCTTGCTCTCAGAGTGTTGACATTCTAATGGCGATATTTAAAAATAAGTAGGAATTAGTTGAAGTTAATTTGGAGAGATCATCCTTATGGAGGCAATAAAACATCTTACTTGGGAAGAGATTGCAGGCTGAAGGATTGAGGAGATAGTTCAAGGAGGTATTTTGACATTTTGTGTCAAATGAACTGATGCTATTTGAAAGAAATACTAGAAAGAACACTTGTAATATAAAGGGAAAGAGAAATTCATGAAGGTTGGGGTTTGATTGGTGGTGCCACAATTTGTAGTGGAAAAAAGCAAGGGATAGTTTGGGAGTTTGCGAGCTTACAATTGTGTTGGGTTCTTACCAAAGTGTCTTTTCCTCATGTGCCTTTTCCTCTTGTGCCTTCCAGAGCTCTAACATGTATGTTAGAGCATACATCAGAAAAAAGTCTCTTCAGACTCAATTTCTACCAGCAGAATAAATGACTCACTGTCTCATCTCCATGACAAAAGTCACTGCAGAAAGTCTGAGTCTGAGGACACTGGAGCTAAAAGACTCCATCCACAACATGGCCAATTCCAAGGAAGATAACCCTGCCATCAAGGTCAGCTCTGGCATGAGGCTATGCCCAGGATATTAAGTGTCCTGCTGTGGAAGAAACAGGGCTTCTGTCAAGGGTTTGAAGTTTTCAGTATGGAACATCCTAAGTCTGTTCTGAGGACTGCCTGTGCTCTGGGTTAGTCAAGGGTGGGTAAATCCTACAGACAGGGGAAGGAATTCCAATAATTACAGTTTGTTAAAGTCTATTCATTGTTCCATATTGTTCCTTGTCTTTGAAGGCTTTCTGAAGGAGGGAAGAACATCATCAGTTAGGCTTTTATATCACAATTTACATATCCATAAAGGGTCGAATATTTATTAGATATATAAGATAACTTGCACCTCTGTGACAAGGTGTTCATAAACTGACAAGTATCCTCAAAATGTGATATTTCAGTCTCACTAGTTAAAAACTTTTGACACTTTCAGGATAGAAAGAGTAGATTGGAATGAGAACATGGTGATAATATATTGAATTATCTTATAACTTCTAATGTCACACCAACACTTGAACACCTTTTTGTTTTAATGCGTTTCTTTACCGGGGAAATATTGACTGAATTCAAATTATGTGCCCGGCTCTACTTCATCGGGAAAGAGGGGTGCACAGAATAAGAAATTATTTTTCTGCCATTATGGATCTGTATTCAGAAACCTGAACGGAAAGTTACTAGAAATACTGCAAGAAAGCTAGACATCTTTTCCAATAGTTCAGGAGTATTGTGACAAGAAAGAGCATGCTGGAAAAGCAAAGTGTGTATTCTAGGGATTTTGTGCATTAGAGCTTATAGTTGTGAATTTCAAGAATGGTAGAGAAGTAGAAAAAATTAATCTAAAGAACAATTGTAGTGGGTATATTTTCTTAAACTTCTGGTAAGGGATGAATTACAGCAGAGTGATCAGATAGACCAGTCTAAATGTAGTAGGAAATACTGTCAACCAAGGAATGATCACAGGAAAGGAAATCAGCAGTTTTATGAAATTCCCAGCTGAAAGCATTGAGTAAAAGACTGGATGTCACACATTTCGTTGATGGGAAATTTTAGCGTGGAGTAGAAGGAATGATCTTCCTGAGTTTGTTCTCCCTTCCAGCTTGGATTTTATAGTTGTCACAGTAAAAAGTAATACAAATTTGGGTTCTGCCAGATTCATGGAAAGGTGATTGATGTAAAGCCAGGACACCCAAGATGAGCAGAAACATCCCAAGAAACAACCATACCAACAAAAAACAGGGACACCTTCCTTCCTTCCTTCCTTCCTTCCTTCCTTCCTTCCTTCTTTCCTTTAATTCTTTCTTCCTTTCTTTCTGACTTCATGTCTGGTAATGGGATGATTGGATAAAGGGTTTAGTTGAGAAAAAAGGAAGTATTTGGAATTAGACACCAATAAAGAGAGAATATATAGATGTGAGGTTACAAACCAAGGTTTCTAGATCTCAACACTATTGGCATTGTGCAGCAGATATTCCAGTGTTGTTGGGCTTTATCCTGTTGGCTGGAATTAGCATCACCCTTGTTTATCACACTTGGAGCTAGTAGATATCTGCAGTAGGTATCTGGGTGTGAGCAGGCAGGCAAAAATTTGCAATGATTCCAGAAAGAGGATGGGAGTTATTTCCTTCCCTATGGGGACAGGTAGATAGTTTAGGAAAGAGGAGAGATCAAGAGGACCAAATTTTCCTAAATGTCCCTCAACGATGATATATAAGGTAAGTTAAATGACAGTAAGTTGTGAAGGTGGGTACCAGTTTTACGTATGGCCCATGATTCTAGTGAGAGATTCTTTGGCAGAACAAATTAAAATGCTGTTCTTTAAATATAACTGGAGACTCCAAAGAATGAAGTCACATTTCCCAAGACATTTATTGATTGTTGACAGTGAGTGGCATACCAGAAGTGCTTACATATTTGTTGGGTATGTCAGGGGATGAATGATATGTTCTGCCAATTACTGACAGTATATAAAGGTCCAAGGCTAATAGAAGACACACAGTTCACCACATCCTCTCACAACCCACGTGAATTCTCTTCTCTTGACAAGATGTGTTGCAACTACGGCAACTCCTGTGGTTATGGCTGTGGCAATGGCTATGGCTGTGGATGTGGTCCCTATTATGGCTGTGGTTATGGCCTCCGTTATGGCTGTGGTTATGGCTCAGGGTATGGCTGTGGCTATGGCACCAGATATGGCTGTGGCTATGGCTATGGCTCCAGCTGCTGTGGCTACCAGCCATTTTGCTATAGAAGTTGTTATTCCTCTTGCTGTTAGAACATCACTGTCCAAGCCCCACTTGCTTCTGAAATGACATGCCTTAAGAGAATGCTCATTCAAGGATCTATATTTATATATAGAGATTTATATATCGAGAACATTTCATGTGTCATAGAAGATGTGACCTCCAGTAACATTTGTAGCATGGCATCTTGTGGCTTGAGGCTATCGAGTATCATCTAACAGTTTTCCAAAAAGTGTTGTTCTTACTCCCTTAGTATGCATTCTGTGTTGTGACTGTGGCAAGGATTCGAACATCCCACATTTGGGCAAATCCCTTATTCTCAATAAAAAATGTTTCATTCCTTCTATCAAATGTCTCTAGTCTTTTTTGAGAAAGCCTCATATCTTGAGGTGTTATGGCCTCTCTTGAAAATTGGGCTGACAATATATTTCATGTACCCGGGTCTCTCTGGATATCATACAAGCATTTCTTCTCTTACATGCATCGATATAATGTCTTCTCCACCTAAGTCTCATATCTCTAGCACAGTACTGCAGAACTGTGCCCTGGAAATCACACTGTAGATAGAATGGATGTGGAGGGAAAAGATGAGGACGAGGAGGGATGGAACCTCTTGGGAGGTTGTGACAGAAGCCCGAGGGAAAGGAGGTGTGGCCTGATCACTTAAAGGATGAATGTGATGGAAAAGAGAGTTTCTGGTATTTCTGCGAAATTGGAAGCTGCCTCAGCTGAAGTGTAAAGAACCAAGGAAAGGGTAAGTTAGAAGAAAAGCATGGTATCATATCATCTGAATTGGATGGATTTGCTAATATATTTGTTGGCATAAATTGAGTTTGAGGAAATTGATTTAAGTTACTTAATTGACAAATACTTTTGAATGTGTTTGAAAGAGAACCATCCAACACACTGAATACACAGTAGAAAAATTGTAGATGAATTTCCTACCCTCAGAGTGTATACATCTTGTTGGTTTTAATAAATATGTTACAAATTAATTGTGACAAATTTAGACACATAATTTGCTTGGGGGGAATAAAACAGCTTCTTGGGGAAGACAATGAAGGTTGAAATATTAGAGAGATAGTTCAGGGAGGTATTTTGATGTTTTGTGTCAAATGAACTGATCCAAGTTGACAGAATGACTAGAAAGGACAACACTAAATAAAAAGGGTGGAAAAGAAATTCATTAAGTTTTGGGTATGATCAGTGCTGCCACAATTTTCAGTTGAAAAAAGCAAGGACCTGTGCTTTAATGGTAGCATTTACAGCATTACTTGGTACAGATATAAGAATGGGATGTAAAGCCCAGTTCTTTCTGAGTTTGAGAACCTACTAGTTTGTTGGGGTCTGTTTTCAATGTCCTTTCCTCATGTGCCATTCCAGAACTCTAACCTTTAGATCCTACAGTAGAAAATATTTTTCAGGGTCAAATTCAGCCAGCAGTGAAAAGCGACTCACTAACTCATCTCCATGACAAGGGTCATTATAAAGTCTGAGTCTGAGGTACCTGGAGCTTGGAGACTCCACAACATGGCCAATTCCAAGGAAGATAGTGCTGCCATCAAGGTCAGCCCTGGAGTGAGGCTATGCCCAGGATATAACATGTTCTGCTGATGAAGAGACATGGTTTCTTTCAAGAGTTGGGCATTTTTCACAGATGGAACATCTTTAAGTCAGATATGGGGACTGACTGTCCTTTGGGTCAATATGAGTGGGGAAACCCTACAAAGATGGGTAGGGAATTCTAATAATGAAGTTCACTGAACATTTAACTTATGGTTTCATTTATGTCCTTGTCATTGAATACTTTCTGGAGGAGGGCAGAATATCATTAATTAGTCATGTATATCAAAATTTACATGTGTAGTGAAGTGCCGATCATTTATGAAACATTTAAGATAACTAATACCTCTGGAAATATGTCTTTGTAAGCTAACACATATATTCAAAATGTGAAATTTGTGACTCTCTTAGTCACAGAACATTTGAAAGTTTCAGCTTGAGTAAAATGGGAACACTCCAATGTTAGAACATATTTTGTTTTAATGCATCTGTTTTTATCGGTGGAAATATTGATTGATTTCAAATTACATGCCAGGCAGTCTACTTAGAACTTGTGACTCAGAGATGTACAAAATATAGATTTTTTTCTGCTGTTATGGATCAGTATCTAGAGATCTGAATGGAAATGTACTAGAAATAATGCAATAAATATAGGAATGATTTTCAATAGATCAGGCATATTGTGACCAGAAAGTGGGTTTTTGAAAATTAACATGTCTATTCTAGATAACCTTTGCATTAGAATTTGTCATGTCGAATTTCAAGACTGACAGAAAAGGAGAGAAAATAAAAGGTAAAGAACAATTGCGTGGGATATGTTTTCTTTAAGCTTCTTGTTAGTGATGACACATAGCAATCAAACAGACCAGTGACCAGTATAAGAAAAATCAGTTGGAAGTATTCTTAACTGAAGGAAAAATGTCTAATAATTAAAGTTCTCAGAAAAGGAAATCAGCAGCTTTATGAAAAATCTCTGTTGAAAGCACTTGATAAAGGACTTGTTGGCACTCATTACTTTGTTGTTGAAATTTGAAAGTGGAGTAGAAGGAATAATCTTCCTGAGTTTGTACTTCCAACACGGATTTCATAGCTGTTATAGTAAAAAGTTAAATTTTGGATTGTGCCTGAATCTGAAAATAGTGACTTAGACAACAAAAATAACCAAAAACATCACAAACAAAAAGTAAACAACTTTTTTTTAAACTACACATCTGCTGATGGAAAGGTCAGATGCTTGGTTTAGTTGAGAAGAAAGGAGTATTTGGACTTAGACAGCAATAAAGAAAGAACCTAGGGCACCTGGGTGGCTCAGTCCATTGGGCGTCCGACTTTAGCTCAGGTCATGATCTTGCGGTTTGTGAGTTTGAACCCCGCGTCAGGCTCTGTGATGACAGCTCGCAGCCTGCAGCCTGCTTCAGATTTTGTGTCTCCCTCTCTCTCTGCTCCTCCCCTGCTCGTGCTCTGTCTCTTTCTCAAAAATAAATAAACATTAAAAAAATGAAAAAAAATAAAGAACGTAGTTTATAGATGCGATGTTATAAACCAAGGTTTCAGAATCTCAGCACTATTGACATCTGACTTTAGACCTTTCAATGTTGTTGGGGGTTGTTCTGTGCCCTGATATTATCATCATCCCTGGTTTCTCCCACAAAGAGACAGTAGTCATATACAGTAGGTATCTGGGTGCAAGAAGCCTGCCAAGAAGTTGTGATGATTCCAGAAAGGAGTTGGGAGTTATTTCCTTCCCCAAGGGCAGAGGTAGATGTTTTGAGAAGGAGGAGAGATCAAGAGGGACAAAATTTTCCTAAATTCCCCCTAAACTTGTTATATGAAATATATTAAAAGATAGGAGGTTGTGAAGTTTGGTATCTGTTCTATGTAGAGCACATGATGCTACTGAGATAATTCTTTGGCAGAGTAAATTAAAATGCTGCCTCTAAATAGGGTCACCTGGGTGGCTCAGTCTGGTAAGCATCTGACTCTTGATTTCAGCTCAAGTCATGATCTCATGGTTCTTGAGTTGATGAGATTGGACTCTGTGCTGACAGTGTGGAGCCTGCTTGGGATTCTCCCTCTGTCTCTCTGCCTCCCTTCTGCTCATGCTCTATTTCTCAAAATAAATAAAGTTAAAAAAATTGTTGCTCTTTAAATAAAATGAGAGTCACCCCCAAATAAACAGTTTATTTTACCCAAGACATTACTGATTGTTGACAGTTACTGGCACAGCATAGTTGCTTACATATTTGTTGGGTAAGTCAGGGGATGAATGGCATGCTCTGTCAATTACTGGCAGTATATAAAGGTCCAAGGCTAGTAGAAGACATGCACTTCACCACATCCTCTCGCCATCAGCGTGAATTCTCTTCTCTTGACAAGATGTGTTGCAACTATGGCAACTCCTGTGGCTATGGCTGCGGATATGGCTATGGCTGTGGATGTGGCCCCTATTATGGCTGTGGTTATGGAACAGGCTATGGCTGTGGCTATGGTACTGGATGTGGCTGTGGATATGGCTCACAGTATGGCTGTGGCTCTGGCTGTGGATATGGCTCCTGCTGTGGCTATGGCACCGGATATGGCTGTGGCTATGGCTATGGCTCCAGCTGCTGTGCCTACCGGCCATTTTTCTATAGAAGATGTTATTCTTCTTGCTGCTAGAACATCACTGTTCAAACCCCACTTGTTTCTGAAATGACATGCCTTAAGAGAAGGCTGATTCAAGAATCCATACCCCAAGACTTCTATATCTAAGAAATTGCATGCTTTGTAGAAGATTTGACCACCATTAACATTTGTAGGATGGCATCTTGTGGCTGTGTAGTATCATCTTACTGTTTTCCATATGTTGGGCTTTACTCCCTTAATCTGGATTCTGTTTTGTGACTGTGGCAATGATCCTAACATTCCACAGCTAGGCAAATCCCTTATTCTCAATAAAAATGGTTCTTTGCTTCTAACACATCTCTGTGTTCTTGCCTGTGAATTACTCCTTTTTTTGAGGTGTTATGGTGTCTCTTGAAATCCAGCTGACAATATATTTCATGAACCCTTGACTTTTCTCCTTGATACAATACAAGCATTTCTTCTCTTGTGTACATCAGAGATAATGTCTTCTCCACCTATTCTTCTTGCATCCTTCATACTCAGCCCTCACACAGTATTTCAGAACTGAGTCCTGAAAATCACACTGTATCTAGAATGGAGGTGAAGGGGAAAGATGAGGTGGGATGTCACCTCTTCAGGAGGCTGTGACAGAAGCCCAAAGGAGCGGAGGTGTGGCTTGAGCACTTAAAGGATAAATGGAATGGAAGAGAGTTCCCAGGATTAATGAGAAATTGGAAGCAGACTCAGGTGATGGATGAATAACTAAGGAAAGGATAAGTAGAATAAAAATGTGGTATCATGTCATCTGCATTTTGATGCAAGTGCAAACACATTTGTTTGCATATATTGAGTTTGTGAAATTGATATTAGTCACTTAACTGGCAAATAGTTTTGAATAGTTTCGAAAGGGAACTGTCTTACACACTGAAGATACAGGTCCAACATTGTAGACGGGTTTCCTGCTGTCAGAGTGTTTACATTCTAGTAGGTAATAATAAAAAGAAAAGTAAGAATTAAAATAAATTTAATGTTTTTTTAAAATTTGTTTTTGAAGAAGAGGGAGAGAGAGAGAGAGAGAGAGAGGCTGAGCGGGGGAGGAGCAGAGAGAGAGGGAGACACAGAATTTGAAGCAGGCTCCAGGCTCTGAGCTGTCAGCACACAGCCTGACACGGGGCTTGAACTCACGAACCGTGAGATCATGACCTGAGCCAAAGTCAGATGCTCAACCGACTGAGCCACCCAGGTGCCCATAATTAAAATAAATTTAAATGGATGATTGTTATGGTGGAAATAAAACAGCCTCCTGGGGAAGACAGTGCAGTTTGAAGTATTGGATACAGTTCTGGGCAGTATTTTGAAGTTTTGTGTCATCTGAAATTTTGGCAGTTGTAAGAAAGTCTAGAAAGGACAGTAGGAAGTGTAAAAGGAAAGAGAAATTCATTAAGTTTTGGGTATTATCAGTGGTGCCATAACTACCAGTTTGAAAGTACAAGGACTAGTGCTTTAAAGGTGTCTTTGAGTGCCCTACTCGGTGCAGATAAGAATGGGATGAAAAGCCCAGTCCTTTCTGAGTTTGAGAGTCTACGAGTTTGTTGGGGTCTGACTTCAGGGTTTTTCCTCATATGCCTTTCCAGAACACTAACATGTAGATCTTACAATAAAAAATGTCTTTTCAGAGTCAATTTCAACCAGCAGTGAAAAATGACTCACTGACTCATCCCCATGACAAAGGTCACTTCACAAACTGTGAATCTGAGGTTCCTGGAGTTTGGAGACTCCACAACATGGCCAATTCCAAGGAAGATGGTTCTGCCATCAAGGTCAGCCCTGGAGTGAGGCTATGCCCAGCATATAATGTGTCTTACTGGTGAGGAAACCGGGGTGCTTTCAAGAGTTGGACAGTTTTCAGTGATGGAACATTTGTTAGTCAGAGCTGAGGACTGACTGCTTTGCATAATATACATTTAGTCTTACAAAGAAGAGAAGCTACTTCTAATGATTGCTTGTGGTTGAAAATCTACTCATTGTTTCATATGGCCTTTGTCATCACAGAAATTTTTAAAAATGTGGGGATACGATTTTTTTAAGTATTATAAGGTCATTTACATATCCAAACAACAGTCTTCATGAAGTAACATTAAATATATGTTCAAATCACAAATATTGTGACTCTCTTAGTCAATAAACAATTGTGTAGAATGTCACAGTTAGTGAGAGAGGGAGGGAACCACAAGTTCTTTGCTAGGTGGGAAGACCAAAGACTAAATCGTAGGAAAAGTGGGTGGGTGGGTCAGGACCCCATCATGAGACAGGTGGAGGGGAAAAACCTGGTCACAATATTTTCTCTAGCGATGAATGAGATGTGGTGGTCAGGGGAGACTGGAATATACCAAATGGGTGATGTCAGTCAAAAGACAACATGGTGCAGAATATCAGTATTCCAACCAGGCCTCAGAGATATGGTATACCAGTATGTGAAAAAAGGGTCCGGAATTTACATGTAAGGGACAGTAGATTATGGCAAATACACGGATAAAATTAATGTGAGGTGACAAGCAACAGCAATCATAGCTGATAACGTATTTCTGAGTGACCAGACCAAAGAAAAGGCATAGAGTGGATGATTTTTCTTTGGCCATTGTTTGGTACAGTTTCATTTCCAAATCATGTATATTCTTTATAGTTCCTAAGGATAAGAATTAAAATACTCTTTTATATAAAATAAAAAAAACCAAAATAATTATGACTCTCATCTTGAGTAAATGAGGAAATTAAAATTGTAAAAGAGAGATAGGTTGATAAAATCAGAGATAGTTCGTGTGTGTGTGTGTGTGTGTGTGTGTACCATTCATCAGGGAAGGCTGGGAAAAATGAAGATATGGCTTCAGACATTGGGTCACATAATGGAGGAAATGGATACCATTGATAAAAGTGATTACTTTTTATAATCAGGAAATTATTTAAGCATTAAAGCTTCTTCATGAAGAAACTCAAGATCTTTTTCTTTGATGAGCTATTGCATATTGTTGATGTACTAAATTATAAAATCAGGCATTTGTTCTTTTGGTAATTTAACAAATTTTTTTTTTTTTTATTTATTTTTTTATTTTTTTTATTATTTTTTTTTAATTTAACAAATTTTAACATCCATGATCCAGCTACATGTTATGATTGATGTTGGGGACAGAGGCACAAAGAACACACAGTTCCTTCTTCCAATAATTAAAGATATTCATTTGGATACAAAATAATAAATCATACATTCACATTATAGCATGCATGTTTATAGGTGTTATAGGGATGCTGAGGAAGAATTCAAAGGAGAAGCCAAAATGAGTCATAATGTAGAAAAGGAGTACTAGACAAGATATTGCTTCTAAAGGAGAATGACATATGAGCAAAGCCATGAAGGATGAGTTGAAATTGATCTGCTACATGTGAAGGAAAATAAAATTCAAGGAAGAGGAATTTTAAAAAGAAATGAATAAGTTGACAGCTTACTGCTTAAGTAGTAACCTCTGTTGGAAAGCTTATAATCAGTATTACACCCATATAGGAATTCTGAGATTCTCTTAAGTTACGTTGTCCAAGATGGTAGCCACTAGAGGGATATGACCATTGAGCACTTGAAATATGGCTAGTCCAAAATGAAATGCATTGAAGTATAAAGTACACACTAGATTTTAAAGATTTGGTATAAAAAATAATTAAAACTATATATCAAATAATTAAAAAATATTGGTTAAATATTGTTATAATATTTTGAATATATTAGGTTAAGTAAAATATGCTATAAAATCAATTCATCTGTTTCTTTTAATTTTTTTAAAATGTGGCTACTGGAAACTTCTAAAATGTATGTGTTTAATAATACATTCCTATTGTACAGTTTGGCTTTATAAAGTCACAACAAGCTGGCCAGTGAGGACTTCGGCCTAGAAGAGAAGCCATGTTTGTCCACCTGTTATCAAGGTATAGGGAGTAGATCATTCTGGGGAAGTAAGACCACAATAGCCAGTGCTAAAGACTTCAGGGGTGCTTAGTAACAAGGTTTTCATTTGAGATAGTTTGTTCAGTAAATGGGATTAATCAATTTACTGTTTAAGATAAAGAAAAGATGGATACCTGCCTTACCCCAAACACAAAAGAAGTGGCATATTGATTTAAGTTGTAAACATGAAAGTTAATTTATTAGAGTATCAAAAGATGATATAGACTTTCAGGAATTTTGTAAGCCATTTAATCTGAAACTAGTCATGCTAAGGATATTTACATCACGGAAATTGGCAAATCAGACCCCCTACCTTCAGCAGAGGTCATTAAACAATTAAATGGCAGGCCACTGCCCACATGCCTCTTGTTATTGAGAATAAACTTACTTTTTTGAAAGTTTAAAAATGTGGACGTATTATTTATAAACCTGAAAAAGAAAAATAAAACTCCACAGAAATCAGTAAGAGGGGTTACAATATTTCTTTATGTCCAGAAATCTTTAGAGCTTATCTTAAGTTGGTATCTACGTTCCCCTTGCATGAAACGTTGGATTTAACCACATTCTCCTTCTGCAAAATATCATTTCCTCAAGGCCATCCCAATGATTACACTTCCAAGGAGAAAATTGTGTGGATAGTGATTAAGGGTCCAGGATCCAGAGTCACACTACTTGTGCTTTAGCTCCATCAGTTATGAGCTGATATTATTTAACACCTCTGAGCCTCAGTATATTCAGAGGTAAAATGCTAAAAGAGTGCTAAATCAGGATTGTTGGAAGTACAAAATAAATAAAATATGCAAAACTCTACCACTGTGAGAATGCAGTACATTTTTGTTATTATATTTATTATTAGGTTGCTCATAGTGAAGTGGCTGACATTTAACCATTTTAACCTAAAACTTTGTATATGGCTCAACCTTATATATTATATCTGTTAATATTGGCAGTATTTTGATAATTCCAGAATTTTAATCCATAATCCCAATATTCTCATGTCAGATACATAGGTTAGACTCCCAAGGTAGATGTTCTGTACATCTATCATACATGTATTCCATAGTTATGAACTCTGACATATGTTTTGATGCCAAGTAAATTGACATTGTGTTTGTCAATGTACTTTTCATAACAAATTAATGGGTATTAGTAAAGTAGTTTATTTTCTGATGATTGGGTCCTGTTTTTTTTTTTTTTTTGTATCAAGTTCTATTAATTAGTAGAGAAGTTTCCATTCGATTTGGCAGAAGGGGTGAGATCTATAATAAAAAAAGTTTTTATTAAGGGGGTGGTGATAACCATAGGTATTGGTTGCAGCATATTGAAGAGCTAACGGGGAAGGAAGAGCAAACATTGAATACAATCTAATATTTCATGTAGCACGAGGTGGAAACATAAAGAATGGTCTAATGGAAATGATGATTCACTCTCCCTAGAGTTTCTAAAGCACAGAACTCATCCTTGAGCTCTAGATACATACTTTTTGTTCAATATCCTATGCCCTAGAATAGCACTTGCATGATGCAGGTCTTCAAAAATTCTTGTAACATTAATTGTTTAGTCACTGTCTGGAAAAAGAATCAACGGAACGATGAGGGTAAATACGATGATACCAAAGATGGTTTAGAAAGCAGGTGATGTGAAATGTCAAGGGGTCATGGAGTTTTCAGGAATGGAGCCAATGTTGAATATGTTTTAGTGGAAAGAATTATGAAAATTGGGACAGTCATAATTAGAAGGCAATCTAGAATGTTTCAGGTTTTAATTTTGACATTGTACTTGTGGATCCAGATGCTTTAATCTATATTGACTAAAATTTGAGATGTCTAGAAAAGTTACCGTCATTTCTACTTAAATGCTGACTTACAAAATGTTATGAAGACGGTACTCTCAGTAGACAGAGATTGCAGATGCAGAGGGACAGTCCTAGTACCACCATGTGGTGCTTAAGAGGAGTCCTGGAGCAGGTCTGAGAGGGGGCTGAGTTGTCTGCTTTGGCTGTGAGGTGAAGATCGTAAAGAAACAAAATCCAGATGACCGAAGTGTAAGAGAAAAGTTGCAAAATACTGGCAATCTCAGTCAGACAAAGTGAATATTTCGCTTTTGAAACACTGAAGGAAATAATAATTCATGAAAAAAAAAATTCATGGGTCCTGTCCTAGCTTTTATGTTATAGGGAGGATTGAGAGAATTCAACTCTACCCCTAAATAACTTATCATCCTTGGGCAAGACTTAAGTATCCTCAGCCTCCTTTTTCTCATCTGGAACGTGTGTAAAAATGCACACCACAATTTCCTACTTTATGTTGTTTTTGTCAGATTCAGATGAAGTGATAAATCTGAGTGTAACTCAAAAGCTATAGAAAGAAATATAAATGTTAATAATAATTATTGTTGTTCTTCAAATTTATTTTTCTTATATAACATCCTATCCATTAAAATAACAATAATTTTACAGGTGGAAGGAATCTCATAGACTCTCATTCAACAGTTAGTGAGTTACCTAGTTCTTTAGATTCACAGAAAATAAAGACAGTTATTGGCCTTAAATAACACACAATCGATGAAGGGAATCAGATCATTAAAGCACAGCATGCTAATACAACATATTCAGTACCACAATAAAGGTAAACTATGGAAGAACAGAGGAATTATGCTTAATACATGTACTCCAGGAATGCTTCCTATACAGGGTATAGTCTAAGCTGTGTTTTAATGAATCAGTAGAATGTGGGGAAGATAAAATTTTGGCAATGCAAGTGGCAGATATTTCAAAACAGTATGTCATACTGGGGCACCTGGGTGGCTCAGTTGGTTAAATGCCTGACTTCGGCTCAGGTCATGATCTAGTGGTCCATGAGTTTAAGCCCCATATTGGTCTCTGTGCTGATAGCTTGGAGCCTGGAGCCTGCTTTGGATTCTGTGTCTCCCTCTCTCTTTGCCCCTCCCTTGCTCACACTCTGTCTCTCTCTCTCTCAAAAATAAGTAATAAACATTTAAAAATATATGTCATACTGAAAAATGTCTTAGAGTGGATTATATTATATTGGATAAAATAATGGTTGTTTTTATTTTGATATTTTGCATCAGATCCCTGATTTATACTAACTTAGATCTTCTCCTCACCTGTCTCTTGCTCCAGCCACACTGCAGTAGCCATTCTACCTGGGTTCCCTCCACTTTCTTGTAGATATAACCGGAGAATGTGTCACCTAATACACCTGCTGTTTGCCTCTCACTTCCAGCCACGATGCTTTCCTGTTGAACCTGAGAGGAGATGCTGGAGCGTCTCAGTGCCCATGTATGTTTATCTGGAATTGCAGGAGGGCTAGTGCCCCCTCGAGTGAAAATCTAAATTAGGTTTGTTAACATTCCACAGACCTATAATACGAGGGTTACATCTGTTTTCCTGTAATTCTCGTGACTAGTTAGGGCCAAATCCTGGCCATAACTACCTGAAAAAAGTTGTTGTCCTTAAAATGATGAGCTTTTTAAAAATGAAATTGCTGTGGTAATGCGGCTACAAAGTCTGTGTTGTGTGCTCTGCCCTTTTCTGGTAGTATATAAAGGTCTCAGGGGAAGACATGACATTCAGACTCCAGAAACCTCCATCTGCTCTTCTAAAGAACTACTGAAGCTCCATTTCTTGCCACCATGTGTTGCAACTACTATAGAAACTCATGTGGTAGCTGTGGCTATGGCTGTGGCTATGGCTGTGGCTGTGGTTCTGGATATGGCTGTGGCTATGGCTGTGGATACGGCTCGGGCAGTGGCTGTGGATACGGCTGTGGATACAAGTCTGGCTATGGCTCTGCCTGCTGTGGATGCAGACCATTTTCCTACAGAAGATGTTATTCATCTTGCTGCTAGAACATAACTGAAATACATCTTTTTCTCTAAGATGATTATTCCAAGCCATTTTTGTTTCAGTGTCCCATAATCACACCAGATCTGAATGAAGTGAGTAGTCAGAGTCTGCGGTAAACTGCCTGTCTTCTTGAAAGTCTTCATTGTAATTGAGGGGGTCTGAGTTATCCTATGTTTTTGGAAGGAAGACCTCATTTTTGCCATTGTCCAAGGTTAAACTTGTTATCTTCTTATTCTATGCTTCTCTATTGTGATGATTTCCAAATAAAACACGTTTTACTGCTCCTCCCAAGTTTGTGTATCTTTTCTGTCATACATGTCATTGACATATTTTTGTGTATTATTTCTGTGACCTCCTCAGAGATTGACAGAGCTCATGCTAAACTCTTCGTTCTGGTTATGTATGTCTGGCTTCCATTATGACTGGTCAGTATCCATGACATACTGAATATTACATATCTTGTATTTCATCCCTAAAATATTGAACCTTCTTGGCTGAGTCATGTGTTCTTACTTCATTTTACTCAAAGGTTTGTTTTTAAGCATTTGTGTCTCATGATCCTGGAGCTATCCATTTCACTCTTTCCATGTTAACCACACTCATGTATTCAACACACACACACACACACACACGCCTCGAAAATCTGCTTTGGGAAAATGATGCTCGTGAAAAAAATGGGCTGTAAGGGGAGGGAAAGAAGGCTCAATAATGAGGTACAGAAATGACCTGGGGACTGGTTAAATGAACCTGAGTTTAGATGGTAGGCTAGATAATGAAAGGGAACAGATGAGCATCAGGGACTTTGTGAAGGTAGAACCTATAAGATCTTAAACATCATCAGTAAAGAAGATGGGAGAAAATCCTAGAGAAGGTAATATCTAAAAAGTACGTATTTTTTCTTTGCACATAGAATGGTAAGGAATTCAGGGTAGTATATGCAGTTATATATCTGAAAGGCTGGTATAGCAAAATCAGTAAGACTAGCATTACAGATGTGTTCTGTGTCTTTCCAGAGACACTAATCAGGGTGGGGTGAATGGGTGATCATAACATACAAATTTCTCAACACAAGAGATCTTTCAATGTGACACCATCTGAAACAAGAGTGATTCCCTCATTAGATGCTCTATCACGGGATAGATCTAAAACCCTATTACTAGGGTTATTTTGGGGGAGAGGTAGAATTAACCAGTGTTACATATCCATTTCCTATTCTATTGTAGGATGCTATAGGTTAGAAATGGATTTGAGCTTTGAGACCTGATTGTGATAATGGTGATGCTAATACCAGGAAAATACAGGACCACAAACTTTTATGTTGCCAAATCTAGGGGGAGAAGCCAGATGTAATATGTTTTGGATTGAGAGATCCTATCTTCATTTGGGAGGCAGAAAGACTGTTAGAACTGGAGTCAAAATTCAACCACCCATGGTTAAATAAATTCAGTGTTCTTAATATTCCTTGAATCTTTTTTTTAAAGTTTATTTATTTTGAGAGAGACAGAGACAATGGGAGTGGGGGAGGTAAGAGAGACAGGGAGAGAGAGAGAGGATCCCCAGTAGACTCCACGCTGTCCATGCAGAGCCTAATGCAGGGCTTGAACTCACGGAACCATGAGATCATGACTTGAGCCAAATCCAAGAGTCAGATGCTCAACTGATTGAGCCACCCAGGCGTCCCAGTATTCCTTGAATCTTGAAAGAAATTGCAGGCTTAGGAAAAGGAAGGACACAAGAGGATGATGATAGATTATTCTCCTTGGAAGAAATAGAATCACTTCTTATAAATTAGAGGAATGAGTAGTCCTTTTTTTTTTTTTAATTTTTTTTTCAACGTTTATTTATTTTTGGGACAGAGAGAGACAGAGCATGAACGGGGGAGGGGCAGAGAGAGAGGGAGACACAGAATCAGAAACAGGCTCCAGGCTCTGAGCCATCAGCCCAGAGCCCGACGCGGGGCTCGAACTCACGGACCGCGAGATCGTGACCTGGCTGAAGTCAGACGCTTAACCGACTGTGCCACCCAGGCGCCCCAGAATGAGTAGTCTTAATCATCACGCATTTGTTGAGTACCTAATAAGGGACATTTCATTATGTTCTATGGACAGAGAATTAAAATATTTTAGCCCTACTTTCTAAAAGTGTGGAAAAGACACATACACAAAACCCTACAAGCTACAAAGATCAGAATATTGCTATAATATAATTATAACAAAGGTGTTTGAAAAATACAGAAGGAAAAAACAGAAGAGAGGCCAAGACAAAGAATAAACAAAGAAGAGTCAGGCATATTTCTGAAAGAGAGAGAAACTTCTAGCTGAAATATGAAAGATGAATAGAAGTTGGTCCATCATAAAGGGAAATAGCCTCTGAACAGGGGAAAAAGATGTAATACGTTTCAGGAAAGGTCTATAGCCTAGAGCCTTATTGCAATAGATATCATCAAAGCTGGAGGAAATGTAATCACTAGTTGGACTTAAGGAATAAATTCACAGGTGTCGGTAGGCTGAATTCAAAGGTGACCTCTAATGACATGCATCCTTGTATGCTTCCCTCCTCTTCAGTGTGAGCAGGTCTTGTAACTTGCCTTTTACCTTTGCAAAGATGATGGGATAGCATTCCTGTGATTATGTTATGTTTGGGGTTAGAAGATGAAACTCAAGATGAATAAATCTGAATTTTAGATGAAAACCAGATAACTTTTTAGTATGTTTCATGCAATATTTGGGGCATACTGGCTAAATCTGGAAACTCAAGTTTCACAGAAAGAGATTTTTCAGATGTCCTGGCTGATACTTTGAGTGTAATATCATGAAGCCCGAACAGAGATCCTAGGTAGGCTGTGCTTAGACTTCTGATCCACTTAGACTGGAAAGAATAAGCGTATATTGTCCTGAGGTGCTATTTGTGTGCGCGCGTGTGTGTATGTGTGTGTGTGTGTGTGTGTGTGTGTGTGATAGTTTACAACAGGCTTTCTCTACTGTTCTCTAAATTATCTGGTAAGAGGTGTGGTTGACTTGGGTGACCCCTATATCATTTCTGTATATCAACAGAGATTAGGAGACAGTCATACCAGTAGGTATTAAGAGTTGACCGCTATAGAGAGAAAGTGAAAGAAAGGTCGAGAGGCACTCTCAGACATACTTGAGGAGACTGGCTTGTGAACACAACATTGAAATAAATTTTACCTAGGACCCAAAGTGACACTGGGAATAATGAGACTTGAAAGTGTGTGGCGATTTTATAACAGAGTAATTTCACAGCGAAATGGGTCACCATAAGAAACAATAAGTGTTTAAGCCTCTAATGAGTAGAAAGGGACACTTGATGTAATGAAACGAAGAACAGACACTTGATCTTTGTAATGTATTAACTGTGGAGCTTTCGGTAAGGTTCCTAAACCTCTTTGTACTCCAATTTCCATATTACAAGTTATCTACCTCTTTCACAATTTTATTGGGGTCACATAGATTAAAATGTCTGAAGGAAATTTGTGATTTGCAAAAATTTCAAGTCTTTTTTAACATTTTTTTAAAGTTTACTTATTTTTGAGAGGGAGGGAGGGAGAGAGAGAGAGAGAGAGAGACAGAACATGAGTGGGGAAGGGACAGAGAGAGAAGGAGACACAGAATCTGAAGCAGGTTGCAGGCTCTGAGCTGTTAGCACAGAGCCTGACATGGGGCATGAGCTCACAAGCCATGAGATCATGACCTGAGCTGAAGTTGCTGAAATTGGATGCTTAACCAACTGAGCTACCCAGGCACGCCTCAACAGTCTTTAAAGGGTATTTGTATGTGTGTGTGTTGTTCTGTTTGAACTAAATGAATACCTGGAGTTGATAAAAATTTATTGAGGAATGGCTCTTGGGGTAAAATTATCAGAATATCATATGCATGGGTATTTGGATTCATAGGAACTCTACAACATAGAATGTTGAGGTTCTGAATTGGGCAGCATTAAGTTCCAATGAAATCCCCTATGTAGTATTTAGTAAGCTAGTCAATGTAATTAGTCAAGCTTATTTTAATAGTCATATTTCCAAACCTAAACTTTGATACCCTCCACAGAGCCTTGTTACATATATCGTTGGAATCATGTGCTCAGATGATTGGATAATTGATGGAAACTTTCTCGACAGATTTGTAATTGGCTCAAGACAATTCCTGGGTGACAAAAAACAAACATGGTTTCCCAATAAAACTGGAGTCTATAATAATTGTTTCATTTAAGATAGATGCTATAGCTGTGAAAAGATCAAGTCCTCTCATTATCAACTGACAGGAGTGACTTATACATGCTAGATATTAAATAAATATTTATTGCATGAATCACAAAATTCATTACATGCCCTGGCCCTTCCTTGTCAGTATATAAAGGTTCCAGGGTAGTAGGTGACGTTCAAACTTTGGAAGAACTCTTTCCCTCAACGGAAACCTCACCCTCTGCCACCATGTGTTACAACTATTATGGAAACTCTTACTGGGGCTGTGGATATGGCTCTGGCTGTGGCTGTGGATATGGCTCTGGCTATGGCTGTGGATATGGCTCTGGTTGTGGCTATGGATATGGCTCTGGCTGTGGATATGGTTCCAGATATGGCTGTGGCTATGGCTGTGGATATGGTTGTGGATATGGCTCTGGCTGTGGCTGTGGCTATGGCTGTGGATATGGTTGTGGATATGGCTCTGGCTGTGGCTGTGGCTATGGTTGCAGATACGGCTGTGGCTATGGAAGTGGCTGCTGTACCTGCCAACCATTTTGCTACAGAAAATGCTGTTCTTCTTGCTCCTAGAATATTGTATGCCTCTGAAGAAATATTTCAAGATTAACATTTCCCCCTAAAAGATGCTTCATTTTATTATCTCTACATGCAAGTAAGAATTGGATACCACCTGTGTTTACTTCAGAGAACCTGTTAGTGAGGAATTATGAATGTTTCCATTATGTTACATGAAAACAGAAGATTTGATTCTGGTTATGTTCAAAATGTAAATTCTTGGTTATCCTGTTCTATGGTTTTGTATTGTCCATGAGCATAAAAACTCCATATGTGGGATAAAAGTATATTTTTTCAATACATAAATTTCACTTGTTCCTGAAAGTTATTGAGTCCTTTGGGCCAGATTCGTCACCGACGTTAGTATTTGTGGCTTCCCTGGAAGGTTGGGTAACCACTGTGTAAGCTGAACCTTCTGTTTGATTTTGCTGTTAACATAAAATTGCTCTAAAATGTAAAGTCCAGGGGTGTCTGGCTGGCTCAGTTGGTAGGCATGTGACTCTTGACCTTGGGGTGGTGAGTTCCAGCCCCACGCTGGGCATGGAGCCACCTTAGAAAAATATAAAATAAAATGTAAAGTCCAATTAAAAAAAGAATATGGTGCTGTTTCAGATAGGAAGATCAGGTTAAAAGTCTGAAGAAGTAACAAGTAGGCTGATATTTGGCAAATGGATAGATGCTAGAATAAGGGGAAGAATGTTGGAGGCAGGAGGGAGAACAGGTGCAAAGCTCTCAGCAGATGGGAGGTTAGTATGCTTAGGGACTGTAAGGAGGTCTGGGGACAGGAGAGCAGAAACCATCTAGACTGGAGAGGTGAGTAGAGGCCAGGTCACGCAAAGCCTTGTGTTATAAGGTGTTAAGATTTGCTTGGATTTTGTTTTAAGATACTTATTGGCTTATCCAGCCATTTGTTCTTGTCTTTGCAACTTCTTTCCTTTCTGTCTTTTTTCCATCTTTTTCCCATCTTTCATATCAATACTAAACACAAATTCACACCATTTACGTGTTTCCACGTGTGTGGATTGGACTATGGAAGATTGGAAGAAAGGTATCTTGTTTGGAGCATGTTGGAGTAATTGAAGGGGGTATAGTGTCTGGCCTGGACTTGGAAATTTGTAAGGGCAGCTCGGAGACGGGGGGAAGGGAGGAAGAGGCTATGAGAGGGGGTACTTACAAGTGTGTACCTCATAGCACTTTGTGTTGACACCACCATTTTCTTCCCATATTTTAAAATATTTGTTACATGGAAGAGAGATCAATATTGGTTTCCTGGTTCTGGGGACCAGAATTAGATGAACATGTATGGAATTAAAAGGAGGCTAACATCTTAATATGTGACAGTTTTAAAACATAACAGGCAAAAATGGATTTTGGTGTCAGAGAGGTTATTCAGCTCTTAGGGTGTCTGGGTATGGGCTACGTTACTATTTACTCTGGTTGTTACAGAGAAATTAAAACACATAGGAGCCAGTTAGATCTGTCTGACTCTTAACACCTCATCCTATTCTAATTTTTAAGAAGTGTTGATCCTATAATGTAAACAATGCCTGCAAGGCATAGAATCAGAGTCACTGAAAAAAGTGGTAATGTTCTTAACAATGATAGGAAAGAAGTGAAATGAAAAACTTTTTATAGATTTGGAAGATGACCAGAGATAATGAATATATTTTATTACCTTATCCTATAGGAAGAAGACAAGGCATGAGGCTGAGGTAATATGGCAATAGTAACCATATTAGCAAAGTAAGGCTGTAGTATCAGCAGAAGCTTAAACCTAGTCAAGTCTGCACCGGTTTGCATTCCCACCAACAATGCAAGAGGGTTCCTTTTCCTCCACATTCTTGCCAACCCTTGTTTCTTGTGTTTTTGATTTTATCCATTTTGACAGGTGTGAGGTGATATCTCATTGTGGTTTTGATTTGCATTTCCTTGGTGTTGAGTGTCGAACATCTTTTCATGTGACTGTTGGCCATTTGGATGCCTTCTTTGGAGAAATGTTTGTTCATGTCTTCTGCCCATTTCTAATTGGATTGTTTACTTTTTGGGTGTTGAGTTGCATAGATTCGTTATATACTTTGGGTACTAACACTTTAATGGCTATGTCATTTGCAAATATCTTCTCCCATTTAGTAGGTTGCCTCTTAGTTTTGTCAATGGTTTCCTTGACTGTGCAGAGACAGTTAAGAAACAAAACAAATTAGAAAAGGAAAAGAGAGAGAGAGAGAGAGAGAGAGAGAGAGAGAGAGAAACCAAGACACAAACTCTTAACTATAGAGAATACACTGATGGTTACCAGATGGGAGGTGGGTCGTGGGGTGGGTTAGATAGGTGATGGGGGTTTAGGAGTACACTTGTGATGAGCACTGGAGGATGTCTGATATTGTTGAATCCCTATTTTGCAAACCTGAAACTAACATAACACTATATGTTAACTATACTGGAATTTAAAATTAAAAAAAATACATAAAATAAAAAGAAAAAAAATAAACATGAAAAAAACCTAGACAAAGTAAGATAGAAATATTCCATATTAACCAAAGGCTGCACTACAGACTTCATGGGGGAAAATACTAGGGAGGAGTCGGGAAAAGGAATATGGCATTTGCAAGGATCTTAAGTTACACTAGGAATTTTCCATGGAGGATTCTGAGAGATTTGAATCATATAGAAACTACTAACAAAAAGAGATTTCACAATAAAATGAGATTGTTTGAAACAATAAGTTGAGAGTTCCTGAAAACTCAGTTCCTGAAAACTGAAACTATTAAAAGAGAGGTTACTTGTATCTCCCTATTATATTATTATGTAATACAATAGTACAGATTATATGTCACATCAAGCAAACTTGGAAATGCAATTTTAATTTGGCACTGAACCCTTCTGAGTGTCAGTCTCTGTTAAATGACATTTTTAATTCACAATTTGATAGTTTCACCAAATGGTTTCACGGCTCACATACAGACAACTGGAAAAGGAATATTTTCAGCCAATAAAGCATTTTACAGTAGCGAATACTGCCTAGTCGTGTGGGAGGAGCTGGACCAAATCACATTTTGACTCAGATTCAATTGACATCTAAGCAGGAAGAGGGAAAAGAGGGAAAAAGTATATTTGCTGTCAGTGTGATTCTCATAGAACTTTTAATGTATAATCTCGTGAATCAGCAGGAGCCCCCGTACAACGACACATTACTCATCACTCTTGAAACATTCAGCTGCAGTATGGTCACACCGCCAAGCAGCAACTGACTTTACTCTTCCATAGTAAACTGTGGAACTCTGGGAATGCAGAAATTTACTTTCTCCCTATTAAATACATAGGCCTATTCCCAAGGGAGGGGACTGTAACCTCAATAGATGTTTATGATCACTGATCTTCAAAATATGCTATGAAGCTAAGCCCTGTGATGTATGGTTTGATACTACATGTTTATAAAAATATGATTTAAAATGCACCCAACAAGGTGCACTGAGGCCAATTGCATGGTAGTTTGTTTTCTGAGGGAGTTGGGTCACTTTTGAAAACTTATTATGAAAAACATTAATTAACACAGACGCACTTGAAACCAGAGCGACATTACACAACATCTTAAAATTTTAGTACAATAAATATATCGGTATAAGTAAATGTAGGTATTTGAAAAGCTGCTGTTATTTGGGATTCCTTGTATGTGGATCAAAGAAAGGGGGAAAGGAAAAATAGAATGTATTGAGTCTCCACTATACATCAGGATCTGTGCTATACCCTTTGTATCTCCTATATATTTTCTACAGACATTTTGACAAAATTTTAAATACATGTAGTTATTTTTGTTCCAACTTAGAGGTTATAAAAACTGAGGCTCACAAATCTGAGGACATTTTCCTTGGTCAAATTGTTAGCAAGTGGCTCAGCCGGAAAGGGAATCGATCTGTTTGCCATGGAAAGCTATTTCTATTACAGAGCCTCTGAAACTTGGGGGAGACATGTATCAGTCATCAATTTACTGCCTCTTCAGTAGATGCTCTGTGATAACACATGGGATTCCTTTAGGCATTTTTTTCTTTGCTGTGAGCATGGTATGAAGCTTTCTCACTAGCGGGGGGTGTTGGGACATTGCAAGAGGAAGTGGTTCTGAATTTTTTGGGTGCAGCACTGGAGGGAAGGGGAGGGTGTTCAGTAGTGTGGATGTGAAGACATCTGGGGAAGCTCTACTCAGTCAAGAGTTGAGGATGTGAGGGATCCTCAGTGATGCCGGAGCCTCAGACTGACAAGAATCTTTATTGGCTCCCCTCCGTATGGAAACCTGTACCTTGAAGACTTCTCATCCACGAATCCCTGTTGACCTCTTGCCCTCAAAGACACCCAGATTCCCTCTACAGGAATTCCCCATCCTCTGTCTGCCTGTATCCCAGAGCTTCCCAGGCCCTCTACACGCCCACACCATCGGTTGCTTGTTTTTCATCTGCGTTCCAGAAAGAGTTGTCTCCTACTTGGTCAATGACTGCGGAACTACCCTGGTCTGGCCAAACCGGTGAACTTCTCTGCTTTCTAGTGGGCTGAACTAATCTTTTCAAGTTTTTTTTTTTTTAATTTTTTGAGTAGTCTGTCACATTCTTAGGGTACCATATAGAATTTCCTCATATCGTATAGCTACTCTTTTATCATGGTTTAATAATTTTGTTTCACATTAAAATTTCTGTTTATCCTACTATGTGGTTTCTGTCTCCTGATTAGAATCAGACTGATATAGAGGTCTTTAGTTTTAGGAGTCATCTGTGTGTTTACAGTGGTCAAATCAGTGGCAGCAGATAAGATTTAATAGTGTATAAGGTGAAAAGCAAAGATGTAGGATAAAGTAACCACAAGAAGCCCAAAACTTAGGGAAAAGCAAGGAAAGATTGTTAATGAGAGAGATGTCCTGGACCAGAAGCCCATGCATAAGGGAAATGGTGGTAAAAGAGGATATCAAATTAAAAGTAAGGATGAATAATAAATACCATGGAAAGGTCACTATTATTAATGTCATGACGCATGGCATCCAACAAAAGCAGTACAGGTAAATATCATTATTAAAATATTGTTTGTCAGAGAAGACAGGTGAGAATAAAATCAAAAAATATTGCAGAGCCTGGAAGAATTAATTATTGAGTGGCTACATTTTAGTGGGAAGTTTGGATAGATAGTACAAAGATGGGAGCAGTGGGAGAAAATTTATGAATAGACTTATGTTTAAGAACTGGACTTTAGGGGTGTCTGGGTGGCTCAGACGGTTGTGTCTGACTCTTGATTTTAGCTCAGGTCATGATCTCACAGTTTGTGAGATCAAGCCCTGTGTTGGGCTCCTCACTAATAGTGCAGAGCCTGCTTGAGATTCTCTCTCTCCCTCTCTCTTTGCCCCTCCCCTGCTGTCTGTCTCTTTCTCTCAAAATAAATAAACACTTTTTTTTTTAAAGAAATGGACTTTAACAAAGAAGTTGTTGAACCAAGGCATTTTTCTTGCTCTAAATTGAAACCCTTGGGAAAGTTTGCTCTCTGTTTAAATAATAAATATTAAATAATGTACTCATCTGGATTTTAACCACCACCACCACCACAACAACAAAAGAACAAACAACAACAACAAAATACAAAAAAAAAAAAAAAGGAAGAGAATGTAATAAACTGACTGGAAAAGGTTGGGATAGACTCGCACTCCTCCAGAGAGAATAAGAATGTTTCCAGGCGAGGCTATAATGTGTTGAAATATTTAATTGCTTGTGCAAAATCATGAGAAGTGCTTCAGAGTGATTATGATGGAAAAAACAAAACACTAAGAAAGGGTAAAAAAGACATCAAGATGCTACGGATGATGATTATGGTGATGAAGATGATGATGATGATGGTACAGAGGATATTAATAGTAGTGAGTAGAACTTTGTGTTTTGTGGATGATTTCTGAGGTATTGAAAGAACAACAACAAAAAAACCCCAACCAAACTTATATTTATAGGTCAAACATATTTTGGTGATGTGATATGTCATGGTCATGAAATGCAATTATGGAAGTGAAAATTATGGTCTTATATGTTTGGGTGCTTAGGAAATGTATCTTTATCTGGTTTTAAAGCCTTAGAAAATTCCTAGTTTAGCAAGTAAATTAGGGCGTTTAAATAAACTTGTTGTACACAGGGTGAGCTAATATTAGGCAAATAGTTGTAAAATGAGAGAACAGAGCCCATGTGAGGTATGAGCCATACATCCCTGGGACTATATAAAGGTCCTGGAAGAGGAGATGGTATCCAGACTTCAGAATATCCTCCTACACCTCAACTGAAAACTCACCTCCCAACACCATGTGTTGTAACTACTACGGAAACTCCTGTGGCGGCTGTGGCTCTGGCTGTGGCTGTGGCTGTGGATATGGATGTGGCTATGGCTCCCGCTATGGCTGCGGCTCTGGCTCTGGCTGTGGCTCTGGCTGTGGCTCTGGATGTGGCTATGGCTGTGGCTATGGCTCTGGCTGTGGATATGGCTCCAAAGGCGGATATGGCTGTGGGTTTAGCTCCCGCTATGGCTGCGGATATGGCTGTGGCTCTGGCTCTGGCTGTGGCTCTGGCTGTGGCTCTGGCTGTGGCTCTGGATGTGGCTATGGCTGTGGCTATGGCTCTGGCCATGGATATGGCTCCAAAGGCGGATATGGCTGTGGGTTCAGCTCCCGCTATGGCTGCGGCTATGGCTGTGGCTACTAACCATTTTGCCTACAGAAGATGATATTCCTTGTACTGCCCCTTTGAAACGATCGCTACAAGTCCAAGTCCAATTGCAATCTCCCCATCCATGAACTTCATCGCAAAGTAAAGAATTATTATTGTCTGTCAAGAACCTGCCTACACGTCAAAGAAGCTCTTTGTAGTTGATGGGGACCAAGTAGTTTCATCACATCACTGAAGAGAGAAGATCTTATTCTGATCACTTTTCAATTGTAAATTCTTATATATTTGTCTCTGTACCGTGGCTATTTGTACAAGCACAGGAGGATTATCCAACTGGAGTATACTAAAATGGAGCAAAAATAGCAATTTCTTAATAAAATATCTTATTTACTGAGAAGTCTGGTTTTCTTTATATCACAGCCATCATTGGTTTCAAGGTTTGTGTCCTCCTAGAAATATGGGTGACCACAACTTTGGATAAGTGTGTTTACTGATTGGAGCACCTGGGTGGCTCAGTGGGTTGAGTACCCAACTTTTGATTTCGGCTCAGGTCGTGATCTCATGATTCATTGGATGGAGCCCTGAGTCAGGCTCTGCACTGACAGCATGGAGCCTGCATGGTATTTCCTCTCTCCCGCTTTCTCTACCCCTCCCCTGCTTGCAATCTCTTCCTCTCAAAATAAATAAACTTTAAAAAATCCCCCAAGGGGCTCCTGGGTGGCTGAGTCAGTTAAGCGTCCGACTTCAGCTCAGGTCATGATGTCACAGTCTGTGGGTTCGAGCCCCACATCGGGCTCTGTGCTGACAGCTCAGAGCCTGGAGCCTGCTTCTGATTCTGTGTCTCCCTCTCTCTCTGCCCCTCCCCTGCTCATGCTCTGTCTCTCTCTGTCACAAAAATAAATAAAAACATTAAAAAAAATTAAAACAAAACAAAACAAAACCATAAGTGGATTCTGTAAATGCCCAGTGTCATGTTCGTATTCCATTCAGGAAAAGGCAGGAAGGACAAAAGGTGAGCAGCATTGACTTTTTAAAGAAATGTTGTCTTTGAGGTGCCTGTGTGGCTCACTCGGTTAACTGTCCAACTTTAGTTCAGGTCATGATCTCATGGCTTGTGTGTTCGAGCCTGCATTTGGCTCTGTGCTGACAGCTCAGAGCCTGGAGCCTGCTTCGGATTCTGTGTCTCCTTTCTCTCTCTGCCCCTCCCCAGCTTGTGCTCTGTCTCTCACTCTTTCAAAAATAAAAAAAAAAAAATTAAAAAAATTAAAAAAAAGAATTTTTTTGGGGGGGGAAGAGGAACACTTCCCAGATAAAAAGACGTTTGCTTACACCTCCACGGACCATTACTGTGTCATGTGGCCACTCTCAGCTGAAGGTGGGTAAGGAAAAAGAAATTGTTGACAGAGGTTCTGCCTGTCAGCCAACAGTGTGTGCCAAAACCCCATAGGTCTTGAATATCAGTGGAAAAGGACAAAAGACGGGGAAAGCAAAAAGTCAGATAAATAGATATTTGTGTTTATAGTGATTTGAGTTTCCGCAGGGGCACAATGAAAGCTTGTCTTCGAGTTATAACGGGTTAAGTTTATACTCCTCTGTTTATATCATGTTATTTGTCCACACCGGGCTCTTTTCTTTCCTTCTTGTTTTTTTTTAAACCTATTTATTCTCTGTTATTTTTCTTTTATTTTCACTCTCAATCTCATCCCTTATTTGCTGCCAGCTTGTATTTTATATGCAACCATTTCATTTTATATTATATATTTTAAATTTATATAAATGACATATCTTTTTCCTTTCCTTTTCCCTTTCCTTTCCTTTCCTTTTCCTTCACTCAGCATGATTTGTGTTGACAGATCCATCTATACTATTGTGTGTACATTTAGAATGTTATTTCTATTGCTGCATGGTACTCTGCGTACCATGTATATACAAGATCTACGTAGTGCATGTACAAGATTTTTCTCATTCAATATCTCGGTGATTCACACACCTGCCCTCAGGTCCCCTTTATCATAACATTGCTTCAGTAAACACGTGTTCCTTTGTGGGATTTTATGAGAATCAACCCAGGATCTGAATTGCTGGGGCAGGTATGTGTATGGCTAGGTTACTTTTTTAAAAATTTGAGTAGAGTCGGCACACAATGTTTATTACTTTCAGGGGTACAGCTTAGTGATTTGACACGTTTAAACATTATGCTTTGTTCACCACAAATGTAGCTACCATCTGTCCCATTACATTGCTATCACAATATGATTGACTGTGTTCCTTATGCTGTGCCTTTTATTCCTAGGACTTACTCATTCCGTAACTGGAGGCCAATATCTCTCTTTCGTCTTCACCCATTTTGCCCAACCCCTCTGGCAACCATCAGTTTGTTCTCCATATTGATAGCTCTGATCCTTCTTCTTTTTGTTTATTCGTTTTTGAGATTCCATTTATGAGTGGAATCACGTATTTGTCTTTCTCAGTCTGACTTATTTCACCGAGCGCCATACCCTCGAGATCCACCCGTGTTGTCTCAAATGGCACAATCTGAGGAAAGCAAAAGAAAGGAAAGGAAAAAGGAAAGGCAAAAGGAAAAGAAAGGACAAAGAAAAAGATATGTCATTTGTATAAATTTAAAATGTATTATATAAAATGAAATGGTTGCACATAAAATACAGGCTGGCAGCAAATGAGGGATGAGAGTGAGAACGAAAATAAAAGAAAAATAACAGAGAATAAACAGGTTTAAAAAAAAGAAAGAAAGAAAAGAGCCCAGTGTGGACAAATAACATGTTATAAACAGAGGAGTCTAAACTTAACCCTCTATAACTAGAAGACAAACTTTTGTTGTGCCCTGTCCAAACTCAAATGGCTATAAACACAAATATCCATTTATCTATTTCTATCTACCTCTATCTATCATCTATCTATCTAAAATGGACTCCACATTTTCCTTATCCATTTGTCTATTGGTGGATACTTCTATGTCTTGGCCATTATAAATAATGCTACAATAAGCAAGGGGTGCATATATCTTTACTAGTTAGTGTTTTCATTTTGGGGGTAAATACCCAATAGTGGAGTGATTGGTCATATGGTACTTCTATTTTTACTTTTTTGAGGAACCTCCATGTCATTTTCCGCAGTGGCTGTACCAATTTACATTTCCACCACTGGTACGTGAGGGTTCCTTTTTCTGCATATCCTTGCCGACATCTGTCATTTCTGATCTTTTTGATTTTAGCCATTCTAACAGGTGTGAGGTGATAGCTCATTGTAGTTTTCATTTGCATTTCCCTGATAATTAGTGATATCGAGCATCTTTTCATGTGTCTGTTGGCCATCTGTGCATTTTCTTTGGAAAAATGTCTATTTGGGTCTTCTACTCTTTTCTTTTTTTTTAATTTCTTTTATTTTTATTTTTTTGGCGTTTGCCTAGTTTTATTTTATTTTTATTTTTTAAATATGAAACGTCACATTGGTTTTCATACAACATCCAGTGCTACACACTTTTTAATCAGACTTTTTTGTTGTTGTTTTTGTTGAGTTGTAGTGTTCTTTATGTATTTTGGGTATCAACCCCTTACTGGGTATATTATTTGCAGGTATCTTCTTCCATTCAGAGGGTTGCCTTTGTTTTGTGGACAGTTGCCTTTGCAGTGAAAAAACCAGGTTACTTTTTAGAATGTCCACACCAGTTCAAAACCCTAAAATTATAGTTTTTATGTTTTCAAATCTATGCTAAAACTTGGTATTATCTAACCTTCTAATGTTTACTTATTTGATAAATGAAAGTGATATCATCTTGTTTTAATTTATATTTCTTTGATTACTAAAAACTTTGAATATTTTGTATTACTTCAAATATGTGTCAAACTTTGTTTGTTTCTTCCATATCCTTTGCCCATTTTTTTCAATGGGGTTTCTGTCTTTTTCTTATTGATTTGTTGGAGTTCGTTGCCTATTCTAAAGTGTCATTTGTCTTTGTTCATAGTGTGCATAACTGAACACAAATTTTTAACTCTATGGTTTGTGATTTTGAAGCTTTAAGAAGACCTATTTTACCTTTATGTCAAAGATGTTCCACATTTTATTACTTTCAAGTTTTGCATTTTCCTTTTAGATAATTAATTCACATGGAGTCTATCTTTATATGTTGTGCTTCAGCTTTATTTTTCACTGTGTTGAGCCATTTTCTCCAGTATCTCCTGTTAAACAGTCCATCCTTTGTCAACGATTGGTGGTACATCTTTATTGTATATTGTTTTTATGTGTAAGAGTCTGTCTGTGATTCTCTATCACTTATATCTCTCTGTATATTTCAGAAGCCTTTTTATCGTAATGGCAAAAATTAGGTTTATTGTACATGTTTCTACTAAAGAGAAGTAGAGCCAATGGGTAGAATTTAAAGACAAATAGACCTCACAAGAAATGTTTTTTTTTTTAATTTTTTTTTTCCCAACGTTTATTTATTTTTGGGACAGAGAGAGACAGAGCATGAATGGGATGAATGGGGGAGGGGCAGAGAGAGAGGAAGACACAGAATCGGAAATAGGCTCCAGGCTCTGAGCCATCAGCCCAGAGCCTGACGCGGGGCTGGAACTCACGGACTGCGAGATTGTGACCTGGCTGAAGTCAGACGCTTAACCGACTGCACCACCCAGGCTCCCCAAGAAATGTTTTTAATGGTTAGAGGAATGTTTTTTTTAAGTTTATTTATTTATTTTGAGAGGGTGGAGGAAGAGGGGGAGAGAGAGAGAGAGAGAGAGAGAAAATCCCAAGCAGGCTCCACACTGTCAGCATAGAGCCCAATGTGGGGCTTGAACTCATGACCCCAGCCAAAACCAAGAGTCGCACACTCAACCAACTGAGCCACCTAGGTACCCTGTAATTGGTAGACTTATAGGCATCCCTACCCAGAAGTTGTTCAAGAGTTTGGATCTCCTCTTATTGCAGAAGTGAGCAAAGCTGTGCATTCAGAACATGAGATTAATTAATTGATTCATTCCATTCACTTCTACTTTGAAATTTAGTGATTCTATAAGTAAAGAATAAATTAAAGTGAGGTTCAGGCAGCCTGAATGAGGATGATATGGTCAGGAAAGCCAGAAAAAAATAATGCCCCACTCTGTAGCAGAAACAGGAAGAAGAGTTTTGATTTGAGGTACACTTTGAAGCCTTCACTTTGAGTCAGTATTTCCAGATTTCTGTGAATTTGTACAGATGATCCCCAGAGCAGGGATAAGAGAGAGACCAGATTCAGTAAAGCATTTGCAAAAGAATTCATGACGGTGGTCAGGGATTAATATGATGATGAATAGTCTAGTTCTTGAAGGGATATCGAGATCTACTCATTGTGGATTGCTGAGAGATTATGAGATATGATGTGGGTCACAACAGTTCAGTTGCCTTGAGAAACAGACATCATTACTGTAACTATTCAAAGACAGATGAACTGATCATCTGTGAGCAGTAAGTATGCAGAATGACATAGCACTTTGTTACTTATTAGCTTTGTTACTTTGGTCTAGTAATGTAATTTCTCCTTAAAAATCAATTTCTTTGTATGAAAATGTGGATAAAATATGTTCCCAATATTGTGGGGTGATTCAGACTTAATATTTTCAAAGGCAATTCACGCAACATAAACCATTATAAAAAACTTGTTAGAATGAATTTCTTTGCTCTATGGGAAGTTGCAAAGAGAAAGCAGTAATCAAATCTTTAAAAGATTAATTGATACATTTATTCACACAACCCTCTGAGACATATTCCATAATTAGTGATAGATATTTTATAATTAACATTTTTATTCACTTAACTCTGCAGTTGCAAGATTTTAAATTCTGAATATATTAAAAAACAGTCACAGTCTCAACATAACCTGTTTTCCCATGATGTTAATGTTTTTGGTGATACCAAAATTGAAATAAGGATCTCAATTGTTTTACATATTGAAACCATAAAATGTTTTCAAGCCAGAAGTTTTATAGGTATAAGTGTTGGCTTTCATAATTACTGAACTGAATATATGTTACCCATGTTTATTGAATTAATATAGTATTCTGAGAAACAATTTGTTGTATAATGCTTCAATCACAGTATAGTTGGTTTTGCATTAGGATAATCAATTTTCTCAGGATTTGGTTGTATGTGTTTTCTTCATTAAAGTTCAATTAATAGAGATTGAACAAATACATGGGGTACATACTATCAGACATGTATTCACTTGACGATCAATTAGCTTAAGAACATTTCTGGGGTGCTTGAGTGGCTCAGTTGTTTGAACGTCTGACTCTTGATTTTGGCTCAGGTCATGATCCCAGGGTCATGGGATCAAGCCCCATGTAGGGCTTCAGGCTGAGTGTGGAGCCTGCTTAAAATTCTCTCTTTCTCTCCCTTTGCCCTCATCCTTGCTCATGCTCTCTCTTTCTTAAGAAAAAACAAACAACAAACAAAAAAGACATTTCTTAAGGTTATAAATGGTGGAGCCAGGATTCCGATCTGGGTCTCCCTGATTTCAAAAGGTTTTCCACATTATATAGATTTGTGAATTAACCTGGATATGAGTAATATAATCCAGTTCTTAAAAGAGGCAAAAGCTGGTGGCCATCAAAACTTGATTCCATCTCAGGTATAGGAAGTAGCATGTATTCCATAATGAGAAGATAGGATGATACTTAGTGACTGTTTCTGTAGGTGACATGACCATACATAAGGGGAATATAAAGCACCCGTAAAGATTTTGTATTAATAAAAAATGTTACACTTTAACATATTTAGCTTCAATTTTGAATTAAAATTTTCTAGGAAGACAAGTTCTGAAAACAGAACAACAAATTTTTGGAAAATGATTTTTTTTTCTTTTTTTGCAATCTTGCGATGGGGGAAAGGGAAGTGATCATAACTAAGGGGAAAAAGGGCTCTAAAATAGAAAAACACATGTTTCTTAAATATTGGCAATTTAAACATTGTGGCAAAGGCTGACAAACAAGGATTTGAAAATGTCAGAAAATTACTACTTGGGGTCTTTTGAAGACATGAGAATGAGCACTAGTAGTCAGAAAGTTAAATTCACTCTAAGAGATGAAATGCAACAGGGATTTAAAACAATGTAATTAGACATTAAAACACAATTGCATATTTTATCATGAAAAGTTGTCATTGAGGACATGCTGTGAGATGAGTATATTTCTGCGGTGGAAATGCAGAATTTTTTTTGCAATTAGTATTATGTGGCAAAGTGCAGATACCCTTGATCAAAGCACAGAGGTTTTTAAGAGCATGGGGCTGTTTTCTGGAAATTTTCATATCCCACCCTTTCTCAAGAGCCAGATAGTTCAAATGACATAGAAGCTATGGGTATTGGTGCTGGTTGTATACTTAAACAAGATAAAGTCTTTGAAATAATCAAATAATTCTTACCAGAAAATACTTGAAATAAAATGCCAACTAGGAAAACCATTTAAATATCGTAAGGCAATTTAACAACAGCAATGAAAAGTATTTTATCTACAGCAGCCAAATAATAAAACAATTTCAGTTAAAATGAGGGAGTAGACAGAGTTGGCAGCTATCATGATCCTCATCAGGTATAGAAAAAGAAGAAAATAACAGGCAAAACATTGGGGAAAGATGATCTTTTTGATGATTATATTCTTGTGTACAGATTAAATACAAGATACTAAAGTCAAAAAGTATGAAAATTAATCTGAATTTTGTGAGATATATGGACACTGAAAAATACACTGAAAACAATTTTCTAATTGACTAGATTTATAAAACGGTGAAAATAATTTTTATAATATAGCATAACTATAAAATTCTCAGGAAAAAGAAAGATGAAAAATCCTATCTGAAGGACACTATAATAGAATATCTTATTAAAGAAAAGAGTCTGAAAAAATGTAAATGTAGATTTCAACTTCAATGGGAAGACATCATAAAATGTAAATCTTCCAAATTAATATTTAAGTGAAGATGTCTAGTGGATTCTGCATTGAATACGATTATTCTAAATGTACATAAAATATATCCTTAATACTTAACAAGAAAAAAATTAAAAAGAATATGATTTTGGTTTAAGAATAGGAAATGAAGAAAGAGTTATAATAAGGAATTTAGAAATAAAAAGTACATTTTAATATGTAATATGTGATAAAGTTTATAGTACAAAACAGTAAAAAATTATTTAACAGTAGAGCCCATATAACAGGCTATCCATCTAGAAAACAATAAATGTGCATCTTCAATTACAGTTACACTACCTAAAAAATATTCTGCAAGGACTAAAGACTAAACACAAAAATAAGAAAACACAACAAAGCCCTGCAAAATAGAAAATCAAAGAGAATACATATATCATTTTTAGAAAATGGATACCTTTGCCAAGAGCAGACAGCTAGAAGCTATGAACAAAAAGATAGATGAGCAAAACGGAAGATAACAGATGAATGTTAATGTCTTAATATTATTCAAAAAGCCTACAAACCCAGTAGAAAATTAGGCAGAGGAAATGAGTAGACATTGCATGTAGGGGAAATATAAATGTCTAAATGTATTAACAGGTATTCAAATTCCATCATAGCCGGAAGATTTAAAAATCAGAATACCAAAATATTATTTTTATCAGGTAGGTAACAAAATGTATTTATTTTAATTAAGACTTAAATTTTTTAAGGAAAGTTGTAGAATCCATAATAAAATTGATGGAAAGGGACAGAGATTTCCCATTTACCCACTGCCCTTGAGGAATACAAATAAAGTTTCTACACCTGTTGCTGGAAGGGGGTGGGGTGGGGAATGAATGCATTCATGCTTTCACCCCTGGGCTCCTGTTAAGACTGTGGGAAGGAGCCTGCTCTTGCTGTGTCTACAGGTCTGGTTGCTATGACTACAGACCAACCAGTGACCAAAGGTGCCATTTATCTTTCTCCTATATTGTGACTTGCAATACACTTTGTATATGTTGACATGATCTTCTAAGATACACTTTCTTTCCTTGGCCTCGTATTTAAATGCTTTTCCTCTCAATACAAGTTTGCAAGTCACTTCTAAATATTTTGATGTTAAGTACTTGCTTATCAACAAAAAGATTTCAGTTCTTAGAGTCCATATTTCATTTTTAGAAGACATAAAAATTCATACATTCAGGAAAAAAATTCTCATATTTGTTGATTCTGCTGTGTCATTGTGATCTCGAGTATATTCTAGGAACAGAAGCTTAGCATGAGTTTCTTAAACCAGCTTTCTTTGCCATAGGAAGTCTGTTTTATTTGTTTTATTTTTAAAATTTTTAAAAAATGTTTATTTATTTTTGAGAGAGAGAGAACGAGGGGCAGAGAGAGAGAGACACACACCAAATCTGAAGCAGGCTCCAGGCTCTGAGCTGTCAGCACAATCTGACACGGGGCTCGAACTTACAAACTGTGAGATGGTGACCTGAGCTGAAGTTGGATGCTTAACAGATGGAGCCACCGAGGTGCCCCAGGAAATTATTTTAAAATCTGCATCAGATCTAAGTTATTTGCTATAATCTTTGTGTTCTTTTTTATAAACCAAGCTACTGTGGTATTGCTTATTTGGTTTATGTCAAAGTAAACTTTGATTTTCGAACATTTCAAACCCAAGTTTTGTTTAATTCTTGACACTTAAAAATCAGCATGCATGCACCTCTATGCGCAGTAGGTTTTGCAAGGGGAAACAGTGGATCTTTTCATTTGTTGTGCTGTGAATTTTATGTTGGCAGCCTTTGTGATAAGAGATAATAGCTCATACACATTTGGTATGGTGAGGGAGCAGGATTGCAGTGGCGATATCACTTGAGTTATTTGCCCTCAGAGGTCTACCAAATTGCCTCGACCAGATATTTATATGCTTGTGGTTTCTGACAAGGTTCCTGAGTTTCTCCATTAATTTAAAAATTCAACTTTTGCACATAATACCACTAGACTTTTCCACATATGTCTTTAGTGTATTTGGAAATACTTCAAAGCGCTGAAAGAAAGGAAAAGTATTCAGTGCAAGATGGTGGTGGAATTGCAGACTTCAAACCAAACAGGAAGGTGAAAGTATTTGAATATCGTCAGGTAAACAACAGAGACTTAATGAAAGATAACAGCCTTGAATGAATTTTCTCTGAAGAGATTAAAAAGCACACAGCAGCATGGGACTGGGGTCAATATTTTGTGAAAACACAGGTGATGAATGTCTTACTGGAAAGGTACATGAAGTAATATTTCTGAAGATTTATACTAGAAAACAAAGTGTACTGCTTAACACTTTAAAAAATCTTAGGAACACTAACTCAATAAAAGATTAACTGTTACTATATTGAGATAAGGAAAGATATTGGCAGAGATAGGAAAGAGAGGGAAGAAATAATATCAATAAAGATCTTTAAAAGAACTATGAACGAAGTAAAAAACATAACTAATATGGAGTAAAACCATGTCAGTGACAGAGGCCAGCCATGGAAAAATATATGGAATCCAAAATAAAAACCATGGGGAGGAAAGTGATCAGAAGATGATACCTGTCCAATTAAATGTTATCCAGGAGATGATGCTTTCCAAGATCAACTGAAGCGGTATTTCTTTTCTTTTCTTTTCTTTTCTTTTCTTTTCTTTTCTTTTCCTTTCTTTTCTTTTTTTTCTTTTTTTTTTACATTTATTTATTTTTGAGAGACAGAGTGAGACAAAGTGAGAGTGGGGGAGGGGCAGAGAGAGAGGAAGACACAGGATTTGAAGCAGGCTCCAGGAGCTGTCAGCACAGAGCCCCACGCGGGGCTCGAACCCACAGACCGTGAGATTGTGACCTGAGCCGAAGTCGGACGCTCTACCGACTGAGCCACCCAGGCGCCCCTGAAGTGGTATTTCTAAACAAAACAATTCAAAATAAGAAAGAAAAGTATCCAAAGTAAATGAAACTTCAGTAAGCCAAAGAAATAAAATCTATTGATAAAAAGCACTGCAGGTGCCCATCAAAATGAAGGAAATGTGGTAGTAACAAGGCATAACTGGTGGGAATTAATAAACTTCAAGTATAAACCTAGATTTCTACATGGGACTGGGCGGAAGAAATGTTGTCTGAAGAGAACAAAAACAATTTCTGTTCTTCAATGTCTCTTCCACAGCTGGGATACCAGAAGGAAGTAGAACACTGATTACAATATGTTGAGGAAAAGAGTTGCTAAGCCAAGAATTTACTCCCTCCTCCAATATTGTCCCATGCATCAAGATATTAGGAAGTGATTTTCAAATATACAAAGATTCAGAAAGGAGATCATTAATGTATCTTTGATAGAAGCAAAGCAAAACAAAATAAAATTACTTTAAGATGTAGATCAGTCAACTGAGGACTGAATAAAAAATGATATGTGGGGCACCTGGGTAGCTCAGTTGGTTAAGCATCAGACTCTTGATATCAGCTCAGGTCACGATCGCATGGTTCGTAAGATTGAGCCTCGGGTCGGGCTCTGTGCCGACAGTGCAGAGCCTGCTTAGGATTCTTTCTCTCCTGCTTTCTCTCTGCCCCTTCCCTGCTCATGCTCTCTCTCTCTCAAAATAAATAAACATTGAAAAAAATAGATCTGGAAGACAATCTATTATTTTCTTATTAGAATTTCTGAATATTGCTAAAATAGGAGCTTTGTAGTTTAATATCTATGGAATTCTTGAGGAAATTGTGCAACATCCACTCCTTAGAGTTACCAGACAGCAAAGACAGCCACACAAGATTTTCAGGAAGAGACAATTTTGAGAGTTAGAATAATCTATAGATCATAGAAAAAGGTAGGAAAGTTTCAAAATTTGTCAACTAGAATACAAAAATAGTATTTTCACTATTGAGGCAAAAATGTAGAATATTAACAAATACAATTACAACTGCATTTTATAAGCCCCTTGACTAAGTGGTATTCTTTCTTGGATTGCTAGGATAATATTATGAATTCATATGATTAGTTTAAAGGAGATAAAATGAAAGCAGTAGTGTTCGAATCACCTGGGAAATTGTTAGAAACGCAATTTTCAAGCCCCACCCAGATCTATTGAATCAGCCTTCCTGCAGTTGGGGTCCAGCAACCTTGTAGCAAGCTCTCCAGGAGATCATTATACAGACTAAAGTTTGGGAACTCCTGGCATAAAGGAAGTGGGTGACCCTCGGTCTCCTTACTTCACCCTATTTTTAGTATATTTTCTACCAGATTTCATTGGTATTTATTTGGATTTATTTATTTATAATGGACTCTTTTGATAAGCTCATATTTATTTACAATATTTTTGAGTGGCTTCTGACTCAATAGCCAACTCATCTGTAGATTGTATTAGTTCTCATTCATTATTTCCCTTTATTACCTAGTAATGCTAAAAGAAACAGTGGTGATTTTGGACACCAATGTCTTGTTTACTCATTTGTGGGAATTTTTTAGGGCTTCAACAACAGATTTGATGTCAAAATTTGTTTAAAGAAAGATAAATACTCTCCAACTAAAACCTGTTTTGAAAAAGATATTCTTCACCAGTTTTATCAATAACTTTCTCATTATGAATGGGTGTTGAATTTTATCAAGTATCTTTCTCAGATCAATTAATATAATTTCATTTTATCTCCTTTAAACTGATCATATGAATTCATAATATTATCCTAGGCCTCCCACTCCGTGCTCCGACCACACTCCCCTGTACCCTTTATTTACTGGGCATTTTTCTCAAGTATTAAGATATCAGATTCACCTGATGATTGCTTACATAGGACAGGCATAGGAAGTTTTTGTTTAGGTAAATGATTCTCAAATCTGAATGCACATCATGCTTACCTAGAGAGCTTTTGTTAAACGCAAATGTCTGGACCCCATCCCTGAGATTTTTATTTAATTGGTCTGAAGTGAGACTGTTGGCATGTTATAAAAGCTTCCCCAGGAAATTTAGTCCACCTTCATAATTGAAAAAAGCTTCCCTATTACCTCAAAGCCTGCTGGAGAAAAATTGTGCCTCAGACCAGGAATTGAGAACTTCCCCCCAAAAAGCCAGATCTTTTTTTTTTTTTTTCTTATTGCCACCTGGAAATACATGTTTTCCATTTGATTGAGGTTAAATTCAAAAGAGTCCCTCTGTTGTTAAATGTATGTAGAGAACCTGAATTACCCTACAACAACTGCTGAGGACTCAGGCATTTTACCATCTACACTGGTTAATTTTATGGGTCCCTTTGGCTAGGCTATGGAGCCCAGATGTTCAGTTAAACACCAGTCTAGACATTTCTGGGAATGTATTTTTTAGATGAGATTAACATTTAAATTACTAGACTTTGAGTAAAGCTGATTACCTTCCATAATGTGAATGGGCCTCATCCAATCAGTTGAAGGCCATAAGAGACTGAAGTCCACCACAGGAAGAGACGATTTTCTAGACTGTCTTTGGACTCAAACTTCAGCATGAACTCTTCCCTGTGTCTCCAGTCTGCTTTGATGATTTCATCAAAGCTCTTGACAGCCCCCAAATCATGTGATCAATTACTTAAAACAAATCTGTCTCTTAGACCTCCTACTGTATCCTACGTATACTGTATATATCTCCTATTATATCTCATATATACATCTGTATATCTCTTCTATTGTGTATATATCATTTATACCCCCTATTATAGCCTATATACATCATCTACCTACCTACCTACTTACTTACCTATCTATCTCCTATTGTTTCTATTTCTCTGAAGAACCAGGACCAATATACCATCAAGTAAGTGTAAATGAAATTAACTGCTTAGTCTCTGGGATTCATGGCTTCCCTTTGTACAATTTTGACCCTTGGGCAGATTCCCGATCAACACTGAGTTCCCTAAATTACCCATAAAACCTTCTGAGCATGTAATGGCCTCTCTGGTGTCTTTGGCTTCAGTATCTGCAGTCTCTGTTCTGGATCTCACCCCTATTCAGAGCCCCAAAGATGAGGTTATCCTTAAGGGGTGGTGGATGGGCTAACTGAAATGTAGTGTTCAGGTCTTAAAACCTTTCCAAATATTCTGAAGTATGTGGAAGCCAGACTGAGTTTTCAACAATAACTTTCATACTTTAGGTTCCAATTTGAGCTTCATGATAAAGCTAGTTTTGGGGGAGAACAAGGCAAAAGTTAAAAGAAACATGGAATACTAACCTTCACTGCAAAACCTTTTAGATTTAGAAGAATGATTGCACTGTTTCCATTATCATTTAGAGCTTTGTGAATCATAAAAAGTACATTGCTAATCACCGTTTGCCTTGTTTTAAGCAGGTCAGAATGTTCTCAAAAATAAAAGCTTGGTAAATTAATCATTTGTGTCACTCACTGCTATTTTATCTAGAAATGTTGCTCTGGCAACTCGATGATTGATCCACAGCACTAGTTCTCAAATGACAGCGTGTATCGTAATCACTCAGAGGGCTTGAGAAACATAGATTTTTGAGACCCACCCATAAGAGTTTCTAATTTAGTAGGTCTGGGGTAGAGTTTGGAAATTTTTATTTTTAACAAGTTCTCCAGTGATGTTGATGCTGCTGGTCCATGAACCACATTTTCAGAAACTCAGGCTCTCAAACAAATGCAATCAAACAAGTGCATTAGTGGCACAGCTATGTGACACACACAAGAAGGTTGGCAGGTGTTCAGAGGCTTCTGGTAATCACGGGAAGATTCTGTAGAAGGGGAAACTTGCACTGGTCTTGAATAACTGGTCTGATATATTAGAGAAGAAGGAAACATGCAAGATGGGGCAACCACCTGGGGACCCAGGCAGAGATGAAAATGGGCATTAAATTAGTTGTCTGGGCTGGAAAATGACTGGTGTCTTGTGTATGTATGGATATAATAAATAATTCAATGAGTACCATGACCTGGAGAGGTGAACAGGTTTAGAATGGTTGCTGAAGAGGTATATTATGAAAGATCTGTAATCTAGGCAGAAGATTTGGAATTAGCACAGTATGAAATCCAGAGCCTTAAGCAGAAGAAATCAGTGATAGGAAATATTAATTAGTAACAATGCATAGGATAGAAGGGAGTGGGGAAATGCAAGATGGCCTCAGTGCCTGGAGCCACAAGTTCCACTGGGAGATCCATGAGTGAGGAGACTGGGACTGGTTGCAATAAGAGAGTGACATGCCCAGTGGGAGAGGATTAGGTTTAGTGACACAAATATGAAGATGGCATTTTATATTGCACCTGGGTAATCATCAGGAGAGGTAGGGCTACTAACAGGTAGAAATATTTTCAGAAGTCAGTGTTGTTGCAAAGAAGTGTCTGGTTTTAGAAACACAGATCTGAGGTTATGATAACATCCAAGAAGGGAATTTTCTAGCTGAGATTTGTAGATTTGAGGAGAGAGTACATGACTTACCAATTTGGAAGTGACTAGTATGAGTTTGTTGTTGAAAGCTGTCCACCTGGGGGAAAATATTTATTCAAATGCATATTTATCCTTTAAGTTTTAATTGAACACCTTCTGTGAGTCAGGACTGTGTTAGGAGTGCAAAATGGTATTTAATGAGAGAATTCAGAGGAAGAGAAGGAGGGAGTAAGGTCAAGGAATTGCATCTTGGAAGATTCCCCGCAGTTGAGTTAGCAGTTAGCATGAAGGCAGAGTTGTGAATGAAGAAAAGCTTTGAGAGGGAGAGTAGTAGGAAGAGAATGAGGATGGTATTGAAAAGGGTTTGAAAAAGGTGATAAATGGTGGGGAATACAGCTGAGGGTTAGAAATATCACAATGGGAACAGGTCACTGGCTTGTCAACAAAACAAAACAGAACAACACACAAGCACTAAAAATCTCTGAGAGAGGAGTAATCAGCAGAGGGTGGAATTGAAGAGACAGACAAAGAGCCAGAAGGAAATAAAAGTAGAAGCGAAGTAGGATGCTACACTGATGGATGGGTAAGGACTATAGGGGAGAAAAAACGAGCTCATCCTGAGATGGAAGAGAAATGCAAAGGAGATATGATTTATTTTCAATGCAATCATCCTCTTTTAAAATTAAATGTATTTATTTACATAAATCTATAATTATTAAATATTTCTTGCCCGTGATGTAATCTACTATAATTATATGTGCATTTTAAAGTACACATTTAATGAACGCTGACTTTGAACTAAAGGAATTTCCATTAATATTACGATGGCATTGGATTTTTATGTGGCTGTTCGATAGAACTGGATACATTCAATCTAATAAATATAAATTACCAAGTATCTAGTGGGATAATAAATTGCTCATTTTCCATTTTCCATTTAATTTTTTTTGTTTGTGAATGGATGAAAGTTAATATTCACACTTTGTTTCCCCCACGTTGGAGAAATTTTCATTGGAGATTAGAGAACGTGGGAGTTAAGCAATTTTCAGAAGGGGAAACAAATGGAGAGTTCCAGATTTGATGATGTTCCAGGTGAAGAACAAAAGCATGAACTCAAGAAAGAAAAATTGGTTTGAAGGATCAATAGTATATTTGGTAAGAAGCGGAAAATAGCTCGAGGACGACTATAAAGCTTAGTTTTACCATCGCACATTTTGGGAATTCGTTAGAGGTTTTATGGAGAGGGCTGCTGTGGTAAAAGAAACGGGTGTGTTTTACAAATGAAAGTTTGCAAGTGTGAAAATTTATTTACAGTAATTGTAAGTAACATAAGAGCACTGTACAAAAATGAAAAGGAGACTTTGAGAAAGATAAACTACGTTGTAGTAAATGTTTCACATAAATAATAAAGAATTCAAGGTAATGGCATAATAATATATTATCAATAATTGGGAGATTAAGTAGCAAGAAATTTCCAGAAGACTAAGATGAATTTTCACATGGTAAGGAAATACTTTCCAGGACAACTGAGCATTTTGGGTTGGGGAAAAATAACAGCCACAATTCCTTACAGCTACAGGAAAGTCCAAAATCTGAAAAGGAACACGTACCAAGTGAATAAAACCAAAGAACAGAATAAATCCACAAAACAAACATATACTGCGGTCCTAGCGTTCTTAAGGCATTGCACAAGGCAAGATGGTTGCTAGAGTGTAGAATGCACAGAACAAAGTCAAACAAAAGCTAGAAATAAGAGTGAGGCTCTCGATTTTAAAAGCCTTACGCACGTTACAATCAGTAACATAAGACAGTTATCCAAACAAAGAAACAAACACATAATATGTTATACAGATTTTTTTGCAGCAAAAAGTGGTTCAAATAAAGTACCAGGGGCACCTGGGTGGCTCAGTCGGTTGAGCACCTGACTTCAACTCAGGTCATGATCTCATGGCGCATGGGTTCGGGCCCCGTGTGGGGCTCACTGCTGTCAGTGCAGAGCCTGCTTCAGATGTCTCTTTCTGCCCCTTTCCTGCTTGCTCTCTTTCAACAATAAATAAATCTTTAAAAAAAGTAAAGTAGCAAATTTCAACTTTCTTCAGATCGTCTGACTAAAACTCAGCCCTCCTCATTCCTCATCTGAAACAAGGGTTTCAACTCTCATGGTCAAATAAATACCATATTGAGGTTAAATTGATACTAATTTGGTAAAAAGTTGATTTGGCCCAATCAAAAGTTTATTTTGGAAACATTCAGTTTAATCCAGGAAAAAGTGCCCCTTATGTTATGTTATGTTATGTTAACCGTTACGTTACATTATTATGTTATGTTATGTCAGCTTGCATTATGTTGTTATGTTATGTATTTAAAAAAGTAACCTTTATGATTTAATGTGACCTGTTCCCAGGTGCCATGTAGAAATGCGGATACTTCCCTTGAGGAAGTTGTACTGTCTTCAGATTCTCGTATTCTAACGTATCCTAAGATAGCACCTTTCAAAAGACCTTAGCAAGTTATTCTCAGCTTAGTAGTTGTTTTTATGGCACAGATATGTTTGTTTGCTGAACAATGTCAGACTGGTTCTCTTTACACAGTGGTTCTCTGGAGGACCCAAAACTGTTCCCAGCTGTATTTCACTTGGTATTCCTATCAGTCCCTGGCACGTAGGAGGTGCTCAAGTAAAATTTAAAGAATAACTGGAAATTGGGAATATTGTGAAAAGGACTTGATTTTATAGCATTTGACAGTGTATTTTTCATGCTGGAAACTCTGGTTCTTGGAACACCTTTTAATACCTGCCAGACCCAGTGCTCCTGGAAACAGAGCTGGAGGGTACTGCTTACGTAAACTGCCATGAATCCATTATGATCAGGGCTAATACTCAAAGAAAGGTTTTTGCTCAAGAGTGATTTAGCAAATAATGGTTTCAAAGAAATAGGACATGGCTAAATGACCCGGACAAAGAGTAATAATTGCTGTATCTCGAAATACCGATCTGATTATGTCATTCATTTGCTCAAAACTTTCTCTTGTTCGCCATTACCTGTGGAAGAAATTCCAATCCTCTTCCCTTGATATTCAAACAAAATTTTTTTTAACGTTTATTTATTTTTTGAGAGACAGAGACAGAGCATGAGCTGGGGAGGGGACAAAGAGAGAGGGGGAGTCACAGATTCCAAAGCAGGCTCCAGGCTCCAAACTGTCAGCACAGAGCCCAACATGGGGCTCAAACTCACGAACCACGAGATCATGACCTGAGCTGAAGTCGGATGCTTAACTGACTGAGCCACCCAGGCGCCCAAACCCTTGATATTCAAATAGCTGTATTATTTGAGCTCAGTATATCAGACTCTTTTTTTCTGTTTTTATCTCCCTCAAGGGGAAGAAAAGAGAAAAATAAATCACTGTCCTTGCAGAGTCTGTGTTTTAGTGAGAAGAACAGACAATAAACAAAAGAAGCAAGGACAATATAAGTGATTATATGGTGATAAAGGCTAGGAAGAAATATTAAGTAGGGGAGGCAGATATGTGGAAGGTAGAAGTAATAAATAAGGAAGTTTGGCGAAGGCCTCTACAGGACGGTGAACTTGAATAAGACCTGGGGGTGATGAGGGTCTAAGTTGCATAGATATATGAAATAAAAGTTTCAGGCAGAATGACAGCAAAGATGAGAGCTCTGAATGGGCCTATGGTTGGAGTGTTTTGAGACCTGGGTCATGTGATTTCTCCTTTTTTCTCTACTCCTGTGTCCCTTCCTATATCCAGTAGCTCACCCAATCAGCTTGCAATTTGATTGTATATGTGCTTTCCACCCTTACTAAGCTGGGGGTTCATTGAAAGCCTGGGTCTTACTCATCTTTTTATATTCAGCAGTGTCTAGTGTCATGTTCTGTTTTTTTTTTCTTCTTCCAGAAGCTCTAAATAGACACTAATTGAATTGAATGCATATTTTTCAATTTACCTTTCCCCCACCCATTCCTTCCTGAGTATAGTTGTAGACTATGATATTACTGATGGCCCCTGACAAGGTAGGGATTCCCACAGCTCTGAGCTTTCTCAAGGAATCTAAGATGGAATTCTATAGAGGATGAGAGATTCTCAATGTTTTGGGTGACAGGGAGTTATTTTCCTGCAGCTGAGGGATTTTCTTTCTCATGTTCCTGTTGGGTTGGCAAGGACTTGTACTGTTTGGAGGCTGTGTAGACCATGAGGTCACACACATGGTTGCTATAGTCATATTAATTCTCACACCAGGAGATGAGCTTCACAAAATATTCATTAAGGGCAACCCAGTCTCAACATGAAAGATCTTTCATCCAGCCCAGGATAATCTTTAGAGGTCCCTCAATGTCTGCTTCATAGCCCTCTTGACATCATATTGGTAGCTCTATGGAGTTAAATGGTTCTCTCCTCCCCTGGCCTCACAAATTCATGTCAAACCAGAACCTCAGAATGTGATCTTATTTGGAAATGAGGTGCTTGCAGATATAATCAAGTTAAAATGAGGTAATAATACATTAAGGTGGGGCCCTAATCCAATGATTGGTATCCTTATTTAAAAGAAAAGGGAAATCTGGACAGAGATATGATATAGGGAAATGATGAGAAGATACACAGGAAGAAAACCATGTGAAGACAGGCAGAGATTGGAAAATGTGTGTAGAAGCCAGGAACCATCAGAAGCAAGGAGAGAGGCATGGAGCAGATTCTCCCTCTGAAACTCCAAGAAGCAACAAACCCTGCTAACACCTTGATTTTGGACTTCTGGTATCTTGAACTGTGAAGAATACATTCCTGTTGTCTTTAGTCAATTTGTGGTAACTTATTGAGAAACCCTAAGAAAATAATTCAGGAGTTTTCTCTAGGCAGTAGGTCAGATTCAACATGGACAGGTTGAGTGTGGGGATGTGGAAGACATTCTAGCCAGCCTCCCAGCCAGCTCTGGAATGACTCTGCCCACAGTGTGGGCTATGCCAGTGAATGCATGGACAATGGTCCAGGCAGCACCATGGCCATGGTACCACAGCCAGAGGACTATCTTTGGTCTTCTGAGTAACAGTGATGTCATGGATGGTGATCATTAGACTTTTGTTATTCTCTTCACAATGCCAGACTTGTCAGGGATGACCTTGGTTACAGGAGCCAAGCACTTGGTGCAGTACAAGACTTTAGGGGCTGTCACTTTTTGTCACAGTCTTGAGAGACTTGTCACTTGTCATGAGTTAGTCTCATTTTAAAAACAGGCATTAGCAGAAAGAGGAGCATGACTTTTTGGCTTCACTCTTTTTTTAAACTTTTTCTTTATTTTTAAAATTTATTTATTTTTTAATGTTTATTTTTCAGAGAGAGAGAGAGAGAGAGAGTGAGTGGGCAAGGGGCATAGAGGGAAGGAGACACAGAATCTGAAGCAGGCTTCAGGCTCCGAGCTGTCAGCACAGAGCCAGACGCAGGGCTCGAACCCATGAACCGTGAGATCATGATCTGAGCCAAAGTTGGAGGTCCAACCAACTGAGCCACCCAGGCATCCCTTGGCTTCACTCTTAAAATGAGGCCCAACATTTTTTAAGGTGGTTAAGACAAGAACACTTTGCAGGGTGTTGGGTATGTTTATTACCTTGGCATGGTGATGTTTGTTTGGGTCCAACCTGATCAAATTATACACATGAAATATGTGCAGTTCTTTGTATATCAATTTTATCTCAGACTGTCAAAAAGAAAGATACAGTGCACTCCACCACATATCCAGCATTGGCATCAGCCTGTTTAATATTGCTTGTGTCTCTCTCCTAGAAGAAGGGTTAGGCTTCCCATTCACTATGAGTTTTGCAATCTCAGCCTTGATAGAACCATTGAATTTGCATTGGTTGAATCATTCTTGTTGGGGTTAATGAAAGAGTTATTTGTGGCTATAACAGTCACATCACCAGAGTTGAATACAACCCTGGTCACAAGGTACCCGGTACAATCAACTCTGTTTACCCTAATCTTCATCATGATGTCTCAAGAATGCAGTTGGCGTTGAACCAAAAGACGTGGGTTTTAGTTGAAGGAGACACAGAGGCTCGATTTAGTTTACATTGGTTTATTTCCATGAGCTGTTATAAAATGGAAAAGGTAAGAGTCTAAAGGCTTTTTTTTCCCTTTCAATACTTAGTATGTGCAAAGCAAAAAAATGTTCAGAGATTATATACAGTAAAACCTTGGATTGTGAGTAACTTATCCTGTGAGTGTTTCATGAGATGAGCAAACATTTCTGATAAATTTTAACTTCATAAATGAGTGATGTCTTGCAAGAGGAGTAGTACGTGATGCCACATGTCACAGGATCACAAGTGAGTCAGTGGTTCTTCTCTCTCTCTCATTGTGGGATTGTGGGTGATCATTTCCTGTGCTTGGATGCTCGGTCTCAGGCTGCAGTATTGGGCAGAAATCAGTGATTTTTCAGGACGTTGGAAGGTGCCCACAACTGGCACTAGTATTTTTTTTGTCACTTCAAAGCACATGGACAGTCTTTTGCTTTTCCAGACAAGAGTAAGCCTAGGAATGTTTTGCTTCATTCTAGGTCAGGCTGCCTGCAGATAGAGACCCTTTCCTCTGCTGGCTTATTGCCAGTTACATTAAACACAGTATATGGCAAGAGTTTGTTAATACTGTCCTGTAGCCAACATCTATGTGAGTATATACAATGGATCCCATGCAGAAAAAGGTTGAAAAGAAAGATGATAAGAAGAAGGAGATGATTATGGTGGAAGTTAAGAAGGAAATCACCAAGAAGTATGAACTAGATATGCAAGTGTCCGAAATTGCAAGATTTTATAAGTTCACACTGATCATTTGCACAATGTTAAAGAAGGAGGGAGAAATAAGGGAGTCAGAAGCAGCAAAAGGAGCCAAAAGAGTATCAAAGCAACAGCCACATGTTCTGGAAGATGTCGAAAAGTTGCCTGAAAAGAAAAAGATTCCGTTGAGCCAATAGATAGCAGTGATTCTGTTAGTGATAATGAAAGTCATCCTACACAATAACCCTCCTCCTCTCTCTTGTCTCCCTCATACCAGTCACGAAGGTTTTCATAAGTAAGTGCAGGTTAACTTGATTATTTTTCTTTATGTTTTGTATATTCTTTATTATTGTACATTCTATTACAGTAGTGTAATCATTTTTATATGAGTATTTTGGGGTTGTGGAATGAATCATCTGAGTTTCCATCATTTCTTATGGTGAAATTCACCTTGATATACAAGTGCTTTGGATCACAAGCATGTTTTTTGGAATGAATTATACTCATAAACCAAGGTTCTACTGTATATTTTTCCCTCTCAGTACAGCAATTAAAAAAAGTTGTTTTTGGGGCGCCTGGGTGGCGCAGTCGGTTAAGCGTCCGACTTCAGCCAGGTCACGATCTCGCGGTCCGGGAGTTCGAGCCCCGCGTCAGGCTCTGGGCTTATGGCTCAGAGCCTGGAGCCTGTTTCCGATTCTGTGTCTCCCTCTCTCTCTGCCCCTCCCCCGTTCATGCTCTGTCTCTCTCTGTCCCAAAAATAAATAAACGTTGAAAAAAAAATTAAAAAAAAAAGTTGTTTTTGCCAGAGTTGCTTATTTTTGGAAAACCCTATATTGTCAAATTGGCTTTTCTGTGAGTATCAGAAATGGGCAAGAACAATAAGATAGTTTTTCTACCATCGTCACCATCTTCTGTTGAGTGACGCATAGCTTAGCAACCAAATGTTGACCTCTCCTGGAATGCTCTTTGATTATAACACGGTTGTTCTAAATATCTCCCATTTCATACCTACTAGTTAATGACTCCAGAATGTATGTCAAGAATTCCCACCCATTCCCTATAAAACAGGCGAGAATGTACTGAGCAATATAAGTGTGTTTTATAGCTGTTGAGATGGATGTAAATTGAAATGACTATAGGATGGTACAATTGCCCTGATAAATAGTAGTAGTAAACTTCGCTTTATATAAAGTACAATAAATTTCCTACTCTTTTTTTTTATTTCAAGTTTTTATTTAAATTCTAGTTAGTTAACATATAGTGTAATAATGGTTTCAGGAGTAGAATTTAGTGGTTCATTACTTACATATAATACCCAGTGCTCATCACAGCAAATGCCCTCCTTTATTACCTGTCATGTATTTATCTCATCCCCTGCCCACCTCCCCTCCAGTAAACCTGTTTGTTCTCTATAGAAAGTCTCTTATGGTTTGCTTCCCTCTCTCTTTTTTCCTTCCTGAATGTTTATCTATTTTGTTTCTTAAATTCCACATATAAGTGGAATCATATGGTATTTGTCTTTCTCCGACTGACTTATTTCACTTAGCATAATACATTCTAGCTCCATCCACATTGTTGTAGATGGCAAGATTCCATTCTTTTTTATGGCTGAGTAATATTCCATTGTGTATATATACCATATCTTCTTTATCCATTCATCAGTCAATGGACATTTAAGCTCTTTTAATAATTGGCTATTGTTGATAATGCTGCTATAAACATCGGGGCGCATGTGCCCCTTCGAAGCTATATTTTTGTATCCTTTGAATAAATATCTAGTAGTGTAATTGCTGGGCCATAGGATAGTTCTATTCTTAACTTTTTGATGAATCTCCATGCTATTTTCCAGAGTAGCTGCACCAGTTTTCATTCCCATCAACACCATAAAAGGGTTCCCATTTCCCTGCATCCTCACCAACACCTGTTTCTTGTGTTCTCATTTTTAGCCATTCTGACAGGTGTGAGATGGTATCTCATTGTGGTTTTGAGTGATATTTCCCTGATAATGAGTGGAATTGTGCTTCTTTTCATGTGTCTGTTAGCCATTTGTATGTCTTCCTTGGAAGAATGTTTATTCATGTCTTCTGCCCATTTCTTAACTGGATTATTTGTTTTTGGATATTGAGTTTGATAAGCTTTTTATAGATTTTGGATACTAAACCTTTATCAGATATGCTGTTTACAAATATCTTCCCCCATTGCAAAGGTTGCCTTTAGTTTTGTTGAATGTTTCCTTTGCTGTGCAGAAGCTTCTTTTTATCTTGATGAAGTCCCAATACTTCATTTTTGCTTTGTTTCCTTTGCCTACAGAGACGTGTCTAGTAAGAAATTTCTATGGCCATAGTCAAAGAGGTTGGTGTTGTGTTCAGATTTAGCAAAAGGATTTTGGTGGTTTCCTGTTTCACATTAAGGTCTTTCATCCTTCTTGAATTTCTTTTTGTGTATGGTGTAGGAAAGTAGTCTAGTTTCATTCTTCTGCAAGTCACTGTCCAGTTTTCCCAGCATCATTTGTTGAAGAGACTGTCTTTTTTTCCATTGGATATGCTTTCCTGCTTTGTCAAAGATTAGTTGACCATATAGTTGTGGGTCCATTTCTGGGTTTTCTATTCTGTTCGATTGTTCTATGTGTCTGTTTTTGTGCCAGTACCATACTGTCTTGATGGCTACAGCTTTGTAATATAGCTTAAAGTCTGGAATTGTAATGCCTCCAGCTTTGCTTCTCTTTTTCAAGATTGCTTTGGCTATTCGGGATCTTTTGTGGCTCCATACAAATTTTCTTTCTTAGTTTCATATTGAGTAAGATATTCATTGAGTAGACAGTTACAGATATTATGACGAATGTAATTGTACTTGCCAGATTTGAAGTTGCAGAAATAAGTGTGAAGAGTGATACCAACTTGTGATCATAAACTTCTTGATGCCGTTGCCCCTATGTTTCAATTCTCTGGGAAGAATAACTAGGTTTGGATGAGGTTTAGTTAAAAAAGTATAGAAGCCATGTTGTCTGGAAACTATAAACTGTGTCTCAGAGGAAGTCTGAAGGATAGAGTCATGCTTTCTGTCATAAATAGGGAAACATTTTTTTGCACAGTGTTTTCATGAACTGAAAAAGGCAGCCTTAGAGAATATGCAGTCCAAGGCCAAGATATTTCAGCTGGGAAGGCAACCATTGAGAAAAGAGATTGCTTAACCATCAGAAGAGCCGATATTAATACTATTTATGAATGTACAAATCAGTCAATTTCTTTGGGGTTCCTTTAGAACAAGCAGGTAAACAATCAGATGTGACATGCTTATTTCCTAAGTTATATTTTTCAAGTTTGCTGATTTGGGAATGGGCTGTTTATGTAGATGTGCCTCAATAAACTAACAATATTATAGTAAAAATAATAAAGGGAAAAATATAGGATGGGATTTATGGGGAAGGAAAAGCTGAACCATTAGTTCTAAATTTGGCCCTCACATAAAGAGAAAAGGGTGCATCTTCAAAACACGTTTTCTTGTTTGTGATTTTGTTTAGTTTTTGGATAAGTGGTAATAGAAATTGACTTGCCATGTCAAGATTCCGATCTCCCACAATGTTCAAACACACATAAGTAGAGGCTTTTAACTAAACAAAACATGGCATGAATACAATGAATAGGGGATATCTATTAGGCCTATGACAACAATCGTTTCCTGGGTGATTGATGAGGCAAAATACTTTTGTAGCAGCAGATAAGGTCTTGCACATAAAATCCTCTCTGGATGGGAGGACAGCACAGCAAAATCTGCCACATTTGCTAGGAGCATTGTGAGGAGCGAAGTGGTAAGGAGGAGCCTGCGGTAAGCCCCACCCACTCTCAGCTGTCCAGGTTAGAGGCAGGCCTGCCCCACACACCTGCTGACACTTGGCGTTGCAGGCCCCTGGGGAGCTCTCTTGTGATCTGATCATACAGCTCTGGTCTAGGCTGTGCCCATGGATATGGCTGTGATGCTACCTCTGGCAGCTGACCTCTGGCTGTTCTTTATAAATGGCCATTCCTGTCACTGCTTGTAACTTAAGTGCTTTTTGTAACTCCAATCAGACTGATAGGCTTAGAGTTGGTGTTACTGACTCCACCCCCCCCCCCACCCCCCATCAAATTCACATGTTGGAGCCTGTTTTAACCTTCAATGTGATGGCATGTGGACAAGGGCCCTTGGAAGGTACTTAATGTTAGGTCATGAGGATGGGACCCTCATAATGGGAAGAAGAGAGCTAGGCACACCCTCCCACCATATCTGTCTCTCTCTTTAAACTCTCATCTCTCATCCATCTACAACCCAAGAGAGAGCCATCACCAGAAACATACCCTGTTGTCACCTTGATCTTGGACTCCCAGTCTCCACAGCTGTGAGGAAATAAATTTGTCTGAGGCACCCAGTCTATGGTATTTTGCTATGGCAGCCTGAGCTGACTAAGATATTTGATTTCCATATCATTTCATGACATCATTTCTAAACTTAGTCGAATGCTAATTACCATTGCACATCCATTTTGAGGAATGTCTACAAAATGACACATGGGTCATGTTACTGTGGTCACAACACTGCATGGCCAGATGATAGATCATATGAATCTAAAATGTACCAAATTTATGTTATAATAATATTGTTTGACCATAGTAATCACTCTCACTTTGTCATGATAACCTGCTAGATTTTTTTATGACTGGTAAAAATATACCGTATATATACCGTGTGTATATACAATGCACACGACTATAAGGAAGGAATTCATTTTCCTGAGATATAATTTAGACTCAATGTCAGATTTGCTGTATTTACATAGAACATAACATGTCCAGTGTGAAAGATCAACTACAACCTATCTTCATGATTCATAATGGCTGTGTATCTGTAATTCATCTGTAAAGAAAACCTGTGAGATCCAGAGGGAACATCTGGGGAGGTTTTACATGCCTCATGGTCTTTCTTTCTCTATTTTACTGTCTCTATATACCCGTGGACTCCATGTCCCCTAAAACATGTGACTGACAAGGAAAGATGCTTCAAAAAGTAGCATAGCTGGGATTCAAGTAGGGCCCACAAAGCTGACAGATTTTAATGACAGAAAGGAGGACCAGTGTAGCTGACTACAAGAAAGCCATTTGGGGCCAAGGTTTCTGTTTTTGTTCTTCTTCCCCGTAGCATTTTATTTTATTTCATTTTTTACTATGGTAAGAACACTTAACATAAGGTCTACACTCTTAAATTTGTAAGTGAACAATACAGTACTGTTAACTACGGGTACACTGTTGTGCAGCAGATGGCTGGAATTTCCTTGTCTTGTACTATTGAAGAAGCGTTGTATCTGTTGAACAAGCAACTCCCCATTCTTCCTCCGTCCAGCCCCTGGCTACCACCATTGTACTCTCCATATCTAGGAGTTTGATGACTCTCGATACTTGACCTAAGTGGAATCATTCAGTACTTGTCCTTCTGTGACTGGTTTATTTCACTCAGCATAATGTCTTCCAGGTTTACACATGTTGTCAAAAAGCCAGACTTCCTTTCTGTTTTTTTAAGGCTGAATACTATTTCATTTTGTGCACATACCACATTTTCTTTATCCATTCATCCATGGATGCACATGGAGGTTGATTTGCCTCTTGGCTGTTGTGAGTAATGCTGCAATGAACATGGTGTGCAGGTGCCTCTTCAGGATCCTGATTTCATTTCATGTGGATAAATACCCAGAAGTGGGATTGCTGGATTCTGTGGTAATTCTATTTTTAATTTTTTGAAGAACATTCATGCTTTAAAATTTTTGTAATGTTTATGTATTTATTTTGATGGAAAGATTGCAAACAGGGGAGGGGCAGAGAGAGCAGGAGAGAGAGAGAGAATGCCAAGCAGCCTTCATGCTGTTAGCTCAGAGCCTGACACCAGGCTCGAACTCGTGAACCGTGAGATCGTGACCTGAGCTGAGATCAAGAGTCAGAGGCTTAACCGACTGAGTCACCCAGGCACACCCTCCATGTTTTTTTCCACAGCACCTACAACATTTTACATTCCCCCACAATGCACAAACATTCTAATTAGAGGCAACTTAGTAGTTAGATGACGAAGAAAGATCAAGAAATAGGTTTCCTAACAAGTGTGTTTTTTCCGGCTTTAAATGTGCTATTGTGATTAATGAGCAGAACCTTCCCATTACCACTGTCCAGTGCTTATTTCTTCCAGGGAACACTGGGACCACCCATCATTTGGAAGCCATATACGTCTGCAACTAAGTTTTCATAGACATTTAATGGAGTCTGTGTGGACATCAAACCCCCCAAGCAAAGTGCTCCGTGCAAATAATTCTGAGTATAGGGGTCTATGACATTTGCAAATTGATGGAGAAAGCAGACACACTGCATACTACAAACACTGTAGTCTCCCATAGCACAATAAATGAGACATCCTCCTTAGTCCATTGTGAGTACATTTTGACATGTCTTTTATTACTCATCGCAAAATGTTTTTCCAGTCAAGGCACATTATGTAAACGTTATGGGTTGAATTGTGTCTCCTGCCCAAGATGTTGAAGTCCTAACACGAAGTACCTGTTCGTACGACCTTATCTGGATGTAGGGTTTTTGTAGATAACGAGCCAAGATGTGGTCTTTAGGGTGGGTTGATCCCAATGTAGATGTGTCCATATAAGAAGGGGAAACTTAAACCTAGACACAGACACTCACAGAGGGAAGACGATGTGAAGACACAGGGGGAACATAATGTACAAACCAAGAAAACACTTGAGGCTCCCAGAAGCCACCAGGAGACTTGGAACAGATTCTCCTTCACAGCCTTCAGAAGAGCCAGGCCGGCTGACAGCTTGAGGTCAGACTTCTAGCTTGTGGAACTGTAAGACACTCAGTTTTTGAGGTTTAAGCCACCCAATTGGTGGCACTTTGTTATGGTGGCCCTAGCAAGCTAATACAGAAACCTAGTATAAAATGCTGGATATATAGCCAAAATAGGTTTTTTTTTCTTTCTCTTATTTAATCAGTTGATATTATTTTCCTAAAATGGCCATAAGGTGAAGAAATGGCACGGAAATGTTAATAATGAGAATACGTAAAAGGGGTTTATCACTTCCATTAATATTATTTTTATTTGATTTAATGAAGAAAAGTTATGATGTTTATTTTTCTGATTACAAAAGTAATGCTTTATCACTGTATTACCTTTATAAACTCAGAAAATTTAAAAAGAGAAATTAAACCATAATTACACTAACCAGAGAAAATTACTACTGTAATTTTATTACTTTTGCTTTCAGGCCTTTTAGGAACTGTGTATTTGTATACACATATTTCTTTCTGACTTAATTTTTCTGAAAAAAAAAATAGTTCTCATTAGTTCTTTGTTTGAAAATCATAGGATCACACAGAGCTAAAGAGGCTAATACGTCCTTCTCACATGTATTTGCCAGGATGGACATAAGGTGGTAATATAATCGACTTAACTTTTTTTTTTGTTTTTTTAACGTTTATTTATTTTTGAGACAGAGAGAGACAGAGCATGAACAGGGGAGGGTCAGAGAGAGAGGGAGACACAGAATCGGAAGTAGGCTCCAGGCTCTGAGCTGTCAGCCCAGAGCCTGACGCGGGGCTCCAACTCACGGAACGCGAGATCATGACCTGAGCGGAAGTCGGATGCTCAACCGACTGAGCCACCCAGGCGCCCCTTGACTTAACTTTTAATAGCACATGTAGGGGAGCCTGGGTAGCTCAGTCAGTGAAGCATGCGACTTTGGCTCAGGTCATGATCTCACAGTTCGTGAGTTCGAGCCCCACATCTGGCTCTGTGCTGACAGCCCAGAGGCTGGAGACTCCTTCGGATTCTGTGTCTCCCTCTCTTTCTGACCCTCCCCCACTCATGCTCTGTCTCTCTCTCTCTCTCTCTCTCGAAAATAAACATTAAAAAAAAATAAATAAAAGCACATGTAATATCACATTTGTATTTGCCATTGCCTGAAATAGACACTTTAAAAAGCATAGCATGCTACCATTAGACATTGAAGTGTTTTATTTGGACTGGAATATAAAGCAGTAACCCAAATGTTGGCCCAATGAAATCGTCAAAATTACTCCCTCGCATGATGCTTTGTAAAATGGTTTGTAAATGCCGTGTAAATGCCGTGTAAATGCTCCATAACCCATAGCTTCAGAACACGAACAAATGTCATGAGCTTGTGCTTCCAGTCTAAGAGGTGGCCTGAGAGTGCTTGTCCCAGTATGGAGACCATGGGAAGATGCGAGGGACTCACTGATGAGATCATTTCTTTGTGGAGAACTCACTGATGAGATCATTTCTTTTCAGTGGCTCTCGCAGAATCAAATGTATAAAATCTATAAAAGTGGCCTTTATTGTTACTAGCTATTAATAATAGCAACTGATGGTTTAATTCTAGTTCTTTCAGATCATGTGCGTGAACACTTAATGTGGCTTCTATATAGGAAGAATATGGCTGACAATACTGAGGACATCTCATGAGTTCATTTACTCATATGTTGGATTGTCAGATTTAGTAAAAAGAAATATGGGACACGCAGTTAAATTTCGGTTTTAGGTAAACAGAGAATGCTATTTTAATATAAGGATGTCCCCAATACTGCGTGGGACAGCCTTATACTAAAATAGTTCAAATTGGGTATCCCTGGATTTTATCTGGTAATCTTAACCTACAAATGGGTCCTTCAAAACTTAAGTCCCTACTTACATTCCTATTCCAGATAAGGTTTAAGAGATAATTTTCTCCTTCAAAATTTTTTTAAAGTTTATTTATTTTAAGAGAGAGAGAGCAGGGGAGGGGCTGAGAGAGAGGGAGAGAGAAAGACATAATTTTCTGTTAAACAGCTATTTGTAGCAGTCAAAGAGAAATTCTGTCTACTCTAAATATGGTAGTGGTTACATAGAGAAGCTGAAAAGAGAATAGAGAAAGGGAGAAATTCTTTTTTTTTTATTTCCCTTTTTTTTTTGTCAATATGAATTCACCTTTTTTTTTTTTTTGGCAATTAAATTCCAGACCACCAATTCCATATTTAAATTGTCTATGAAGGCATATTTCTTTCAAAAGAAAAAAAAAAAAGAAAAAACCTTGAGAGCTCTCTTGATTTTCTCTGCCTCTGCCATTCTGAAACCCATCTGATTGGTACAGATGGCTTAGGTTGGCATCTGGTAACTTTGACAAGAAATACGATGCAGCTTGTGTCCTTTTAGGAGGATAGATTGCCCCATTTATATCAAATAGTTGAAATATTCATGGAAGTGGTGGTCTCATGGATATAAGAAGAAAACTACAGTATATATTGGTTGTAAAGTTGGGTCATTTTGTGGGAGGAAGCTGTGTGGAGTAGGTGAAGAGTTGCTGAGATTAGGGCTCAAGGGTTCTGTTTTGGTGTAACACACATGGGGGGTAAGAACAAAAGGACAAACCTCCAGGACAGCTTGTGGAAATTCTCCCCGTGGGGTTCTGGAAAAATAGTATTCACTTCCTTGGGGGGCATTGGTGGGTGGGTGAGTTCGCAGACTCCAGTCCAGAGAGATGTCAGTGACAATTGATATAGCACAGCATCTGCGAACTAGAAATGATGTAAAGGCCTTTGAACCTACGGGGTTATGAAAATGAAAGAAAAAACACACTGAGGAATGGTACAGGTTGAAAATGTGCTGGTGCTGAGAAATGCTGATTTGAAAAAGGGAAGAGGGCGGTGGGGGAAGGCGTGATTATGTGAGGAGTGCACATGGAACAGGGTCAGGTTGAACGTCTGACTCTTATTTCGTAAGTAAATTGCCTTGAAATCAACTGAGAGTAGGAAATGAATAATGAAGAGGCAAATGGCCAACTATTGGATTAGGAGATATATCAAGAAATTTAACATAGCTCCAGCTTTAGTGCAAGACATAATTGTAGATTAGTGAAGAGAAAAGCAGCATGTTATTCTGCACCATGACATTTGAGGAATATATATTTGGGACTCACTGGGAACATGTCTATAGGGTACACAAGTTATTTCTGAAAGTGTATAATTGATTTGGGCGAACTGAGCACAAACCCATAAAATGAGATGGCTTTTTCTGACATACAATAAAAGCAACAATATATATTTAAGTTTTTATATATATATATATATATATATATATATATGTATGTTGTGGGACAAGAAGGCAAGGTATGATATGAATTCTGTAAACTTCTGATTATATAGAAAGGTTCCGAGGTAGGACATGATGCTGAAACCCAAGAGATTTTCTTTTGTCACCCAGTTGAATCCTCATCTCCTGATGCCTTCTGGTTCAATTACTACAGGAATGTGTGTGAGAGATGAAATAGACCTCCTGGTATGGCTGTGTGTATGGCTGTCCCTGTGGTGGTAACGGTCATTGAGGTCATTGTGGCTAACAACTATTTGTTATAGAAGACTCTATGATTTTTGCTTCTAGAGCATCACCATTGAACATCCTGTGCCTCTTGTTTCGTTCCTCTACAATCCATGGTGCTTTAAGTGCACTTAACTCCAATAGTTCTCCACTCAATAAAGGATGCTCACTGCTTGGTGAAAACCTCATTTGTCTTCAAAATTCCTTTTGGTCCTGTACATGATGTGGTATCATCTAGAGATTGAAAATGTGATTATTTTGAAATATTGAAAAATATGAAAATTCTGTATGTGTGAGCCAACACCCACTTTAGACTTTTTTGACCATTAGGAAGCCAGACAACTATTTAGATTGGTTGAGTCTTAGGTTTTTAGACATTGGTTCTTAACCTTCAAATATTTTTATTCTTTATCATTTACATTCTAATAAAATCTTGAACTATTTAATTGTCAACATCTGACACATATTCAATAATGAATATTTACCAATTGATTGAATATACTTCTAAATAGCCTGAAAACAAGAAATGATATAAAGGTCTTTTTTTTAATTTATTTATTAATTTTTGGAGGGAGAGAGGAAGAGAGAGAGAAAGAGTGCAATCATGGGGAAGGGGAAGAGAAAAAAGTATAGAGAGAATCCCAGATTTGTGGGGCTTAGACCCACAAACCGTGTGATCATGACCTGAGCCGACATCCAGAGTTGGATGTTTAATGGACTAAGCCATCCAGGCACCCCAAGAAATGATGCAAAGATCTTTTGAAATAAATGAACAAAAAATGAAGAAAAGAAGTGGGGTAGTTTCATCTTTGGTGTGGAACAACAGATTGGGATGAACAAAAACGAAGAGAAGGAGACAGAAGCAGTGAGAATTCTTATGTCATAAAAGGGAAGACTTAGAGATGAAGTTGTAGTCAAGAAATCTGTGGTGACTTCAGGGCGCCTGGGTGGTTCAGTCGGTTGAGCGTCCGACTTCGGCTCAGGTCATGATTTTGCAGTTTGTGAGTTCGAGCCCCGCATCGGGCTCTGGGCTGACAGCACGAAGTCTGTCTAGAGCCTGCTTTGGATTCTGTGTCTCCCTCTCTCTCTGACTCTCCCCCACTCATGCTCTGTCTCTCTGTCTCAAAAATAAAGATAAACATTAAAAAAAAAAAGAAATCTGTGATGACTGATGGGAGATGAAAACACATTGTAGATAATGATACTACACAATAATTTTAAATATAAATTTGAGCCTCTGTAAAACCTTAAAATTCCATCATTCAGGACATTTGTTGTGGGTAAGGAGACTGCAAGAACAGCACACAATAAAGATTGTATTTGTGGTGGAGAGTTTTAAATTATAATAAAAGAAAACCTCCAGTGATGTTAAGATGCCACAGTTAATGACATGTAAATTGCTACTATATTACACAACTGGGCATAATTCAAGAGTGGTCCTCACAAATATAGTTAGCCAGACAAACAATTTTTAGTTTTCTCTTCTAATATTTCTGTTATCAAAAGTTCTTGAATATCATCCACCATATTGGAATAACTGAATATCCAAATGAAAAAAAATAAAAATAAATGTGAACATTGACCTCTACCTCACACCATATAAGAATTAATTTGCATTGGATTGCAGATCTAAATCTGAACTTTAAATTATAAAATTCCTAGAAGAAAATACATTGACCAATATGCCATATTATATACCAAAATCACTTCAAATTAGATTGCAGATTTCTATGTGAAAGCTAAAACCATAAAATCCTTAGAAGAAATGTTTCTTTCTTTGAAGTAGACAGGAATTTTTTACAAAGCAAAAAGAACTACGTGTACAAAATTTTCATGAGCTAGTCCTCAAGAGCAAAAAAATTTTTTTTCAATAAGGAGTATTAGAAAATGAAATGAAAGCCACAGGCAGGGAGAAACAAATGTTCACATATGTCTGAAAAAAGACTTATTGCAAATTACAAGTCAATAATTAAGATATAACAATTAAGAAAGGGTAAGAGACGGGACAGACACTAAACAGATAGGCTAATGGACAAAAGTCACCTTGAAATATTCTCCACACCCTTACATATTAGGGAAAATGCAAATCAAAACCACAAAAAGCTACTATCACACACTCACTAGAATGGCTAAAATTGGAAAGGCTAACATTAGAAGCAATGGAGCAGATGTGAGAGCAGCTGGGTCTCACGCATTTCTGGAGGGGTGTGAAAATTCACTTTGGCAAAACGTGATGGCTTTTATTAAGTGGGACATAATTTATGATCTAGTGATTCTGTTCCCAGGTATGTATCCAAACCATATTAAAAATTACCATGAGAGACTCTTAAATACTGAGAACAAACTGAGGGTTGATGGGGGGTGGGGGAGAGGGGAAAGCGGGTGATGGGCATGGTGGAGGGCACCTGTTGGGATGAGCACTGGGTGTTGTATGAAAACCAATTTGACAATAAATTATAAAAATTATATATATATATATATATGTATATATAACACTAATTAGCATTCAAATTCAAAAAATATGTTTAAAAAGTCTTTTAGGGGCACCTGGGTGGCTCAGTCAGTTAAGCATCCGACTTCAGCTCAGCTCAGAATCTCAGGGTTTATTAGTTCAAGGCCTTCATTAGGCTCTCTGCTGTCAACATGGAGTCCACTTTGGACTCTCTGTCTCTCTCTCTCTCTCTCTCTGCCCCTCCCTCCTCGTGTTCTCTCTCTCAAAAACAAATAAACATTAAACAAAATCTTTTATATTGCTGCTTTCTACTAAGAAAGATGAAGAAAAAAGAATACCACCCAAGTCAACTCCCATCCATACGAAAATGAATACACGGTGGTGTATTGATAGAATGAGAAACTACGTAGCAATAAAAAGAAATATTTCCTCCCCCAAATTATAGTGAATGGAAGAGGGCAGACACAGAGGAATATATACTGTAAAATTCCATTTATACAAAATTCAAGAACAGTAAAATTGAAAATATTTTAAAAATTTAGAATGTACTCAGCTATCTAAAATTAGCACTAAATTTCTCTTTGATCAGTGTATGGGTAACCTCTTAGCTGAAACACTCAGGGACTTTCTTGCACAATTAAGCCCCTGTTTTGAGAAGGGCACTTAAAAGGGCATTGAACTCTGGGGTGTTGGTCATTTGGAAGCTATGCCAGTGGTCTCAAGGTTGAAAGAGAAAGCAGACAGATTAATGGTAAAAATTACCTGCAAAACACACGCACACCCACCAGGAAATAAAAACCAATAGTTTCACGTTAAGAAATAAAGAGATAATTAATATTCATGAAAAAAAAAAGTCAGTCTGATTTTTGATAATTTTTTCATTCTATGATGCAAAGACATGGGGAACTGGTTAAAAATGAGGGAAAATACTAGATCCCTAAGGCTTGGATTCTGGAATAAGGGGGTAGAAGGTGTTGCTCTTGAGGAGCTCAGAAAACCATATTCTCCTACAACTGTTCTACCTTCAGCAGCCTTGTCTCCAATCTTCTCACAGCTCTGCCGCTGATTTTCAGGGTTATACCCAATGTCACCTCCTCAGGAGCCTTTGCTAAACATCCCGCTTAAAACTCAGCCTAGTTTCTCTCCCTATTTCCCTCTTCATCGTCCTCTGCCTCCCTTTCCGGCCTTCCACCTTGGTCTCCCTCTGTCTCTGTCTCTACCTCTGTTTCTCTCTCCATGTTTTATTTGAAAATAGGGTAGTTTCAAAAGCCCAGTCTGTGGAGTCAGGCTCTCTCAGATCCCAGCTCTACCCCGTGACTATGGGGTCCTGTTCAAGCTACTTTTTCTTTTCCTGACTCAGTTTTCTTATCTGCAAACTAGAGTTTTCCTACCTTCTGGGGGGTATTTTGAAGAATGAATTAGCCTGCTTAAAGTGCTTTAGGTGGTTCCTGACACAATGTGAGCATTTGATAAATGTTAGCCATTATTCTGGCTACATTTGCATCCACTACATTCACAATCCTGAGGAGTAAGGATTTAGAAACTTGTAACATAAGAATAATTTGATGAAACAATAAACGCAGTAAATAAAAAGCTAAATATTGGGGTGCCTAGTTGGCTCAGTCAGTTAAGCATCTGATTCTTAATTTCAGCGCAGGTCATGATCTCACGGTTCGTGGGACTGTCAGTGCACAGTCTGCTTGGGATTCTCTCTCTCTCTCTCTCTCTCTCAAAATAAATAAACACTAAAAAATAAAAATAAAAAAGCCAAATATCTACTAAAAAATGTTTTATTTAACTATTTCTCCTATTTTGTATTAACTTTGCAGATTTCAAAATCAAGATTCTTTTTCTGAAATCACACTAATGTCAAGTTAATCCAAAATAACACAATAAATCAGTTTACAAATATAGATTTATGTTTACAGGGTTGGCCCACATAAGGATACACACATTTATATTTTAAGTTTATTTATTTATTTTGAGAGAGAGCAAGAGACAGCACGCATGCACGCCCACAAGCAGGGCAGGGGTAGAGAGAGGGAGAGATAGAGAGGATTCGCAGCAGGCTCCACACAGTCAGCACAGATCCCGACGCGGGGCTCAAACTCACAAACTGTAAGATCATGACCTGAGCTGAAATCAAGAGTCACATGCTTAACCAACTGAGACACCCAAGTATCCCGAGGATACACACATTTTTAACTAAATTGTTAGACTTGAAGTTTAGTTAACTGTTAACAGTTAACTAGTTAACAGTTCAGTTAGTTAACTGTTCCCAGGTAATAGTGTTACTGTTTAAACTTCTTTTTTTTTTTTTAATTTTTATTTAAATTCCAGTTAGTATACAGTGATACTAGTTTCAGGGGTACAATTTAGTGATTCAACACTTCCAACAGCACCCCGTGCTCACCACAAGTATACTCCTTAATCCCCGTCACCTATTTCACCATCCCCCATCCACCCCCGTAACTACTACTTTGTTCTTTATGGCTAAGAGTCTGTTTCTTGTTTTCTCTCTCTCTTTCTCCTTTTGCTCATTTGTTTTGTTTCTTAAATTCCACATATGAATGAAATCATATGGTATTTGTCTTTCCCTGCCTGACTTATGTCACTTAGCATTTATACTCTCTAGTTCCATCTATGTCCTTGCAAATGGAAAGATTTCATGACTGAATAATATTCCATTATATATATATTGTGCACACACACACACATATAATATATATCACATCTTTGTCCATTCATTTGTCGATGTACATTTGTTTAAACTTCTTGATTCTAAAAGCTGGACTTGTTTGGGTAACTAAATCAAAATTAGATCTTCTTTTCTTTTTTTTTTTGTCATATGTGTTACATAATTATAGAATTCTTTAATAAATCCCTTATTGTTCAATTTTCGAATTAACATTTATGCAGGGTATATAACATTAAAATAAGCCTAACAGAAATGTCAGCATATAAGTATTTGATTAATTAGGTTTCATTTCTGTTGACATTTTTTAATCTAGCCTTAGTTTTTAATGAAATTTTTAAAATCATTCAGGATCTGTTACGAACTGTAAGAGTCTTTAAAAAAATTTTTTTAAAACATTTATTCATCTTTGAGAGACAGAGAGAGACAGAGCATGAGGGGGGAAGGGGCAGAGAGAAGGAGACACAGAATCTGAAGCAGGCTCCAGGCTCTGAGCTGTCAGCACAGAGCCCCCGATGCGGGGCTTGGGGCTTGAACACAGCAGCTGTGAGATCATGACCTGAGCCAAAGTTGGACCCTCAACCGACTGAGCTACCCAGGCACCCCAGAACTGTAAGAATCTTAACGAACTTCTTTAGACATTAAAACCGAAAAATATGCTACTATTTATCTAATCACTATTAGCTATTCTGACCCTAGGAAAATACACATCTTTCTAAATCTGTGATCTGTTTAAGTATGTAGGGAATTCACAGTTTTTTTGCTTTTTATGCCATAAGAAACAAGAGAAAGAACTTAACCGACCTCAACTATCAGAGTCCACAGGTAGAAGTCTTTCCTTGTCTGCTGTTAGCAGGGCACTCAAAGTGAGTGGGATGGGAATCCTGAGTCCATCTTGGGAAAAATCGCCCTATGAGACTGCTGTCTGTGATAAACTGAGACCAGGAGCATTTATGTGGGAATAATAAATCTGTATGTTTTCCTTTGTTAAAAGAGCACAGATCTGGGGGCCTAACAGACTTATTACATGAATCTCAGTGTTCCCATTTACTAGTTGTACATTCATCAGAAATCTTAATCTCTGGAAGCCTGTTTCCATTCTCCATAAAAAAGAGATTATAAACACTAACCTCAGAGAACTGTTGTCATAGCTAATGAAATTATACTTAGTGCATAGCATAGTGCACAACTCATGGTAGCTATTTGACACAGAATAGTATTCTGTTGTTATTGGCAAAATGACTCTTTGCATGTGTTGTTTTGCATCAGATTTAATGCAGTTCTTAATCTTTTCCAACTTTCATGAGGTAGCAACTTCCAATTTATCTTCCAAGTTATCTGACTGTTTTATTGTTTCTTTTTCGTGGTCTCTGGCTTTCACTGGGATTCATGGAGTACAGCAGAATTGCTATGGCAACCTAAACTCTGGGTGTTTCCTTATCCACAGAGCTAAGTATCAGGATACTTGGAAGCATCTACAGAATAATGAGATCTGAAAGTTCAATACTTTGAAATGATTTATAGTTATTTTGCTTTTTCCCACAGAAGAAAACACCAAGACATTATATATGTGTATATATACATATATATATATATACATATATTTACACATATATACACATATATATACACGTATATGTATACATATATATATATATATGTTAATTTTATTTAAGAGCAAAAGTACAGCATCATCTTCCACTACATACACACTACATCATCTCAGTTTATAAGCATCCATAAAGTACTTTATCTAGTCTCTCCTGAATTCCACCTGGGAACTTCATAGTTGAGAAAATAATAACTTTAGAATCTCAACTACAAAGCAGAGTGTGACCGTCTGGGGAATGTTGTTATATCGCTTGAGTGATTTTTTTCCCCTTATAATTACTGTATTTGTTGAGTATTTTGCCATACTGTTTTCAAATCAAAACCCAACATAATGGCAAAGGGCCTCTAAGGAAACGGATTCAATAGGAATGAAACCATTCATTATCATTTGAGATTAGGTACCATTGAAGGTCAGAAATATGATCCTTCAAAACTCTAAACATGACAATTCATCTTCACTCTCAGCATAGAAAAAGTAGACAGTGTCCTTGTATTCCATCACAGGTGGAATAAATTTAGGGCTATCTGTGTCACCTGTTCTTTTATTTTATATTCATGTTCACCAGTAATTATTTAAAATATAAAATAAAATTTAGATCTATAGACCTACCATCTGCAAATTAGATTATTCATCCTTTGAAACCAAACCATGGCAACAATGAAAACTTCAATTTTCAGTAGAAAATAAAATAGTAATAACTTATAAATGGTAACAGATCAGCTAGTTTCTTTTATCCATAGGCAGCTTCAGTTAGTAGTGAAAAACATGCAATAAAGTATCCATTTTCATTGCTGATGAATCTTATGCATCTTTCTTCTCAAGTAGAGAAAAGGTATTTTCAAATCAGGTAAGGGGATATTTATTTAAAGCACCCCCTTGCCATTTTCTATTAAAATTTCACAAGTATTTTTTTCCAATTATACACCGAAAGTCTAACTGAAAGACAACAATGCAAAACATAAATGGCTTGGGTCATTTTCTATTAATGTAATCCCACACTCGGCAATTTCTTTTAAGGTTCTACATTTTTTTCCAGTTGTATATTAAGAAACAATACAAAATGTAAGCGGTTTAGGTTATCATACGTAAGTCTAAACTTCATAGTATTCACACATTAAATATTATAATAGTAAGCTCTGTGGCCTCTTGGTTGTGAGTGTTCTTTAATAAGATAATAGGGAAAACATTCTTGGGTCCATGGTAAATAGGAAGGAAAATAAGACATTTTTGCTTGCCATTATCTTCCTTTCCCTTCTCTTCGTTGAGGTTTTATTTTAAAGAAAAGAGTGCCTTCTCTCTAAAATGCACTTCCTGGTTAGATTCTTCATCAGAGAAAGCATCACACGGGTGGCACAGGGACATATATTCTGGGCTCCAACTTTTCTCCCTGGTAAACCTCAGTAGGACGCTCCTTTTTTCTTTCCCCTCCAGGCAAGTGAGCTGCAACTTCCTGGTACTTTTGGTGCACTTTGGACCCTGTCGCCTTGTTAAGACAGACAGTGTCCCTCCTCCTCCCCCCACGTCCCCCCCATGCCCAACCTTTCTGCAGGGCCAGAAAGATAAAAGTCATGACCCTCCTTTAAGCTAGAGGGCGGTATAATCCACTCCAAAGTACAAATGGACACCCTGACCCAAAATAGAACCAGGCCTCAGCTTTTAAGTACACTAAATGGAAAGGAAAACCAAATAACTAAAGCAAACAGACAACTTCAATTAACCTTATATGCTTTCTGAGGCCAGACTGTTTTAGTTCAAGGCATTTTTTTCCCCTCAGAGAATTTGTTGCTTGAGATACAATCATATGGAGATGCTAATTCAAACAACCTTTAGTTTCCTAAGACTTAAGGCACTCAACAGCAGCAATGACCCAACAATCTAACTGGGGAAAACCTGGCAGAAAAATAATTTAAAAGAGGTATGATAGTAGTCTTCAAATTCTCAAAAGATGTTAACAAAATAAAACAAATTTCTTGGAGGAAACTTCAAAATAGCCTTAAATGTCAGTCCTCCAAGACTTCTTTATACAATTCACCTTAGATTTGAAAGCTTGAATGTTCTGCCCAAGGCTAATTAGTTGGTAGAGATGTGAGGAAAACCAGGTACCTTTATCGCTAGTCAGGTGGGGCATTTCAACTTCATAAAATTGCAATTAAATTAACTACTATACATACACGGAATGTTTATACTCAGTGCCAGGGAAGCAAATATGTACAGGATATGGTGCTGGTCACCCAAGAAAGCACAGTCTAGAGGTGGAATTGAACGCTGGACCCACGACTATAATGCCACAGGGGAAGTGCTAAAATAGAAAGCGTTCCTCGCCATTTATACCTGTTCAGAAGACCAAAGAAAACTTTGCGGTCAAAGCCATACATTGTAATAAAACTATTTATATGCCTGAAAAATTTTCTGCGCGTTCTCCTTAGACAACCTTGCGAGGCTGATTGAGGATTCAAGAACATAGTCCATGAAAGGGAACCGCCTCTAGCTTTTATTATGCTTATTATGGATTTGTAAACGATTCTAGTGATTACCACCATCAGTAAAATGCATACTTTGATTTATTTTCTGGGAGGAATTGCAAGTGGATTATTATCTTCCGTATTTTCTTTCTTTTTTATTGTGTTGTACACACAGAATACATGTATGTAAAGGCTGGCTAGGGCCATGAACTCAACAGGCTTTTGGGAGAATCCAGCTGAAATGATAAAATATAAACTGCTCTCTGAAATTTTGTCTCATGTATGTTAATAGGTATGAGTTAGGTTTCCTCATAACTAAGGGATACACTAAATAGAATTTTAACATTTATTTTATATCAAGGGCATGCTGAACCCAGAATCCCACTTCATGAGCCGATGGGAAATTGTATCCATGAATGTCTTATGGCTCCTTCTCCTCCTCCTCCTACGGTCACATCAGAATCTGAATTTCTGGTGTCAGTGACCACGAATGACATCCTTGTTGTGTGAGCCTGTGATAGGGTTTTGAAATCCATCAGCTAAATTCTCTAGGGCAAGGGTGGAGGGCAGAGGTCTTTTCCAAAGCTGGCAATTTACCATAATTTTTCTGTTTTCGTTGAAACCATGGTAATTCTTGGGTGTTCCCCTCGTGTAGTACCCGGGTTCTGGCAGTGCAAGGTGCCCACAAACCTTCCTCCTCTTCCCTTCCCAGGGCACTAGGCAAGACTGATCTGTTTCCCTATCTGTCTTTCCCTCTATTACGCTTCCCTCAATAATATTCAAACCCTTTACTTCATTTCTAAGACACTTAGATTTTAACAAAACAAGGAGTCCTTTTTCCATGTTCCATCTAAATTTCATCCTATGTCACTATCTGTCAAACACATTTCAGATACCTTTACTTGACTGCCTCCTTCCTCTGCCATCACACAGTGTTTTCCTTGCGTTAAGTGTTGAGGGTCAGTCACAAAGAGTGTTTCTCCAATTGAGCAATGAGGGTAAGAGTCAATGATCTGTGCCATCTGGCTGGAGGGAATCATTTCACTAGAGACACTCTTGTTTAAGTAGAAGAAGCTCCCCACTTCTCCAGGGGAGCTCAGCCAGGAGGCTCTACACGTATGCAATGGGGGAATTGACTGACTTCTGTTCAGCCTCTCTGTCCATCTTGTAGTGCCTGCCTGTCAGCACACTGTGGCTCACGCTTGAGCCCATGTCACCAACTGCCCATTTTGTCAATATTCTTTTAAGAAAATAAATGGAGAAAACATGCATCTGAATGTCAGCATTACCTTTGACATTCCTCTCTTTCTTCATTTGAGGAAATTCTCCTCATCCATCAGTTGCATCGTGTGGTGTGAATGTACCAAATCTTCCCCCACTCTGCTTCCACAGCACCCTGTCCACAGGCATATTATATCATCTAACCTCCTGGTATTTTCCCCCTCCTCTCATCTCCCCCCTCTGCTCCCCTCCTCTTGCCTGCATTCCCCTCCCTCTCCTCCTCTTCTCCTTTACTCTTCTCCTCCCATCTCTTGTCCTTCTTTTTTCTTCTCTTTTCCCTATATGTTCATGTCTGTTTCCCTTACAACATGGTTCACTTCTTATAAACACAGGGACAAAAACATGGCAACAAGTGATTCTACTTGTTCAATGAGTGAGTGAATAAATGGTTGAATGGGTGAAATAAACAACCTTGGCTGTATTGCTGAACTATACTCTCTTAGATATTGATAGCAATTCAAAACACCATACTTTTAATCTGGGAACACAATTTTTTGCAACATAACAGCACCACTTATATCTTTATCCACCTGTAATTAGTTCTTACTTCTCTCCTGGAAACCCGTTGATACAGCAAGTAAAAGAATCAGAATTTGACTGGACCAAGATATTTTTTCTTATCTTTGTCATTGGTTTGTTCACCTCAATAAGATTGGCAGTCCTATTGAGATAGAACTATCCATATAACCAATATAAAACAAATTATTTGGACAAAAATATATAAAGGTACCTAGAAAGGGCAGAGTGGGAGAGCAAAGAGAGAGGCTCTAATGAGCTCATATGGGAGAGGATCCATTAAAGTGGAAGAGAAAGGCTTCCATCAGTTTCAGAAGCGAGTGAGGATGTGTCGGAACAGCATCTATATGATAGAAGCACATTGGGGCGCCTGGGTGGCGCAGTCGGTTAAGCGTCCGACTTCGGCCAGGTCACGATCTCGCGGTCCCTGAGTTCGAGCCCCGCGTCAGGCTCTGGGCTGATGGCTCGGAGCCTGGAGCCTGTTTCCGATTCTGTGTCTCCCTCTCTCTCTGCCCCTCCCCCGTTCATGCTCTGTCTCTCTCTGTCCCAAAAATAAATAAACGTTGAAAAAAAAAAAAAAAAGAAGCACAAGCGGCATTTCGGTATTCGTGAAAGAAATACATTGGTAGGTTTTGTAACTAAGTTGTTCTACCTTTCTGATGAAGTTAATATACAACAAAATAATTAACATTTCCAAAAAGGACCTAAGGCTTTTGGAAAAGGTTGGATGACTGGAAGGAGAATTTGGTTCACATGGAACTTTCTGTACAACTTCCACTTTTGCATTCTTCATTGTAGCCAAACATCTCTTTAGAAAAAGCATGAAAATATCGTAATTAACTTCCTTCATGCACAATTAAGGAGACGGAATCACTAGCAGATGAAGGGAGGGTTGCTCTGTGCTTCATTATCATTATTTTCAAATAATATTAATTAAGCCACCTCCTGTGTGGAAGGGTGGAATTTAGTGTTCCTCAGTAGAAATGGAACAGATGTCGTCCTTGACCCTATGAGTCACAGAAATGAAACATATGGCATTGTTTCATATATGTCCAGAATAAAGAGCAACTACAAATGTAAAGTGACACTTAAAAATATGTAATTATTCAGCAGAAAAATGTCTATTTATAACCACGTATTTGCTACACAAACAATGCAACAACATATTTCCTTGTACATATTGTTGACGGGTGCCCATAAAATAGAAATTCCCTGCAAAAGGTTAGGTTTTTCAGAGTCTCACCAGCAATGCATGATAGCACTGATTCTGGGAAACCTTCTCAAGTGCTGGGTATTACTGACTTGTTTTCTGGCTTACCAATAGAAGGGCGGTGGCAAATATGGTACATCCGTAGTTTTCAATATTATGTAGTCATTGAAAATAATTTTATGGCTCTGTCGATGTGAGAAAGATGTTCATTTTATGCAGAACAAAAGATTGTCACCTGAAAAAAAAAAAAGGCAAGCTAATAGTCATATGTGTGTAATCTTTGTGGCTCTCGAACCCACATGATCCAGTATCTAGAATAGTCCACGACTCATAGTCAAAACTACGAAGCAGGGGCGCCTGGGTGGCGCAGTCGGTTAAGCGTCCGACTTCAGCCAGGTCACGATCTCACGGTCCGCGAGTTCGAGCCCCGCGTGGGGCTCTGGGCTGATGGCTCAGAGCCTGGAGCCTGCTTCCGATTCTGTGTCTCCCTCTCTCTCTGCCCCTCCCCCGTTCATGCTCTGTCTCTCTCTGTCCCAAATAAATAAATAAAAAACGTTGAAAACAAAATTTAAAAAAAAAAAAAAAACAAAAAAAACTACGAAGCAAAAAATAAATAATAAAATCGGAGCTTTAACTGTTTCTCCCCGGACCTTTAAAGAGCATCAAGTTCATAGCCCACAGCAACCATCCCTACTAAGGCTGGAGGTTGTCTAAATGCCCTAAGATGTTCTACCATCCCTGCACTGCCTCTCCTCTCTCATCCCTACAGCTTTTGTTTAAAAGGAGGGACTAACCTGTTCTGTGTGTGTTTCTTCTCCACCCTACAGACTCTCTGTTCAGTATCTTTTCCACCCTATGATTCACCTTTCACAGACTTCCCCCTGAGGGTGGAAAGTAAAATAGAAACTGATCAAAAACCAATGTTTATATTGAAAATATTTGTGTGAATAACTTTTGAGACCATTACACAACACCATTCTTGTTTATTAAGTAAAGAAAAGTAAAAAATATGTATGTTATTGTGAGTTTGTATTAATATTGAAACGATGGAGAAGTGAACAGCATTGGTTAACTGAGTGATCTTGTAGATCTCCAGCTGCATCTGGGTGCATACTGAAGAATGGAAGTGAAGGATCCACAAAGTATGCTCATATTTACCTTTATGTGATAACACAAAACAGTAGTTTCAACTTCTAGCAGTCTTAAAAACAGCAAACACAAGTTACCTTTTGTGGGGCATTGGCGTCTTGGATAAGGTAAGATCACATAGGTTGATTAAATGGTATGGTTAGTGTTCTAGCCCACAGGATGAGTAGTGTGTTCATGGATGCTCATTTTAGTGTTATGTTTTATAACTAACATATAAATTATATATATTCATTGATATGAATCAGTATTGCATGCTAGCTACTTAAGAAGAACAGTAAAAATTCATTTTGTCTCTGATCTATGAAGAATTTGGGGACTTTGAATATTTACTTGAGGTTCCAGAATTTTCTTTTAAGAAAGAGGTTCTAGTTCCACTTGGAGGTGTAACTATTCATTCAGATTAGAACCTTGATTAGTCTCCTCAAGGTTTACAGTTAGTTGCTAACCCTACCATCCCTTTGACTTACCTTAATTAGCAACTGGGGACCTCTAGAAACTGATGCCCTTTTCTTGCTTGACTTCAGGAATCTTGACAGAAAATTTTAGGATTCTATAGTAACTGTGTAGTTCCTTGTGGCCTCCATATCTACAGTGAAATATTATCCCTAGCATTGCCTTTATATTTGATACCTTATCTGATCCAGATTATTTTTATAAACATTTCCCCCCATCAACAGGATTTCTATATCTTTTAAATGGCATGAAATCTTCTATAGAAAAGATAGTAGTAAACAGTTCATAAAGGGTTTTATCTTAAGTCTTGGGACAGGAAATTACTACAAGGAGAAACAACCATTGCTCTGCCAGAAGGAAAAAGATTGGAAGACCATCAGAGGTACCCATTCTGCCATTGTTCCTGTCCCAAAACATTTTTGTGTATGTCAGAAAGTAATTAGAATTTGTTTTTTTATTCTGTGAAGTTATCCTAAATTGTCCTCATCAGCCTCTGTTCTGCCTGCGATAAATATAATTCTGCTCTCATTGTTCTATTTGCTTTGGATGGGCTATCTATGCCAGGACAAGGAAACGCCACTTAACAATGCCTCCATGAGGGTGAATCTCTCATCAGTGTTCAAATGCATACAGCTGTGTTTGTAGAGCAAAGCATCTAGTCTGATGACATTCAAGCTGGTAGGGGAGCAGAAAATAAATCAAACATCTGGAAAATCATGAGAGAAACATATGCACTTTAAGTAGAAAAGAGCCACTTAGCTCTTTTCCCTTAGAACTACCTTAAAGAGGCAAATTATAAACTCTGCGGCAAATGAGTTACTATCTTCTGCTCAGACACTATTGTAGAATGACTCAGAAGAGTCTTTTAAACTGCTTGCAGCTAGCTTTTTTACTTCCAGTACCTTGCCGAATTGCTCTTGTGCTTTGACTCTGACACCTTCTTGTTCCATCCAAAGATCAGTTCTTCACTGTCAACGTACTTGACAGCCACCAGCATTTACCAGATTATTATTTCTTCCTTTCTGAATGTCTTTCTTTCCTTGGCTTTCAAGTCTTCCGTGCTCTCTTGTCTTCCTCTGCTTTCCTGGTCACCCCCTCTGTCTCCTTTCTCATACCTCTGCTTTTCTCTGACGTAATATTAGGATGTCCTTGCCTAAATCCTTGGACCTCTTGGCTTCTCCAATAGCCATCTGCTTCTCCAATAGCCATCTCCAATGAGCTTCTTGAGAGCTCATTCGGGTTCATAACTCTTACTGCCATGTATAAAATTTAGATGACTTAAACATTTATATTCCCAGCTTATATCTTTTTCCTGATTCAAGTAGCCAACTGATTCCTTGCAATCTCCACATTATTTCTAATTAACACCTCACATTTATCCTGTCTAAAATTGAACTCCTCATCTCCTTCTCCCCAAATCTATCTTGCCCGATGCCTTCCCATTTCAGTTAACGGCAAACCCATCCTTCCAATTGTGAAGGGTCAAAACTAGGGGTCACCCTTGGCTCCTCTCTCTCACCCTCCATGCACAATTTCTATCAGGAAATAAGCGTGGTTCTCATGTCAAAATATATCTAGAATTCTCACCTCAGTGGTCCTAGCCACCACTATTGTTCACCTCAGTTACTGGCAAGTGCCTCAAAGAGGCCCTTCTGCATGTCTTCTTGCCCTTCCTAGTCCATTTTTTTTTATTTTTTTTTTTTATGAAATTTATTGACAAATTGGTTTCCATACAACACCCAGTGCTTCCTAGTCCATTTTTTAACATGGCAGCTGGAGTGAACTTTTGACATACAAGACTGTACACGTATCTGCTCAAAATTCTGATAGTCTCTATTTCACCCAGAGTCAAAGTGAAAGTCCATATAATAACCTAGAAGGTCGTGTGGGTTCTGATTCTTCTTTGCCTTTTGAAGCTCTTTCTCTACTGTTTCCATCATTTCTCATCTCTGGGCACAGTGGTCTCCTTGTTGATTGTTCCAAGAACAGTTTTGGCAGGCTCTTCCTTCAAGACGTGGCTCCAGCTGGAAGCTCTTTCTGCATGTATCAGGGTGTTTTACTCCGTGGCTTCTTTCCTTTGCTCAGGGGAGCTTATCCAAAGACAGTTATTTAAACAACAGCCCTTCTATACTCTAATTCTAGGAACCACCAATCTCCTTACCATATTCTACTTTTTCTTTTTCCCATATCACCATCTCTCTAGCCTGCTATATCACCTATTTTTCACTTTGCAAATGGTCTCTGCTGCTGTGGTGGGCAGGCTAAATTATGGTCCCCAGAGATATCAGGCCCTAATGCCTGGGACTTATAAATGTTACCCGATTTAGAAAAAAAGGTCTTTGTAGATGTGATTAAGGATCTTGAGAAAGGTAGATTACCCTGGATTATCTGTGTGGACTCTAGGTGCAATTTGTGTGTGTGTGTGTGTGTGTGTGTGTGTGTTTAATGTTTATTTATTTATTTAAAATTTTTTTTAACGTTTATTTATTTTTGAGAGGAGAGAGAGCATGAGCGGAGGAGGAGAGAGAAAGAGGGAGACACCAAATCTGAAACAGGCTCCAGGCTCTGAGTTGGCAGCACAGAGCCCGCCGCGGGGCTTGAACTCACGGACCATGAGATCATGACCTGAGCTGAAGTCGGACGTTTAACCGACTGAGCCACCAGGCACCCCAAATGTTTATTTATTTTTGAGAGAGAGACAGAGTGCGAGTGGGGGGAGGGCAGAGAGAGAGAGAGAGGGAGACACAGAATCTGAAACAGGCGCCAGGCTCTGAGGGGTCAGCAGGTCATGACCTGAGCTGAAGTCGGATGCTTAACAACTGAGCCCCAACCATCTTGTGTTCTTATAGGAGAAAAGCAGATGGGGATTTACCAGACAGAAGAGGAGCAGGGAATGGGGACACACAGGTAGAGACTGGAGAGATGAAGTCACAAGCTCAGGAATGCCTGTAGCCACTGGAAACTGGAACAAGCAAGCAGAAGTTCTCCCATTTTGGAGAATTCTGGAGGGAACGAGGCCTTGCAATCCCTTGATTTCACTCTGGCGATACTGAATTCAGACTCCTGGTGTCCAGAACTGCGAGAAAATAAATTTCTGTTTTCTGAAGCCACCAAGGTGGTAACTTGTTATAGCAACCCCAGGAAATGAATACAACCATTGTAGTATAAACTCCATGAAGGCATGGGTCTTTGTGCATTTGATTCACTCATATATCTCAAATGCCTAAAACGATACTTGAAACATAGTAGGTATCCAACAAATATTTACTGAAAAAAGGAATAGTATCTATTTTCCTCTTTATATACTTTATACCAAACTTGCCTGCTTTTCAGGGTGTTTTAAAACTCTGAATTTGTGTTCTTGTTATTCATACAGTATGCTTTGACATTTTCTATTCAGCAGCAAATTTTAGTAAAAGCGTTCCACTTATGCCCTGGGAATATACTTGATAATTTTCAGGCATGTAGTATTTGCCTCCACTATAGGATTAAAAATGCATTACTTTTTTCATTTCTGAAGTTAGAATACAGTATTCATCAGAAGAATGGTACTTTCTTGATTATGATTTTATGGACTGAACAGCCAGGAAACCCATGGGAGATTTATTAAATAAATATTAACTATATTTTAAGAAGATGACATCCAATTGTGAGCAAGAATGGAAAAAAAAGCCTATACAAAACCAAAGACATTTTCCACTAAATGTCAACCATTATTAATTATTGCTTTGCATAGTTCTGCATTACCTTTGTCTAGAATAGAATATACCTTTCTTAGTATCAGAGGCAGTTTTATCTATAGCTTGGAAACCTCTCTGAGCTTTGTGTAAGGTCTTCTCAGGAAGCTTCAAAGTTGCCTTTTATCTTTTCTTTAGTAAGAAACTTCTGTCTGCTTACTACAAAGAAAAAGTTCCATTTGTCCTTTTAAGTTGCCTGTTTATGCCTCCATTTCCTCCTGTAGGCTTTTATGTTTTAGTGTCTAAGTAAAAGCAAAAATGAAGTTTTCAATAATGTGATCTGGAAAGTCCCATGATTATTGTTTTTAACAGTGGTTTTCCTGTGAGGCTCAATACTTCTAGATTGCCATTCTTCCATTTTTACTGAATGCACTTCCCCCAGCAACTGTCTTACTCTGGGATTGAACACTAAACTAATTGTGCTGTACATTTATTCGAATATATAGACTTTATTTTGAGTAGCTTGGTGTTACTGAGCCAAGCTATAAGCTTTCTTATATCTTAAGTGCAAAGGGAAAAATATACTTTATAAGTAGTAAACTAATACTCTCCCCATATTATTATAGCATTTTAAAATTTTCTCTTGGTAATTATATGGGTAAACAAGTTATGTATGCATCATTTATATAATTGCAATAATATATATGTATAATTTAAAAAAGCATTGATGGACTGGACCACCTTTGATTCTTCACCTTTTGAACAGTCAGTCCCACTTGTGTTATTTCAGGTTACACCTTTATTATAGGTCTTTTAGATTATTCTCTCAGGTTTGCCCCTTTCCACCCTCTGGGCCATCTTGCTTTTTATCAGGCTCTTCTCCATTCTGTCCTCTACATGGTGCCAGAATGATCTTTTTGAAGAAACAAAGATTATATAATGTTAAACTCCTTCCTATCTATGGAAGTGTGTTCAAATCTTCAATTTACCACAAAAAAGCTCATGATCACATGGGTCTTGCTATCATTCTTTTCCATAAACCATCTACCATTTCTTCTCACACACACTTCACACCAGCCAGATGCACATACCTGTGGATTTTCTGGAATGCTTTATGCTATCGAAGACTCCATGCTTCGCTCAGACTGTTCCCTTTATGGTTTGGAATGGACATCATCCCTTTTCTCATCTAGTTAACTGATCTGTAAAAATCTCAATTCAAGCCTCACCTTCTCTAGTTCCTCCAGTGTCCAAAGTTTCCTGTGACTTCCAGAGCATGTTAAACATTTATATCCAACATAGCACTCATTTAGATTCACTGGTCTGCCTTTCAGTATATGTGCAATTTACACATTTATATTTTCCTGTCTGCTGCTCTCTTGTAGGCATAGAACTATGTCTTGTATCAACATCAGATACCTAGTAGGTGCTTAATAACTGTTGGGTAAATAGAGACATGATTAAAGGTTTGTGCATTCACAATACTTTCATGTGTTACTTTTTTCTATATAAATACACAAATACATATATATAAGTTTATAATAATAGAGAGGGAGGCAAACCATAAGAGACTTTTAAATACAGAGAACAATCTGAGGGTATGTGGGGGAGGTTGGGGGGGAGGAGAAATTGGATGATGGGCATTGAGAAGGGCACTCGTTAGGACGAGAACTGGGTGTTGTATGTGAGCGATGAGTCATGGGAATCTATTCCTGAAGCCAAGAGCACACTGTATACACTGTATGTTAGCTAACTTGATGATAAATTATATTTTAAAAAATTATAATAATATATGTGCGTAACAATAATATATAAATATATTATTGTATCGATTCTCTGTGTCTACATTGACATATACAGTTTTCCTCTGGACAGCCCAATATTTAAAGTTGGGATATTCATGATATGCTTTATTTGAAAAAAATGAATATTTCAGTGTACTTTCTATCTTGCTTCTTTCTGTTTCTGTTTGTTTCCTCCTTAATCTCTAGGCGATTCATTGCTCTCTTCTCCATGGTTAATTGTGCAACTTCTTTCCATTCTACATATCTGAAGAAACATTAACAAGAGAAGCTAGGATTACTGACATAACCACAATTTATTTTCTTTTAGAAGCTTCTTCTTCTTCTTTTTTTCTAGAAGCTTCTTTTAAGCATCACGTATGTAAGTCCATTTTAACTCTGCTGTTAAAAAAATTGTAAAACTTCACTTACTCACTAAGGTTCCTAGATTATCTTTGAATGGACCCTGACTAAATGAGCCTCTGGCAAGAGAATGCTGGATCATAGAATTGCCCTTGTTTCTCAGACAGAATGATGTCTGACAAGTCCCTTGCTTTGTTTGTTTGTTTTGTTTTTGTTTTGTTTTGTCTTTGTAAACTTGAAAAGTAATAGGTCATCCCAAGATTTGGGGTGGGCCATAATTCAACATTTGATTGCATGAAAATCTTCTGGGGAGAGATGACTATGTAGGCATTTGGGGGAGTCAGGTTTTGTGGGACTTGGTGTTTACACAATTTAGGAACCATTTTAGGAAAAATAAAATTTTAAAAAGTTTCATTGCATCAGTGTGTTACATTAGCTCTGTAACAAATTATACCACAACCTAGTGGCTTAATCAACAAGAATTTATTATTTCACACCCTTTTGTTTGTGGGTCAGACTTCTGGAGCAGTTTTGGCCGCATGGACCTTTCCGTAAGGCTATTTGAGTACATATGACATTATTGCTGGCTTCCTCCAGAACAAAGTATCCAAGATAGAGCAAGGAGAAAGCCTCAATGTCTTATGACATAGCCTCAAAAGTCACACTTCATAATTTTCTCAATATCTCACTTGTTATTCAGGTCAGCTCTATTCAGTATGGGAGGGGACTAACAGGGACACGAAAGCCAGGAGGTGAGCATCATGGGGGGCCATTTTGGAGATTGGCTATCACATTTATATTTGAAAATTTAAAAACATATAAAGTAAGTAAAGTATGCAAGCACAATGCTACGGGCCCCTTTCTGGTCGTTGGGAACACCTATCCACGTGAAGAGCCCTTGAACTTAGCTGTGATTTTCTCCATGCTAAATATCCTTTTGCAACCATCAATAACTGCCACAGGTTTTCTTATTCTTTGAAAAAAAAAAAGCATTGAGGTAAGCTCATCATCACACAGCCTTTGTGTCAAATTGTTTTGTAGCTCTTCACCAAGGTTACAACTGTGATCAATGCTCAGGTTTTGGCATATAGTATGGTAGTTGAGTAGCAAATTTATCCATATGTACATGGATACTAAGTAGTTAATATTGTTATGTTCCCCCATTAGTTTATTTATTTTTTAAATAAAATGGAAAGAACTCCATGAGTCTATATATAAAAAAATATATATTTCTCAGAGTAGAGCCCTCTGGCTGTGACCCCTATTACCTCTGAGTAGTCAGAGTGGAATTTTTTGTTTGATTGACTAGTCAGATGTACCACCGATTTATTGTTGTAATAATGCTGTGTGACAAGTAACCACAAACATTCTATGGCAAAGAACAATACATGCTAAGGCTCATTGTGTGGTGTCGTCTGTGTGTTGGCCATGGGATTCTTCTTATCTGGACCAGGTTTGATCACATGTCTGGGAGGTGGGAGTCTATTGACTTCTCTAGCTTGGCTTTGTCTGTAAATGACTGGATGACTCAACTCTGACCTATTTGTCTCCCAGCCTCCATTAGACTAACACAGATATGTTCTCTCTGTAACGGCAGAAACACAGAAAGCAAAGCAGAAAGAAATACAAGTTCTTGAGGCTTTAGTTCAGAACTTGCACACTATTCCTCTATCTGATTTTATTGGCTAAAACAAATAACATGGTTGAGTCCTTAGAGTTGGGGGATGGTAAGAAATTATATGGAAAAAATGCACCAATACAGGGCTGAGAAACAAACTGGAATCATTCAATAATCTACTACAGTGAACTTCTCTCTGTCCTTCCTTAGGACTCTAAGAGTACCACTCTAGAAGCTATATATTCTCTCAGGCAGAAAACTTCCTACATAAAGGCAGATATTTCTTAAGTCAAAGTTATATGAGTCTTATGTGGGCAGCGACCAATTATGTTGGAGCATGTTGCTTTTGAGTTTTTCAAAATATTTAGCTCAGTGTTTCCACTCATTGATTAGAAAGTGAGTGTATGTAGAAATCTATATATGTAACCAGGAGGCTGAGAAGGAAAATTCATGACAAAATGAAACATGCAGCTTCGTTTTGGTCTCATTGTTTCGTTAAGATATATTTAGTATGGGTAAATTTTCCCTGCCCTTAGATGAAATCTGTCGGATAAAGTTTTTTGCCGGGAAAAATATAATGGAATATTGCCAAGTGTCTTAAATCATTGATTAAATGTTAAATCCCAGATATTAATCAAAAGTGGGTCTGAAGTATTAAAAATGATAACAGCATATGAAAGCGCATGCCTGAATTCTATCATCTTTGGCCATTTGCCTATGCTGTGAACTTGACTGTTCTCAACAGCTTCATGGGCTCTTTGGAGATGGCCACTGTTGGGGAATGTTCTCTTGAAACCCCTTGACACAGGCAAAACCATTTCTGTCATGAAGATTTGTGATTCTTTCCTCAGCTTTCAGGAATCTGAAATTCATCTACAGATCCTGGCTATATCTTCCCAGGACCAAGAAAGTCTCTTTCCCCTGTGTCCCTTATCTGGTGTATGTAAAACACACATTCTTTTCTTAACAAATTCAAAGCATGCAGGCAGATCTCCAAACACCACTTCCAACCTGAAGCCCCAGGATGCTTTTGCTTTCTCAAATACTGATCAGGACAAGCTGTATTTCCCACCTGCAACAAAAGGTACTCAAGCTTTCCCAGTCAACCCCTGAAAGCTCCCCTCACCAAGTTTAAAGGAAAAATCTCTCTCCTTTGGTGATTTAGGGATAAGAACTCATCACATGTCAGCAGAAATTTGTAGGACCATTTCTCTATAAATGTCTCTTGTCTTCTCCCTTTTCAACCCACTTAATTTTTCCAGGCATATGATGGAATCCATGAATTCTGGACTTGGGTTTCAGTGATAATCTTTTAAAAATCTAACTTCTCACCTAGGATCTTAATGTTTTTTAGGTATATTTCATGTTTATGATTTACCGGAAAATTGAATTTTTGACTCCTTTTAGATGTACAAGTCCCCACTGAGACCTAGCCTGTTTTTAGGCCAAGTTTGTTGGAAAATGTCTCATCCTTCTTTTTCCCACTTAAACAGAGAGAAATTCTGAGTAAGACATGCACTCCTGTGGGTTGCCCCAGAGGGAAACTTCCAAGAAGTGATCACGCATAGATAGGTATCTCAACAAAGCAGGAGAGGAAAATCAGCAGTTAGTGGCTTATTGTGTTTCTTATTCTTTTTTCCCAGCATCTTCTCATTCTCTTATGAACATCAACTTGGTGCTGTGTTCCTGGTTCTGGGACGATAACACACTGCTTAATCCTCCGTATAAAGCAGAGTGCCTAGAGAGAGTTGAGAAAATGGAAGCTCCCAAACTCCTTTGAATCCTTTAGAAGTAACAGCATGATCCTTGTGTTAATAACATGATGACATATCACTCAAGTGCTTTATAATGATGAAAAGTGGGTAATAAAAGTTTTATCATTGGTAAACAGAGAATATTAGGACATTTTAAGCTTTCTCATCTTACATGGTTTTGAGCATAGAGCCTTGGGCCTTTCAAATGAGAGGCTTTGCTTTGAAGACCAAAGACAGAAGAATTATAGTATATTCCTTAAAGTCCTTGTTGTATCATACTTGAGAGATGACTGCAGAAAACTGGCCTCTGAGCAATGTCTTTACTTTTTAATTGGTTAAACTGTCCCAAACATAGCTCCGGTCTCTTATAGGCCAAAGTGGCCTGGGGATGCCGAAGCCATTCTGCAGGAAATCTGTGTGCCTCCTGTAAAATGAGCTGGCTTGCTCTGAACTACATACTTTGTAGTTGAAACCTTTAGAGTCCTGTGGTTCTTGAACAAATGTCCTGGGATGCCAGAATGATGGCTCCATTTTATGGATCCCATAATTTTGGAAGGAAGTGGTAGAACAGTCTTACAAACTGCGGTGGGAGAAAACCGCCAACCAAACAAATGTCTTATATTGTGCTTTAAAAAGAGGAATACACAGCAATTGTGTTTATTTTTCATCATTGTATTTAGGATATACTTGGTAGTTACCCGGCAACCTTGGTTTTCTTCTACAGTTGTATTTCCTGTTGCAAAAAATAAAAAATAAAAAATAAAAATCTATTTTGTAACAGCCACATTGACCCTTGTCAAACACATCTTTTCTATTCATTATCACGTCCTTTATATTCTTTCTTTATGAGGCCCTAAGTGAATCTGGACATCCAAGACATTGGACACCTTCTGCAGCTTTCATAGGCACAGAGTCTCAGGAAGATTGAGGATAAGAAGGATGCCTGAATTCAATATTCTAGAACATTTTTTTTAACGTTTATTTATTTTTGAGACAGAGAGACACAGAGCATGAACGGGGGAGGGGCAGAGAGAGAGGGAGACACAGAATCGGAAACAGGCTCCGGGCTCTGAGCTGTCAGCACAGAGCCCGACGTGGGGCTCGAACTCACGGACTGCGAGATCATGACCCGAGCTGAAGTCGGACGCTCAACCGACTGAGCCACCCAGGCGCCCCAAGAATTCAATATTCTCTTAGTCATCTCTGGCTCTGTGATCTGTCCTAACTTAACTACAGCAAGAACCTCCCAAATGATATCGTTAGGTGCAATCTTTTCTCACTTTCATTTCTCCCATGTACTCTGTCAAATTAACATTATTCAAAAGCACAATGATCATTGTGTGATTCACCTAATAAATTTTTTAGGTCTCCACCGCCGCTGTAGCTTTTCAGTCTTGCCATCGTATGATGCCATCATGAGCTGTCATGCTTTTATATTCCTCTAGTTCTGCACGACAGCCAAACCGATCTATTCACAGTCCTCTGAATAGACCTTTTGTCTCTGCCTTCTTTTCTTTGTGTCTTCCCAGTACTCCAAATTACCTTCCTTCTTTTGCTAAACAACAAGCCCAGCTTAGACTCCACTTCCTTTGAAGACTTTCATCATTCCTGACATTTATTTCCACGGTTTTATATTTACACACTGCAACATCATCTGTTAAAGAAAACCTATTGAGATCCACGGCTTTGTTGTTCAAAGCTTTGGATACATTTGAGGAAGCATAAATTCATGCAGTCATCGCTAGAGGTACTAAAAGGGACTCAGAAATACTTGCAAACACACTCCTTTTAGGTACTATTTTGTGATCTAGGTTATTTTTACAGAAATTAATATTGGTGCCCCTTGCTTCTCTCCAGGCTCCTAATTCAGGGCATTTTCCATCTACCAAAAGTAGATCATCTCAAATATATGTTCTGTGATTTGGAGAGGAACTGCGGTACCAAAAGAAAATCAGCTGGATATGTAAATGAACTTGACGGAATTACGAAAAACATATTAGCTTTGAATAGCCCTGGCTGAATAATCAGTTCCGGCTTATCACAATTTGGTCTAATTGTTGATACGTTCCTTCTCGGCTGTCTGCAGCCCAAAGTGTTGGGTCTCAAAATGGCACTAGTTAGCTGTCAACCTGGGTCCCTGCCTCTCTGCTTGCACAGTTTCTTGAAATATGATTTACTGCTGCCTTCATCATTTGGTATCCACTTATCATTTTGAATGTGTAAACTAATGTCACTCAGAGTTTGACTGCTGTCTCTTTCGTATGCTCCTGAGAAGCTGTGCTTAGATTGCAAGATCAACCAAGGGAGTGGTTATGGAAATCACGGACGTCGCTGATTACACTCTCCGTGGCAGGAGTGCCTAGCTCCTTGCAGATGCCATCTGTGAAATGAGGGTGTTAGCGTCGGATGTCTTTTAAGACGCTCTTTGAGCTGGAGCCTTCAGTGAATCATCACCTGATTCTTAATGACGGAAAGATACGCTGGCGAGAACAATACGCTGAGGCAAGACAACTTGTTACGATTCTTGTTTGCTTGGAGGTATTTTAGATAGATGTTGCAGGTAAGAGAACATTTGCAGTGTCAGCTTTACTGTGATGATTAAGTGAAATCGTGCATGCACGTACTTAGACAAGGGTTTGAAAAATAGTTTGTTATTATCATTATTACCTTTGTCATGAAGATAATCTAAGGAATATTTTTGCAAACCTCCCTGCGATTGATCTCTTTATGGAGGGAGAAAGGACAGAGCTACCTCTGAGAGCTCACCTTTTAAAAGCCTGTCTCTGAAGTTCAGTTACATGTGGTATTATTTTTTAGATGGCTGGTCACTTCCAGAGAGAGCTCTCTTCCTCCCCGGTCTAAGCCAGGTCTCCCACCATACACTTAATGACTTTGATACTCTGCCTTTAGTGCCCTCGGGGCTGCGATGGTGTCCTCGCAGATATTTACTTCGCCAGTTTTATTTTTATTTTTTTATCATCTATCTCCTTCTGGAAATTTTAACCTTGGAAAAATCAGCATGTGACTCTGTGTTGTGGTATCCCCATTTCCTGCACTGAAGAAGTCCTCGGTAAATTTTCGTTTTACGCATGTTGAATGCATGAATAAATGCAGAGAAACTCGGAAGCCACCTGATAGTTGAACCTTCACTTACCCAGTGTCAGAAGATCTGAATTTTAGCTCTGGCTTTCACACTAACTCTCTGTATCATCTGAAGTAAGCCTCTAAGTCTCAATATTATTTTTATGAACGGGTTTGTGCTAAATCAGTGGTTATCAACCCTGCTTATACATTATAATCCCCCAGAGAGCTTTTGAAAAGCATTTAATTTTAGACTCCATCCCAGTTGAATTAGATTCTCCGTGAGCCGAGCCCTGGCACAGGTACGTACATATTTTAAGCTTCCCAGGTGTTTCTAATGAATATCCGGGTTTTAAAAATCATTGTATTAGATTAATGGAATTTCTCCCATCTCCAAGTCGAAGTGATTTTGCTTACACTTCTAGAAAGGCTGGCTGTTCTATTAACTTATTTGAGTATTTGGAATGATTGTTTGCACACAGCAGGACCTCAATAAATGTTTTTGTTGCTGAACTAGCAGACAGTTCTACTCAGTTCATGAATACTAAATGCGGATTAATCTGGTGGCTGGAATGATGGGCTCCTCTCTCATTTTGTGGAAGGTTCAGGAATAAAAGCCTTCACAAATTAGCTGAAAATAAATTGGAAGCCTCTCCAGCAATGACAAGGACCTTGTGGTGTCTGTACTGAAGATAATTAGATATTTTTAAATAAAACTAGTAATCACTTACTGAACTCTTCCTGTATACGAGACAGAGCGTTAAGCATTTTTCATGTAGCGAGTAATTGAATACTAATGACACTTTACAATAGGTGCTGTCATCCACATAGTACAGTTGAAGCAAAGGAGGGACAAAGAGGTTAAGAACCTAGGAAGGGGTGGAGGTCTAGATTTGAACTTAGTCTTTCTCCAGAAATAGGGCTTATTCCCCATTATTCTAGGGCAATGCCGTTGTACAAAATACCAACCCAGCCAGGGCAAAATGATAATTCAGGCATGAAACTCACTCTTCTGAAGGTAAATATATGATATTTTGAGAAAGGTGGCATTTAAACTCAAATAACTGATTCTTTGTTGTCCAATGGAAATTTCTACGCTTGACATCCTGGGGTGTAACCAGCAAGATACATTAGTTATCTGTTGCTGTGTAACAAATTACCTTAAAATGGAGCAACCTAAAACCACACAGATTTACTATCTCATTGTATCTGGGGCTTAGGAATTCTTGCATGGTTTAATTAGGTTCCCTGCTTTAGAATTTCTTAGGAGGCTTTAAATAGAGATTTCCTGGGGCTACATTCCTAAAAGAGGGCTTGACTGGGTAAGGAACTTCCATTATGCTCACTTACAAGATCTTGAGGAAAATTCAGTTCCTTGAGGGACGTTCGACTGGGGGACTAAGTTCCTAACTGACTTGCAGCCACAATTCCTTGCCGTGTGGCCAGCAAGTTATGTGTGAAGAGTCAAGTAGGATGCCAGCAAGGCCAAAGTCCTAATTTTTTATAACGTAGCCTCAGAAGTGACATCCTATTACATTGCTGTGTTCTCTCTAATAGAAGAGAGTCAGTAAGCCCATCCTACACTTTCTTTGAGGGTATTCAAGGGTCTGAAAGCCATGAGGTCAAGACCCTTTGAAAGTCAATTTAGAAAATTGTCTGCCACACAAGGAAGTGCCCACAGGGAATATGCAAATGACTCTTCCTAGGGTGGTGGCTGTGGATTTTGTTACAATTGGTGATTGGAAGACCATGGAATCTTTGGCAGCTTGATCTTGGTAAGTAAGGTCTCTTAACTATGGGTATTTCAGTATCTAAATTTCTTGACAAGGTAGACAATTACTTTCTGCTTTATAAATTTTGTAGCCCCTTATACATCCAAATAATGACATGCTCTGATGTAAAAGTTTCACAGTGTGGGTGATGCTCCATTATTTCTTATTAGCTTCCAACCTCCCTCGGCCTTAGTTTAGCAGCTCCTAAGGAGCCAAGACCACAAATGTCTTCTTCCTCTGTCATACCTTGAAATCCACCTGACAGAAAGACCTCTTCTCAAAGAAGTGATGTTGGATCTAACAACCCCCAGTTGTGTTAGTTAGATTATCTTCTGTTAACATCTATGAGGAAGCGAAACTAAATCAGGTTTCTAACAAACTTCTCTAACTAAGCAAGCCTGGCATCTTTTTTCATTCACACACATCGATAACTTTATAGTCTATTATATTTTATTGGACCCTGTGATTCCCACAGGGATCTGTTTTTATGTCACATAAAGGAACGGCACTGGGTGATGAAGTTTTATTGCTCCAGATAACTTACGCTTTATTTATGTAAATATGTGCTTTTAGAATGAGGATCAGCCCTGGGTCACATTAGTACTTTCCATTCAACCGATGGCCCGTGATAGAATCACTGTTGTCATTCAGGTTGTTTTCGGATGCAACACAGGCTAATGACACAATAGGTCATCTTCGACTGCGCATGGTGTTGCATCCACACGACTCCTGAAACAGAATGCTACGGGCACCAGTGACAGTCACAGCAAAGTTTATTGCAACGAGAGGCAAGGCCCACGGATCAGGACCGACACTCTTGATCAGAGTGTGGCCTCCCACAGCTGGGGTACAGAGTTTTTATAGCCAACCACATCGTCTTATCATCACCTGGGAACAGAACAAAGAAATAGTTCCCAGATGGGGGTGGAAACAGTTCTGCCTTTAAGCCGCAACCAGTTGACCTCCTGGACCCTGCCTCTGGCGCCACTTTTAAAACAAGGCTGTTATCTCTTAGCCTACATTGTCAAAACAAAGCTGTTATTTCTTAAGGCTACAGGTTAGCCCTGCACTACAATTTAACCCTTACAATGGGAGATGTGTTAGTATGCCATCATTTTGGAAGCATCATTAGGTCAAAATAGTACAAAAGAGCCATGTCCATGCAATATGTTGTAGGAACTTTTAGGTTCTAATCATTTCATGTTTCTCATTTATACATTCAAAGATTGGAATGATGTATCTATGAGCCAAGGAATGCCAACGATGGCCAGGAACTAGCTACTAGGACAAAGGCACGGAACAGATCGTCCCCTGGAGACTTCAGAGAGGGCATGGCTCTGTGGACACCTTGATTTTAGACCTCTATCCTCCAGAACTGTGAGAATAAATTCTGCGTTGTTAACATCCACCCAGCATGTGGTACTTTGTTATGGCGGTCCTAGGACACTAATACAGGAACGTGTGCCCTGTTAACTATCTCTGGCTTTTCAAATGTGTACATCGTTTGTTTCTAATGTGTTTGGAGGTAAGAGTGGAAGTAAAATCCATTTCCTCATGAAAAAAAAAAATTAACAAAGAATTGGAATTCATCCCTTTTTCTACAAGAAGCCTCAAGATGTTAAGTGACTCCATTTTTTTTTTTAATGTTTATTTATTATTGAGAGACAGAGAGACACAGAGGGTGAGCAGGGGAGGGGTAGAGAGAGAGGGGGAGACACAGAATCCCAAGCAGGCTCCAGGCTCTGAGCTGTCAGCACAGAGCCCGATGCGGGGTTTGAACCCACAAGCCATGACCTGAGCCGAAGTCGGTCGCTTAACCAACTGAGCCACCCAGGCACCCGAAGTGACTCCATTTCTTCACGCACATTCTTGGTGATTCTTGGGGCATAAGTCACTGGCAGCTCCAATTAAGAGCGATTTCATGTTTGGGCTCAACATGATGCATCTGTAGCACCAGAAGCCTGTTGAAGTGAATAAATACAAATAGCACACACTGTTTGCCAGAGAAGTTTAAGCATCTTTATTGAAAAAGCAAAAATAGGTGAGACCAGAGTTAAAAATAAATTTAACAAGACGAGCTGCAATTAAATGCTGATATTTGCAAATCCAGCACGCAACTGTTTGAGATGCTAGGGGATCGGATCTGTGTGATGGACGCTTGCTGACTCCACGTTCATGGCGGACAGCAGTGGGGGTTCCTAGGCAATGGAGAGGTGATCACCTGGTACGAATGGTGGGTAAAAAGAAGAGAATTTCTTATCATTTCTTATCAGTTGAGCAGATGAATCTCTAGGGAGTTGTCTTCAGTTGTCAAGATTTTTAATAGAAGTTACAGACTTGTTTTCTCCCAGCACAATGGATGACAGCAGCCTTATCAATACTCACCCTAAATGTGTTCGTTGACTTGCCCCAGGCCTCCAAAGCCCCAACAGTAGCCACACCGTCAGCCTCCACAGCCACAACGTCCACTACCATGGACCCCAAAGTAGGTTCCAAAATAGCTGCAGCATAGAGTCTTGGGTGACGAGGATGGGTTACAGGGCAAATGGTGAATGTCCAAAGTTTGACTGTTCCTACAGCTGGGACCTTAATGGAGCACTAAGGTGACTGTGGAAAACTCCAGGGCTCCAGTTCTTAATTGTATATACTAATTAGTGTCAAAATGATAGCTCATTCTGGTACGTATAAGTGAGAAAAGTTAAGATGATGGAATCCTTGTGACAAAGTTAGAATTCCATGACCAATGAGAAAGAAAGAAAAAACAAAGGTTTTATAAATCTGAGTTTATCCAGTAGCTTAAAGTGAAAAACTCCATAGCCTGTGTATGAATCCAGAGATTCATATATAAACTGAGCACATTCTTTTCCAGGGCTGGGGAATTCATCTAACCACAAGAATATGCCTGCTATTTCCTTTATATTCAAAGCAGATGTAACCTCTTTACATCAGTAGAAAAATGAGCATTTTCAAATATAGCTTTGTCTCACACTGCTTCTTAATACCATCTCATGGCATCAAGCTGAAATCAGTTATCTAGGGATATATTGTAATGTTCTTCAGCTGAGAGTGTTGGATTTCATTTTTGTTGAGATACCATCCCTAAAAATAATGAGTCCAGCTTCACACAATAGAACTCAGGCGTGTTACATTTTTTAAATGCACAGAGACAATATGAAGAGAATACAAAATCTAGCATTTCTAAGCTGAGATTTTGGGAATACATTATTATCTGTAAGCAGCTCAAAGCTGCAACTTAAAAAACAAAGTGATTTAGCCCAAGACCCATCAGAAATATTCAGGGATGAGGCCACATGAAGGCTAGGTACACACACACTTTTTTGTGTGTTAAGGTTTCTGAAATCAAAATGCACATTTGGCAACAGCATTGGACTCTGCTAAGTAAGTACCTAGGAGTATACAAGATGATAGGGTGCGTCAGAGTTTATGTGTTTATTTCATCATTACTTACATGGTTCACAGACGCGCGGATGGATGGAAAACAATTCCTCTGGGTGGAAAATATTCAAGTACGTAACAAGAAGGTAATAACAAGATTGTGTTGTTGTTATAAGAAACTGGTCAGAAAAACTGACGAGAGGGAGTATTTGGGGGCATGACTTGGACCTGAACGTAGCCTTCCTCCCCAGAGGAAACACCACGGTAATCAGAAAGCCTCCATGGCCATAGCAGTAGAAGGGAAGGCTTCCCGTAAGCACTGGTAGCAGGCAATTTTGCAAGGCTTTTCTGAGCAATATGATTACCTTTCTATTCTAGCACTGCTCGGTCACACAATCCAAGTTAATAGTACTCAGAATAAAAAGAGCTATGGAAATCTTGTGAATCAGTAATGTCCAAAAGCTGGGAAAGTGCTCAAGGGTGAGCATTTTCTATCATGAGTGTGCCAGAAATGATACAAGACATTGTCCAGTTTAATGAGAATTGATGTGAATAAATTTAAAATACAGAACATGGCATTTTGAAGACGCATGAAGAATGATTAAGAGTAGGCACCTGAAGAAGAAATGGATCCACGGGGAACCAGCACAGTGACACTTATCCTAGCCACAACTACTCTAAATGTTCGCTAATTTCCCAGAATACAGAGCATGAGGTTCACAATAGACCAGTACTGCCATAGGTCAAGATATTGTTATATTTATGTTATGCTTATATCTAAATAACTGGGACAGCTGGGTGGCTCAGTGGGTTAAGCATCGACTCTTAATTTTGGCTCAGGTCATGATCTCATGGATTGTGAGTTCTAGCCCTGCATCAGGCTCTGAGCTGTCATTGAAGAGCCTGCTTGGGATTCTCTCTCTCTCTCTCTCTGCCCCTCCCCTGCTATCTCTCTCTCTCAAAAAATGAATAAATAAAGCTTACAAAAATTAAATTACTGATAAGTGAGTTGAATAAAACTTATTTTATACTGTGGATTCTTAATCTCTATTTTTATTTATTTTTTTCTTTTTCTGATATAATACTCTTCGTCAGGAGACCCATATGAAAAATGTGATTGGGTAGACCCAGTTGCTATTAAGGTCCTTGCGTCTTGGGGCAATAAGTCAAGGAATAACCTAAAAGGTCTCTTTTGAATAAGTCCTGTTTACATTTGTGTGTACTGCACACAGTGTCTCCAAATATGGTGGGGCAGGTCATGCCTTCCTAAGGGTACCCACCCAAGGGTGTGAGTGGGACCTGAAATGACATCATACTACTCCTTTTTAAGATTGAAAAATATTCCATTGTATGGGCACACCACATTTTGTTCATCTATTCATCAACTGATGAACAGTTGGATTGTGTCCACTTTTTGGCTCTTATGAACAAAGGTGCTATAAACATTTGTGTATGGGTTTTTATATGGACATATATTTTCAGTTCTCTTGGGTATATATTTAAGAGTGAAATCCTGGGTCATATGGAAACCTGAAAATTAATTTTTTGAGGAATTGTCAAATTGTTTTCCAAATTGGTTGTACTATTTTACATTCCCACCAACAATGTATGAGGCTTCGTTTCTCCACCTCCTTGCCAACATTTGTCATTGCCTGTCATTTTGATGATAGATACCTATTTGATGTGAAGTAGTCTCTCACTGTGATTTTTATTTGCATTTTCTTAATGTCTAATAATGTTGAGCATCTTTTTACATGCTTATTAACCATTTGTGTGTCTGAATAACTGCTCATTCAGATCTTTTGTCTATTTAATTATTTATTATATATATTATATATGTATAATACATATATTTTTTTACAGAAAGAAAGAGCATGAGTGGGGGAGAGGAGCAAAGGGAGAGAGAGAGAGGAGAGAGAGAGAGAGAGAGAGAGAGAGAGAGTCTTAAGCAGGCTCCACACTCAGCGAGGAGTCTGACTTGAAGCCTAATCGACTAATCCCATGACCCTGGGATCATGACCTGAGCTGAAATCATGAGTCCAATGCTTAACTGACTGAGCCACCCAGGCACCCCTAGATATTTTGTCCATTTTTTTGTTTATTTATTTATTTTGAGAGAGAAAGAGCAAGCACAAGACTGGGAGTGGGGCAGAGAGACAGGGAGAGAGAGAATCCCAAGGTGGGGGGGATTCAACCTCGGGACTTGAACTCATGAATCATGGGATTGTGACCTAAGCTGAAATCAAGAATCAGATGTTTAACTGACTGAGCCACCCAGACTCCTCTTTTTGTCCATTTTTTACTTGGGTTATGTTTACTGTTAAGTTGTAAACATTTTTGAAATATTCTCATTATACGTTCCTTATGGGTTACAGAATCTGAAAATACATTCTTCTATCTTATGGTTTGTCCTCCCACCCTCTTGCTATTGTCCTTCAAAGCAAAAACGTTTTTAATTTCATTGAGGTTCAATTTACTTTTTATTTTGTGACTTGTGCTTTTGAGTTGTTATCTAAGAAATAACAAAACCCCAGGTCACACATATTTGTGTGTATATTTTCATCTAAGAGTTTCATACCATCAGCTCTAACACTTAGGTTTTAATCTATTTTAAATTAATTTTTGAGACGGTATGACATATGGGATAGGGTCTCTAGCTTCATCCTTTTGTCTGTGGATATCCAGTTAAGTGTCACTTGTTGAAAAGTCTGTTCTTTCCCATCAGTTGGTCTTGACATACTTGTCTGAAGTCAGTTGATTGTAAATGTAAGGGTTTGCATTCACCCATCCTAGCAAACTAAAGTCTAAAATCCAAAGTCTTGGGGCACCTGGGTGGCTCATTTGGTTAAGCATCTGACTCTTGATTTAGGCCCAGCTCATGGTCTCACAGTTGTGAGATGGAGCCTCATATCCGGCTCTGCCCTGACAGTGCAAAGCCTGCTTGGGATTCTCTCTCTCCCTCTCTCTCTGCCTCCCTCCCCCTCCTCTCTCTCTCTCTCTCTCTCTCTCTCAAAATAAATAAAAATAAACTTAAAAAAATCCAAAATCTTACCTAAGTATGATGTAAATGAGGTATGAGTGGTATGCAAGGTATGATTCATCCTGGGACAAATTCCTCTCCAGCTGCAAAATCGACGAAAACAAACAAGTTACGTGCTTCCAAAATACAATGACTGGACAGACATAAGATAGACATTCCCATCCCGATAGGGGAAAATAGAAGAGAAGAAAAGGGTAACAGGTCTCAAGTGAGTCCAAAACCTCAGAGGGCAAACAACATTAAACCTTAAGTTTTGAGAACAATCTTCTTCGGCTCAGTGCCCTCCCCTCTGGATTCACTAGGGTGATAATCCCATCTCGGAAGCTCTCCCAGGCAGGTGTTGCTGCACTGTGGCTCTGGGTGGCCCTGCCCCCATGGCTCCACCCCATACAGCGCCCACTGAAGCTCTCCGAAGGGGCCTCTCTCCTGATACACTGAGTGGGGGCATCCTGGCTTGCCTAAACTGTGAGGAATTAGCTCTGTCATTTCCTGTGGGGCCCTTGCACTAAGGGTCTGTGATACGACTGGGAGTCCTGATGGTCTCTGAATTGTCTTTGGACAATGAGTTCTTCCAGAAGGGTAGCACCTGGCTTCTGTTGAGGTGGACGATCCACACTAATCTCCTTATCAAATGGATGCTTGGCCACATGCTTAGTATTCTCACTTTTTGTGATGTGGATATGCGTCGGGTTTTCCAAATCTTTAGTTCTGTTTCCTTTTAGCTTAACAATTCTGTCTTTAGGTCATGTTTCTTTTCTCACATTTAACTCTAAGTGGTCTGGAGCAATGAAGCCACTCCTTCTGCATGTTGCTGAGAAATGTCTTCAGCCAAATGGCCTGTTTCATTGCTTGCAAGTTCTACCTTCTACAAAACACTGGAACATGAATACAGTTCAGCCAAGTTCATTGCTGGTTTGTAATTTTGCTCTAGTTTCGAATAATATGTTCCTCATTTTTGACTGAGACCTCTTCGGAACCCACATATCTACCAACATTCTGTTCAGGATTGCCTGAGTATTATCTAAGAAGACAGAGGCTTTCTTTACATCTCTCCTTTTTTCTTTCTCGTTTTTCATCAGAATTGCCTGTAATGGTCCATTCACAGCAATGCAGGCTTTTTCTAGCATGCACTGCAAAACTCTCCCAGCCTCTACCCATCATCCAGTTCCAAAGTCACTTCCACATTTTTAGGTTTTTGTTACAGCAGCACCCCCCCACACACACTTTTTGGCACCAGTTATGTCTTAGTCCATTTGGGCTGCTATAGCAAATACACCAAATGCTGGGTGGCTTCAAAAATGTATATTTCTGACAGTTCTGGAAGCTTGAAAGTCAAAGATCAAGGCTCCAGCAGATTAGGTGACTGCTGAGAGCCTTCCTCCTGGTTCATAGCCATCTTCTTGTTGTGTCTTCACATGGCAGAAGGGTAAGAGCTTTCTGGGTTCTCTTTTATAAGAGCACTATTACCATTCACGAGGGGCTTATCCTCATCACCTAATCACCTCCCAAAGCCCCACCATCACTTTGGGGGTTGGGATTTCAATATATAAATGTTTGAAGGATAAAAACATTTATTCCATTGCATTCTGTTTCATACTTTCAGTGAGCTTTTCTGTTTGGCTCAAATGCCTCTCTTTCTTTGTCCAGGTACCTGCATCCACATGCATCTATCTGGTTACTTCTTTTGGGAAGACATTCTTTACTTCACAGGCTCATTTGGATTAACAGTCTTTCCTATAGATTTCTCTGAAATTCTTTTCCTTATTCCCCCAGTGTTCTGATAACCAACTTGTCTTTACTGGTGGAATGAGTTCTCCACAAATGTGTCCCAGAACACTACTCACTATATATTCTTCACACATTCAACTTATATTTCAATTTATATAAATTTAAATTTGTATAAAACATTTACTGACACCTTCACTGAGGATGTCTCTTGTTCTAGTCATGTCTATTAGATGGACTGAGTTGTAAATGTGCTACAGACACAAAGACGGTCAAAGCTAAGGGACTAGAATATTCTTCATGCTTTGATGGGCCAGGTGACCCTTTAATAATCTTCCAAGAGCCAGGTCCCTGTGAAGCCTATCGTGACGTCCCAAGAAAAATTGATCTCTTTTTCAATTGGTTCCCGCTGTGTCCACCACTCTTTTGCCAACTAACACATACATTTGCAATCTTTTGTTTATGTATCTGTCTCTGATGGGTGAAGGCAGGATCATACCCTATTCATCTTTCTGATCTACATCCCAATGTTGGGTCAAGCATTGTGACTAGCCAGCAAAAATATATTGAAGGAAGTGAATCAATTAATCAAGGAAGTACAATTTTATAATATTCAAAGGAGACAATAACAGAATATTCACGTACACTTGAAAACCCAGGAGCAATAAATAAATTATGATGGCCCAAGAAGAGATTTATTGTGTTTTTGGCCAATCACATGCAAATTAAAATTACTTTTTTTTTGCGGTTGATTATATATTTTGCAATTGTATCTAGATGATTTAATGAGGATAGACTATAAGAGACTTGAACTCTACTGGTTGACATAAAGTTTGATTAGTTTGAAGGGGAATAAACTGCTTGTCAGAATTTTGGAAAGCCAAAATCTGATACTCAATCCCAGGTTGGCAAGATACGCACATTCCATTGCCCAACATCAGATTCATTATATACGGCACCAGACCTTGCCGCAAACAGTTGACCTCATCCCCTTTTCTCCTCATATGGCTAATGGTTTGAAATTTTAAAATAATTTATGGCCATTTTTTATTCGCCATCCCCATACTCTCTCACGTCTGAGGTGTCTATATCTTCCAGTCCTTTTTATTCTTGTTGTGATTCATATTCTCATAGCCTCTGCTGCAACAAAACCTATTGGGTTCTCAGAGAAATCCTTCTCCTACTTTGTATTTCTTTATTCCATGATGCATTTCACAAGCCCATAGCTTATGTAATCTTCCCAAGAGAATCCAACCAAACCAAAAAAAAAAAAAAAAATCATACTGCTTTTAACATTGTCTTGCTCAAAAATTCCATCATTTTTTTTCTATCCCTCTTTTTTTTTTGGCATTATAATAGTCAATAGTCAATAACTAACACCTTCAATACCAACACTCCAGTCCATTTTCCCCAGTTTACCTTTCATTGACTCTTCTTCTCAAATCTTCAGCTTCAGGAAAACTTCTGTGGTCCTGAGAATGTGAATGGCACAGTCTCGCCCATACGATGTTGTTCATGTCGTTTTGTCTCACTGATGAATGTGCTCTATTCTTGCTGTGTTTTATAAACTTGTCATTATAAGCCACGTCATCAGCAGGAAAATGGAAGAATATGAACCGTTTAGTTCATTGCCTAATTTTAACAATCACTGACGTTTTGATACATTTGAATCATCTTTTTGACATATTTTAAAATAAATCACAGATATTATACTTCATGATGCAAAACATTTCCATACGAACTTCTAAATGCTAACAGTATTTTCCTTATTAGATTAGCATCATCACACCGAACAATATTAATAATTTTCTTTTTTTTTTTTTAATTTTTTTTTTAACGTTTATTTATTTTTGAGACAGAGAGAGACAGAGCATGAACGGGGGAGGGGCAGAGAGAGAGGGAGACACAGAATCGGAAGCAGGCTCCAGGCTCTGAGCCATTAGCCCAGAGCCCGGCGCGGGGCTCGAACTCACGGACCGTGAGATCGTGACCTGAGCTGAAGTCGGACGCTTAACCGACTGAGCCACCCAGGCGCCCCAATATTAATAATTTTCTTGATATCAACTAATACAGTAGTCAAGTTTTCCTCATTGCTTATAATGGGTGTTTTGGTTTTTCTTTTTTGAATCAGGACTCACATAAGTTCCACACACTGGATTTACTTGCTATGTGTTTTGATCCTCTTTGAATTCAGAATCGCTATTTGGTACTATTGACTTGAAAAAATCAGATCAGTTACCCTATAGAATACCCTACAATATGGATTTATCTATTTACTCATGATATTCACTTGTTTCTCTAAATAATGTATTTTGTATAAATTGTACATTAGATATTAGGTCTTAGTTTGATCCAGAGTTAATAGTTTGGCAAGAATGTGTCATAGGTGATGTGGTATAGTAAGCGGGTTTGTAATGCCTTGTTGTTCTTGACCTCTTAAAAAAAATTTTTTTTTTAATGTTTATTAACTTTCTTGAGAGAGAGAGAGAATGAACAGAGGAGGAGCAGAGAGATAGGAGGACAGAATCAGAAGCAGCCTCCAGGCTGTGAGCTGTCAGCCCAGGCTTGAACTCACAAGCTGCGAGATCATGACCTGAGCTGAAGTTGGACACTTAACCGATTGAGCCACCCAGGTGCCCCGGACCTCTTTTAATCTAAATAATTCTCATTCCTCCAATTCCGTTCCTGGTACCACACCCCTCCTTACCCCATACGTTCTATGAAGCATCACACTCTTTACCAGAGTTCACTACAGTCCTGAATACCTGTGGCATTTATGGTCTGTAATATATTACATTTCACATTTACCTTTATGCTATGCTATATGCCATTTTGAAGTACATTTTCTATTTTGTGTTAAACTTGTCTGCTCAAGTGGGTCGGAGGTGAATGGAAGCCAATGCCTACATCCAACATGTTGTGTTTTTCCCCATGGCAACGAGGATCTTGTAGGTTTTCACTATGCATTTCTTTTTTATGATTTTATGGTTGACCTCACAGGGACTTATCCATGTCTTTTTTATTTCTTAAGGAAAAAAATTTAAGACAGAAATATTCTTTATTTATTCCACCTGTAGTATATGGGCAAACCCAACATGGCAAGAGAAAAGGCCACACACAGCAATGAGAATAACTGTAGACACTAAGACCACACACAGTACACACAGACCATGCAAGTACTGATAGATACCATGTACATAGACCACACTCAGTGTATTCTCGTGCCTCCAAATGAATGAATGCTTGACTCTGTCATATAATACTGTGAGGAATATTATGATACTTTATGTCCAGAATGGTTTTTTTTGCAATTAAAAAAAAAATTAAATTCAAGTTAGTTAATGTGCAGTGCAGTGTAGTCTTGGCTCCAGGAGTAGAACCCAGTGATTCATCTCTTATATATATATGACACCCAGTAATCATCCCAAAAAGTTCCTTCCTTAATGCCCATCACCCATTTAACCCAACCTCCTACCTACCCCCACTTCCAGCAACCCAGAGTTCGTTCTCTGTATTTAAGGATCTCTTATGATTTGCCTCCCTCTCTGTTTTTATCTTATTTTTCCTTCCCTTCCCCTATGGTAACCTATTGAGTTTCATTAAGTTGATTACTGCTTATTATAGCAGCCAGAGTCTCATTAAGTAGTTCTCTAACAATTTTCTGTTGTAAAGATATTCTACCAAGAGTTATCTGTAAAGACCTTTGAGACAAAGCACCTCACATGCACTCAGATGCCTAGTGCACCTGCTTCCTCCACCTGCCCAAGGAATATCATGGAAGGCTGTCCAGGGTTTGCTCTGTAGTCCTCTTTTTGTCTCTATCAGAGTTTATAGAAAAAGCTAATAAAGCATGTAGCTGGTATCTAGGGCTCCAGAATATGGAAACGTTTTAGTCAGTAAATAAAACTGTCATCTCACCTGACTAATAACAGTGGGCAGCTCCTTGGGGCTCTTTACATGGCATCATTTTGTTTCTGGGCACCTGCATATAAATTCAAGTTATTGTGTTATGTCTCCTAAAACAATCCCGGGCCTCATTATCTGCCATTGTGGCACGGGTGGAATTAGGTGCTAATAAACGCAAGAAATCTCTCATGGAATTAAAATCTAGTTTATTTGCTAAAAATTTATGCTTGCATTGTCATTACGTCCTACATACCTCATTTGTTTGGGACTATTATACACTGAGAACTGCTTGGAGAGCTGTAAACAAATAGCCCTTTCTCTTCGTGTTGTGTAAACAAGGTAGACCAAATATAAGCAAATTAATTAAAGATAGCATGCCGACTGCTTATAAATAAATATTAAAATCATCCGTAGCAGACACTGACAAATTGCAAACCAATCAAAAGTTAAACAAAGCCATGGTCTCTAAAGCTTCTTCCAATTCTATGGGTCTATGATTTGGTTTTCTATTACCTTAAGTGTGCTTTCAGTTTTTAAATGTTTCCTTTATTTGATGTTATCTTTATTCACAAGATAATATATGCTTGTAATAATAAGTGAAGCAATTTGAGTAGGTATAATGATCAAGTTAAATATCTTCCATCACACTGCCCACACATACTATCCCCTTCAGGCGACCTTCCATCATATTCTCCTCCCTCATACAGACTTAGGCCATTTTGTCTTTACTCATAGTTATGCACACATGGGGTTTGGAATTTGTGGTTTCAAACAAAAAGGAATTATACCATACACACTTGGGCCTTACCTTTTTATCCTGATATGTATTATGGATATGCTAGAAATCAACAGATATAATCTCTATTATATATCACACACATAAATGTTAGTATATAAAGGATACATTCTTCATTCTGGGAACTTTTTCTAGTACAGTTTCTATCTTTTCTGTATTTCTCACTTTTTGGTTAGCCCCCAACCTTCCCTTCATTCCACCCACCCGCCCAACACAGGACATAAGACACAAGACACAAGACACAAAACACAGGGCACAAGACCCAGGTCAGCTACCTACTGCTCTCCCAGCCAGATAAACATATGCTAAATTATCCAGCATTATCCAGCATATTAATTTCTCCCTATCTCTTCCTTTTTTTTCTCTCTGAATATATACATATAAAATACACTATATATATATTATATACATATATATACTTATATATATATATACTTATATATACACTTATACACTATATATATAATATACATATATATTTATATATATACTTATATATATGCTTATACACTATATATATTATTTACATATATATACTTATATATGTACACATATATATGTGAACATATATACTTATATATATATATGTACATATATACATATATATATATACTTATATACATATAGGTAATACTTTACTCAATGTTTTACCTAAGTTATCAGCTATTCTTTTTGTATCTGCTGATCTTCTTTGCAGTGCCCCTTGGCCCTTACAGGGAATTGGAATAAAATCTCTCTATTCAGGAGCCAAACATAATTTATGTCCACAAGTATTCAGGATTTTAAAGCTGTTTAAAGGGGCTAGAAGAAATTCAGTGCTCTGGTCATCACTACTTTTCCTTTGAATCCAGTTAAAGCCTAACTTTTGCCACTGCCTTCAGCCACCAAACCAGAAATTTTTCTCCATGTTGTCATATGTTACTGTAATTTCCTTCACAGACTGTTTCCAACTTGTTATTACTATCACCATGTTAGCAAAAATGTCCCCCCCGGCACCTGATGGTGCTAGATTTTCAAACTATCAGAAAAAAAATTAGTTTTAAATGTTTATTTATTTTTGAGAAACAGAGAGAGAGAGAGAGAGAGCTTAGAGGAGAGGCAGAGAGAGTGAGACCAAGGATCCCAAGTGGGCTCTGTGCTGACAGCAGAGAGCCTGATGCAGGGCCCGAACTCATGAACCCTGAGATCATGACCTGAGCTGAAGTCAGATGCCTAACTGAATGATCCATCCAGGTGCCCCAAACTATCAGAAAAATTTAAGCTTCCTGTCACAATTTACTCTCATGGCTTATAGGTTCTGTGTGATGTCTTTATCATAATGAAATCTTTATACACTTCCATGCAAAGCAGGGCAAATGAGGATTCTGTAACAATGAGGTAAATAAGCAAATAATGAAATAATACAGCACAGCATTTGAGGTCAGTGTGTAGATTTAGAGAGTGATGGTGGTTTTCAAGTTCATTCACCCAGTTTTGTTGGGATGATGCACCTCTTGAGACATACCGTCTTCTGAGATGCCAGCCTACAAAAGTTAAACAAGATTTTCCATGTACTGTCTCTGAGTAGAAAATGTAAGCAATCAGTCAACAGATTGCTTTAGTAGGTACCTTATAATGAACTATAAATGGGGACACATAGCTGTTAATAGATCCAAAGTATCAGTCCTTAGTGTCCCATCAAGTAGAAAAAAAAAAATTAGCCCCTGTTTGCAAATCCTGAGAATTTTCTGCTTCAGCTTGTTTAGGTGGCCACGTTTGGACACACCAACCTTAAACAGAGCATGGGAATCATATTTATCATGTCTGTTTCTTTGGTACCTGTGTGGATGGAGTTTAGGGTCCATTCCCAAACATAGAAGGCTGGAAAGACTCTTCTCTAAGTGATCACCAAAGCCTCTATTATTCTATTGTAATTGTCTTTATGATATAATATTGTCTCCTCTTGATTGTAATTTCCATGAGGGCAGAGAATATGCCCATCTTACTGACTGCTTAATTACCAGCGTCTAGGGACGCCTGGGTGGTTCAGTCAGTTAAGCATCCAATTTCAGCTCAAGTCATGATCTCATGGTTTGTAGGGTTCGAGCCCCACATCGGGCTCTGTGCTGAAAGCTCAGAGCCTGGAGCCTGCTTTGGATTCTGTCTCCCTCTCTCTCTGCCCCTCCCCCCCCCACGCTCTCTCTCTCTCTCTCTCTCTCTCTCTTTAAAATGAATAAATGTTAAAAAATTAAAAACAAATTAATTAACCAGCGTCTAGGTCAGTGCCAGAGTTTATTTCTACTCTAGAAATACTTGGTGAAAGAGTAAAGGTTCAGATGAAAAGGGTGATGGCTGATCCCTCCTAGAAAGAGGTATGTGTTCTTGATTTCCCCTGCATATGACTCTTCCTGACTCAATTTTACCTTTTGCCTGCTGCTTACCTGTATTACGATTCTTTTCTTCTGCTCACTTCTGATTATTGGGTTACTATATTTCTCAAATTACTACCCCTTTATCCAACTCCTTTGAAATCTCAAACTCAGTTCTCCCCTCAGTTCCAGAGTTTTACAACAAACTGCCACTAAGTAGTTTCACTTGAGCCTCCCATGGAGAACCCAAACATTTATCTGAGCTCAGCTGAGCTTTTGGGTGGTCACCCTGCTGGTCCCTCAAGTGCTCCCAGCTCCCAGTGTATCTGCTGGTAGCTTCATGATCCATCAACTGCTGAAAGTCCAACCTGGAGCTCATTGTGAGCCCCTTTATATTCCTTATTACCCTCACTTTCACACCATTTAAACCAAACCTTCAGAATCTCTTCCGTGTCTACTTAATCTAGGTCCTATTTAGAATCTTAGCTGTTGCTTCCTTACATTTTAAGATCTCATGAATTAAGACCTGCTTGAGCAGCCTCTGGAATGGTCTTGGGGTCAGTGGTCATACTCGTCAGCCAACTTTCTTTCAATTAGCTCCCAGAATGACTTTTAGAAAATGTAAGTTTCGGGGCACCTGGATGGCTCACTCGGTTGAGCGTCCGACTTCAGCTCAGGTCATGATCTCATGGCTTGTGAGTTCAAGCCGCTCGTCAGGTTCTGTGCTGACAGCTCAGGGTCTGGAGCCCACTTGGGATTCTGTGTCTTCCTCTTTCTCTGCCCCTCCCCCACCTCATGCCTTGTCTCTCTCTCTCTGAAAAATAAATGAACAATAGAAAAATGTAAGTTTCTAAGGAAAAATATCGCAGTATCTAGTGTACCTAAAACAAGATATATATGTTCTTTCCTTAACTGCCCAGGACCTAATTTCTTGCCACTTGATTTTTGTTCCTTTACTCTCTAAGGATGACACCAATTTTTGGCTCTGCCATTCAATACTTTTTTCTATGTCTGTGCACATTCTGTTCCTCCTGCTTAGCATACTCTTTGCCTCCTTCATGTAGCTTTCCTCCATCAGGAATTAATTGAAATGTAACCTTTAATAAGGACATATTTGGTCCTCCCTTCCCTCTGGTATTTCTCTTTTTTTGGGGGGATGCAGACGTGAGACTTCTCCTCTGTGTTTCCACTTGGCCATTATATCATCTGTCATGTCATAGTATACATGTCTGTTCATATACTTTTTTTCTAGCTTAGCACATCTTTTCACATCTGTAACACTAAGACCTAACGGAGATACTTATGCGTCGATTACTTAATAAATATTTATTGAACAAGTGAATAAGTCATAAATTAAACAACAACAACAACAAACTAACAATGTTAGCCAGGCCAGAGTAAGTTTAATGAAGCAAACGAACCTAGAGTTTCCTAGTCACGCAATATGCCAAATTATAATTTACCTGGTATATAATCATGAAAAAACCCAGCAGACTGAAAGAGAAAACGTAGTTATTCTAGAACGCGGATGTAGATGTACTGCGAACTTCATAATCTACGCTGGTTGCCCAGGGCTGGACTGGATTATGAACAATTTAAATTGAGTGTAGCAGGTGCAATAAAAAGATGTTGCGGAACAGAATTGCAATCGCACAAGAGAATGGATTCAATAGCAGGTATTATTAATCAGTTGACGCCCAGGGACAAGGAACAGTTTGGTGTCAGCAATCACAGCCACATCTAGAGCCACAGACCAAGATTCAAAAGGCACCAAAGCCCCAGGCATAACCAGATGCACAGCCCAGGTCTCTATCACCGTTGCTGCCGTAGTGTATTGTCGGGATTTAAGTTGTTGGCCTGAGAGAAGAGAGTAAATCGTAGCAAGCAAAAACATTAAATGCCCAGAGTTTTTTTATGCAGCCTCAGTGTGGGTGTGGCAAACTACGGGCATGCCTGACATTCTCATCTAGACCAACTTGTATTTAAAAATCTCATTAACCACTCTTCCTGAGGCAAAAAAAAACCCCACATGTGCATCAAAGTTGAGATTGTTTTCTTAGTATAAGATCTTCCCAAATAGTTGATCAGCTTTAAATGAAAAAAAAAAATGCTGAATTCAATGACCTTGCTCACATTGATGCTGAATTTAACCTTTGTAACCATGCTGCATGACATCATGGGGAGAAGGCAAATGTCTTTTTCCTGTGATGATTTTGCTAATAATACTCTTCATCTTATATGCAGATTTAATCAACACAGCTGGGATGTTATCTATATAAATCTTAGGAGCAAATAATATATTTTCTGTACAAACTACCACCCACTCCAATCACATTTTACTTTGTGGTTTTGTATTGCTGTGTTCTCTCAAAAATAATACCACTTTGCTGCTTATATAGTTTCCCTCCTCTGTTCCTTCAAAAAGGTGTGTAGTTTGATTATCACATACTTGTACCAGAGTGTACACATTTCTTTGCAGACAGGAAAGGCCCTGACAATCTTGTTTGATTCCTAGGTTGTAGAAACATAGAGTAGATCTTTTTGAGGTTTAATCTGACAGAGGTCGTTACTATTAATTTTTTTCTTTAGACACATTGGCTCTGTATGCATCATGCATCTGCACATAGACTTAAATTTTGAGAGCTAGATTGATTTAAGTATTATGATTGAAAAAAAATGAGAATTTTCTTTCCCCACTATCCTCTAGGGCCATGTCTGATTTGGGTTATTGTACTGCAACCATCCACTTTTATTAGGTGATGTCACTATATTGGCAGATCCATTTTTTTTAATAAAAAAAATTTTTAATGTTTTTCTTATTTATTTTTGAAGGAGAGAGAGAGACAGAGCATGAGTAGGGGAGGAGCAGAGAGAGGGAGACAGAATCTGAAGCAGGCTCCAGGCTCTGAGCTGTCAGCACACAGCCCAATGCAGGGCTTGAACTCACGAACTGTGAAATCATGACCTGAGCCGAAGTCGGACACTTAACTGACTGAGCCACCCAAGTGCCCCATGGCAGAACCATTTGTAAGCCGGAACTAATTTTTTCTTTCTTCAACTGGGAAAATGGCATAAATCCATAGGTAGGTGTTGAGAGACAACTCAGCAGGGTGGAAACCATGGAATCTGATCCACTGGCTTCTATATTTGGGCTTTCTAGACTTCCTCAAGCCCAATCTCCTATATGGTACTTTCACTTGATGATGGAAGACTTGCTGTGTATACTCAAATTTGTGGATTAGACAGCCAGACAATACCGAGTTCACAATGAGCAGTTTGAATTTACATGGTAACTTGGTGTCCCATGGTCAAGAGCTCAGTAATGGGCCAGAAGCTGTTTCTTCAAAGGATAGTATAAATTCACAGAAGACAGCATAGATTTTCTCCCAAATCCTAAAATCCTGTGTTGTGATTCATGTATACAGACCTGTAAAAGCCTCCGAATACCATCCTCATTTTCCATAGACACTTTATTTTATTTTATTTTTTTAACGTTTATTTATTTTTGAGACAGAGAGAGACAGAGCGTGAACGGGGGAGGGTCAGAGAGAGAGGGAGACACAGAATCCGAAGCAGGCTCCAGGCTCCAAGCTGTCAGCACAGAGCCCGACACGGGGCTCGAACCCACGGACCGTGAGATCATGACCTGAGCCGAAGTCGGATGCTTAACCGACCAAGCCACCCAGGTGCCCCTCCATAGACACTTTAAACATCATTGAATCTGCTACTCCAAAAAGATCAAGTAGCAGAGAAGTATTTACAATAGCATGTGACCATTTTGGACTTTTTGCTTTCTCTTAATTTACTCAAAATGGGCAACAATTTTATTACGTTCCTAACGGATAACAGGTAGCATGTCCAAACGAGGAACATGTTGCCATGAAAATCCAAAGACACCACCAACAATTGTGTTTCTTGCTTAGTGACAATGTAACAAGTTGTTCATCCAGATCACTGGACCCCCAGAAATTTCACGGAGGTGACAGGCCCCTAAATTTTTGTAGGATTTATTTCCCATCCTCTGTCGCTCATGGGTCTTATCAAGAAGTTCAGAATAGTTGCTAGTTCCTGTTTACTGGCTCTGATCACCATCATATTATCAATATGGTGGATTAATGTGAGGTCCTTTGGAATGAAGAGTCAAAGTCTCTGCAGACTAATTTGTGCCTCAGGGCTGAAGAATTAGCAAACTTCTGAAGTGGGGCAGTTCAAGAACATCGAGGGTCCTGCCTGCTGAAAGTAAACTGATTTTGGTGTTCTTTATTTACAGGGATAGGGTAAAAAGCTCTGCCAGATCACAAGAAGTGCAAACCATCTTCTGGAGGATGTGCTTATTTGCTTCAGCAAAGAAATGATCTCTGAAATGAAACTTAACATTTGAAGTCACCACCGGATTAAGTTTATAATTACTCATTTTCATTCTTCTGAATCCATCTACATTTTGCAGAGGCAAATTGAATAAAGATGTGAAATCATGACTGCTGAAACTTTCAGAACTTTAATGATAATGATAGTGTTGTCGTTTGAATTGTGTCTTTCCCCAGAATATGTTTTAATCCTAACCCCTAGTAGTTGTGAATGTGACCTTATTTGGAAATAGAGTCCTTGTAGCTAAGATGAGGTCATACTGAATTAGAGCAGATCCTAAGTCTGATCAGTGGTGTTCTTATAAGAAGGCCACGTGAAGACACAGACAGACACAGTCATAAACGGTGGATGTCATAAAATGATGGAGGCAGAATGTGGAATGATATGTCAAGTGATATGACATGCCGAGATAAGGAACACCAAGGATTTCCAGCAACCATTAGAAGCTAGGTAAGAGGCAAGAAAAGATTCGCCTCTAGAGTCTTCAGAGAGACCATGGCCCCTCCAACACTTTGATTTTGAATTTTTGGTCTCCATAACTATGAGAGGATAAATTTCTGTTGCTTTAAGCTACTGAATGTATGGTGCTTTGTTACATCAGCCTTGGGAAATTATTACAGGTAGCATTAATATACTAAATCTTTCCAGAAATAAGCTATTGTTTCTGATCTACTATTTTGGTAGGAAGAGGATGCTCCAGTGTTTTTTTCTTTTTTTCTTTTTTACCATAATAGACCTCACTCCAGGGACTCAATGTGCAGATTCTGCCAGTTATAAATATATCTTTGCTAACAATACATACTCACAGGGAGGATTCATGGATTCATGGAGCCCATTATGAGAGAGATCTAAGCCAAAGCGCCATTAATCATTTGACTGGACCATAATGGTATTTTGGGACTCTAAAGAGTTAGTGTCAGTCTAGAGCCAGAGTCAGGTAATCCCTGAAAATTCTGGTACTTTTTCCCTTCCCCAGTGCACTGTCACTATAATTGTTACTTGTCATTAGTCAATTATTACTGTCACTAGTAAATTGTAATGGGTCCCTTTGAGGAAGGCTGAAAGAGAAGACTTACAATATAATGTTTTGGCAATATAGCAGGGACCTTCCTCAAACCCTGCCTTCCATTCATTCAAGGTGCTCCGAGTCTATGAACTGGCTTAGGTGGAAGTGATTAATTAGCTAATGTATAATGTCTTTCACCTTTGGTCTTACACACTTACATACTTATTTCCAAAGTTACTTAAGTCAGCAACAGCTTTCCCTACTCTTTTTAGTGAGAATATTTCATGTATTTATAATACTGTTAGGGGGTACCTGGGTGGCTCAGTGTGTCTGACTTCGGCTCAGATCATGATCTTGCAGTCCTTGAGTTCAAGCCCTGCGTCAGGCCCTGCGCTGACAACTCAGAACCTGGAGCCTGCTTCAGATTCTGTCTCCCTCTCTCTGCCCCTCCCCCTCTCACACTCTGTCTCTCTCTCTCTCTCTCTCAAAAATAAAATAAAAACAAAAAAATGTATAGTACTGTTATGTGATTTTGTAATATTCTGTATTCCATTTTGGAATCCCCTGTTCTTCTAAAAAACTTTTAAAAAATTTGCATGAGATTCACTGTTTGTGCTGTGAACTTATATGGGTCTGAGCAAATGTGCAGTATTATGTATTTGCCAATATAATGCCATACAGAATAGTTTCATATGAAACTATGTGAATCCCCTGTGATTTGCCCATTCTCTTCCTTCCTCTCCACATGAGCCCCTGGAAACCACTGATCTTTTTACCATATATATGGTTGTCTTTTCCAGAATGTTATATAATTGGAATTTATAATATGTAGCCTTTTCCACACATTGTTGTATTTGACTTGCTAACTTTTAGGAAAGATTTTTGCATCTATGTGCATGAAAGAAATTGCTGTTAAATTTCCCTTCCTTAAAATATCTTTATCTGATTAGGTATTAAGATAATGCTGGCATTTTAGAACGAGTTAGGAAGTATTTCCTCTGCTTACATTTTTTGGAATATGTCATGGACAATTGATGTCATTTCTTTCTTAACTTTTTTAGGATTTACCAGTAAAACATCTGGGTATGGTGCTTTCTTTTATTAAAAATTAGTAATTGTTGACTCAATTTCTTTAATACATATAGGACTGTTAAATTTATCTATTTCTCTTTGTGTGAATTTTGGTAATTTGTGTCTTTCAGGGAATTGGTTCATCTCTTAGCATGGGCCTGTGGAAATTTTGCAAGGACATTTGATTGTTCAAGGACAAGGATCAAATGTCCTTATAATCTCAAAAGAATAATTAAGGAGATAATTTAACTTTTCTTATTGAAAATGCTGAAGCCTGTTTTTTCAAGAAAATTTGCATAGTTCAAGGCAAACAATTTTCTAGTTTAATAGACATCACTGAATTGTCACTTTCTAATTGGATATGTGTTTTCAATTCCCAATGTACTTTGATGGTCTATGAAAATTAATCAAAAACATATGTACGATTATGAAGCTGTATTTCAAATACAGCCCAGGGAAATTGGCATTTCAAGCTCCTGTACTAGATTTAGGGACAGAGCCAAAATTAGTGAGAAAAATATAAAATTGTCATGTCTTGGAAAGAGAAGTTGGAAACACAAAATTTAGCTGCCACTGATAAAACTGAGAAAGCAGTTTGCTTAGACCTAGTTTCCAAAATGGTAACCGTAAGTCTGTTCTTACAGACTCTCATAGACATGAAAGACAGACAGTCCACCCTGCATCTAGACATAAGATGAGGGATAGGCTTCAAATGTTTTTCTTTAAAATTTTTTTTAATTGTTTATATTTTTGAGACAGAGAGAAAGAGAGAGAGAGAGAAAGACCATGAGCAGGGTTGGGGCAGAGAGAGAGGGAGACACAGAGTCCGAAGCAGGCTCCAGGCTCTGAGCTGTCAGCACAGAGCCCGACACGGGGCTTGAGCTTGTGAATTGCAAGATCATGAGCTGAGCCTAAATTGCATGCTTAGCCTACCGAGCCGCTCAGGAGCCCCTCAAATGCTTTGCCTTTTAACTGAAGAGGAGTAGTCATACACACGTGAATCATTCAATGGCACAACTTGAATGATGCTGCCCAGCTCTGGGGAGGTGGAAAAATTCTATAGCCTGAGGCATTTTGGAATATTTGAGAGAAAACAGGATTGTAGTTTTACTGACTATGAAGCTTAACCTGCAAAAGTGTGGCGAGAAGCAGAAGTTGTGAATGCACATGAAACCAGAAAAAACAGACTTTACAATGGCTCTATGAATTCGAGCAGGGGCAATGAAGTGACTTCACATACCCCTTCAAACTCACGACACAAATAAACACACAAGTGATAGAGATGCCTTAACGGAAATGACCACAAGCAGTACTATGAACAGGGAAAGTTGATTAAAAAAGAAACATTACACTTTGTCACATGACAGCTGTTGGGTTAAGGTTATAACAAAAAGATAACAATATTACCAATAATAAAGGAAACTGTCTTTAACACGTGGGATGGTCCAGGTAATTGTGGTCCATTGCGATTGAGGCATGCCTGATCTAACTTATGTTTCCACACACCCTGGCATATATTTGCCACAGAAGCATAACAGATTTACCTAAATAAAGAACCCTGACAGCAGAATTAGTGAATCGAAGGAAGAGGAATTCAGGCTAAGTTCCTCAGAAAGATCCTCACTATAATCCACAGGACCAGTATCTGCCACAGCAAGATGGGTAGCCGAGGCCATATGCGTATCTTCCTGTTTAGTCTGTGCAGGCTACTGTGACAAAGTACCCCAGACTGGGAGCTTAAACACCAAAGATTTTTTTCTGACAGTTCTGAAGGCTGTGAAGTCCAAGATCAAGATGTTGGTGGATTCAGTGTCTGGTGAAGAGCTGCTTCCTGGTTTATAATTGGCTGTCTTGTCATTGTGTCCTCATGTGGAGGAAAGTGGTGAAGGAGCTCCCTGGGGTCTCTTTTATAAGGGCACTAATCACCTCCCAAGGGCCCTACCTCCTAATGGTGTCACACTGGGAGTTATGATTTCAACATATGAATTTTGGGAAGACACAAACATTTAATGCACAGCAACGCTATAGCCAGGGTAACCATAGCCACATCTGTAGCCACAGCATAGGACACCACAGCTGTACCCCAGGCTAGGAAGGTAGCTGTCATAGTAGCCCAAGGACCCCGGAGGGGCAGGTCCAGCTAAAGAGCAGGAACTGATACTTTCAGTCTGAATGTCACCAGGAGCCTTTTATACACCTTCAGCTGTGGCTGGGAAAACCAAAGGGAGTATGTTAACCTCATATTTTAAATTAACTTTCTTTAGAACGTATTCAGTGCCTGTTTCTGAAGCCAAGGAGGCCCCCATAGCAAAGATTTCTTTGTTATCATGTAATGATTCACACACTCATATCATTCTTTAACAAAATATTCATATCCTATTTCCAAAAGCCATTGTCAATTCTCAATCTAATTACTTCTAAGTATAGGATTAATTTCATGTGATGACACAAAACATGGAAACCTGTTTCCAAAAGGTTTGACTTTGCTAATAATCATTGTCATAATCAGATATCCAGTTAAGAATAAAAGGATATATGGGTACAAAGAATGGGTATGTTACCTCCAGCCACAGGTCTACAAATTCCTTGTTTTCTTTTCTTGGCAGAAAATAAAATGGTTTTTTTTTCTCGAGAAAATCCTAGTTATTATTTGTGATTGACAGGCCGAATGCATATCCCTAGTGTTGCAAAGTCATTCCTTAATTCATGTTCAATATTGTGAACTATTGGGAAGTTTGACATTGCCTATATTTGCATGAGTTTTCTATTATACATACAATTTAGGCTTTACATATAAATATGATTTTCTTAATATATGTTGGTTTGCTTACTGCATCTGAAATAGAATTTCTTATGGAGTGAAACAGAGGAAGTGCTTGAATTTCCTGTTATAGTGTGTAAAACCCCACTGTCCTTGAGAAGATTCTGTGGAGGACTGAGACTGAAAATCCCGGTTTAGCCAGCGGCCTCCTACCCCTAGTCCCTTGCTGCAGGACCTGTCCACACAGAGTGTTCCGTGTAAAACAAGGGCCAGATCTTGATCTTGCTCAACCGTCACCTTGGGTGGGAGGTGCTTCACGCACACAGAGCAATTCTTCCTATTAGAAAGACCAAATCTTCACCCAGAGGAACTCCAAGGTTTTCATTAAAATGAACGTTTCGGGTGCCCGGGGGGTTCAACTGGTTAAGTGTTGGACCCTTGGTTTTGGCTCAGGTCGTGATCTCAAGGTTCCTGGGTCTGAGGCCCATCTCAGGCCCTACACTGACAGCATGGGATTCTCTCTCTCCTCTCTCTTTGCCTCTCCCCCACTTGTGCTCTCTCTCTCTCTCTCTCAAAATAAATAAATAAACTTAAAAAAAACATGAATGTTTATGTCTCAAAGTTGCTATGCTCTTTACGACACTGATGAGGGAAGGAAGAGATGTCCAGTGAGAAGAGAGATGTCCAGTGCTGTTTCCAATGGGGAGAAACCTAGACATGAGGCAATGTGTATGCAATATCACTCAAAGATTATGTCATGTATAAACAGGAAAATGAATTAATAAAAGAAGCTTTAACAGGTAGTAAGAAGTATTTTATTTTTTCCATCTTGAAGTTGTTCATACCAACCTTCTCTGGTTTGTCTCTTGGTTGCACTTCAGAGCTATCGGCATGTTCCTGCATCATTGCTTCATTCGTAGCCATAGGAAGGTCATGTGAAGGACAAGATTGTTGAGCCCCACTTTCTGCTGATGCTACACCCATATTATCTCTAACACCTTCAGAAATACAATTTATATCACCTTTGGGCATTGACACTTGGTGGTAGGTTTATGTGTGTGCTATATATCAATAACACTTCTTTCTCACAGGCTTCTAATTGGATTACTAATTACTGATTTATCCATTCAACAAATATTTATTGGGGGCCTCCAATGTGATGCTCTTTAAAGCAGCGAATTATGTGACTTTTGGTGACATTATTTTCTTATTCATAGGATGAGAATGAGGTAATTGTACAAGGGCATTTCAAGAAGTTTCAGCATCCCAAGTTCAAAAATATAATAGTGTCTGATTTAATGACTTCTGTGACAGTGAAACATACAAAGAATCTCTCTGGAACATACAAATACTCAGTGTTTTATAAGTACATAATGAAGTTTTCCCCAATTATTAATAGAAATTGGCACTTTAAATTTTTTTTTAATGTTTGTTTCTGAAGGAAAGAGAGAGAGAGAGAGCATGAATGGAGGACGGGCAGAGAGGGAGAGGAAGACACAGAATCCAAAGCAGACTCCAGGCTGTGAGCTGTCAACACAGAGCCTACACAGGGCTGGAATTCATGAACTGTGAGATTATGACCTGAGCCGAAGTCAGACACCCAACCGACTGAGCCACCCAGGTGCCCATAGAAATCTGTACTTTAAAAAATGGTAGTTAGCTATGTAAGTTGTTTGATGATAGTTTTGTAACTATCCATGTTTTGTAATTCCAAAATAACCTCATTGCCTATAAACATATATTTTGGATGAGATATTTCGATCTTTTGCAAATCACTAAAATTTCATTTTCCCATTGTTTCAGTTTACTGGTTTAAGGGAATGTTAGAGTCAGTAAAAAAGAAAAAAAAATATTTTATGTACAAAAAATGTTGAAACTACACAATGTCTGGATAAGAGAGAAGACCATGGTCCAGTTTGCTGAATCTTGGTGCGTTGGAATGAGAACGTAAGGCAGACACTTTTTCGGGATAGTTTTGGACAAGAATGTCAGGAGGGTGCACCAGATAAATAGCCACAGTCATGGTAGACTTCCTGATACCTTTCAGGTGACAAGCTTTTGATGAAGGAGAAACGAAAAAAATGTGGAAGGAAAAAAGTTACATCTACAGACATGCTATAGTAAATGATGGAGTTGACAGCAAAGACAGAAGCTATAAAAGATCCCGTTTTTTTTTCTATTTATCTTTAAATTTATCATTAAGACAATTTTTTAGAGCACTTTTAGGTTCACAGTTCAGTTGGGGATAAGGTATAGAGATTTCTCCTATACTGCCTGCTCCTATACATGTGTAGTCTCCCCCATTATCAATATCCCCCATGGAAGTAGTCCATTTGTTATAAAGAACCTACATTGACACATGAGAATACCTCAAATCCATAGTTTTTATTACGGTTCACTTTTGATATTGTGCATTCTATGAATTTGGACAAATGCATAATTTTTCTGTGCTCCACCTGTTCATTCTTTTCTTGCTTCCGAACTCTAGCAACCACTGATCTATCTACTGTCTATCCACTGTCCCTAATTTTACCTTTTCCATAATATCATACAGTTGTTGTCTAATCATACAGTATATAGCTTTTTAGATCGATTTTTTTAAAACTAATAATATGCCTTTAAGATTCCTCCATGTCTCTTTTTTTTTTTTTTGGCTTGATAGTTTATATCTTTATAGCACTGATTAATACCCCATTCTCTGGATGTACTGCAGTTTATTTATCCATTCACCTACTGAAGGGCATCCCAGATGTTTTTAAATTTAGGCAATTATGAATAAAGCTGCTATAAACATCCATGTGCAGGTTTTTATGTGGGCATAAGTTTTCCCCTCCTTTTGTAGATGACAAATGCTGTGATCGCTCTATCATGTGCTGAGAGAATGTTTAGTTTTATAAGAGACTGCCAAACTTTCTTCTGGAGTGGCTGTACCATTTTGCATTCCCACCAGTAGTGACAGACCCAGAAGGAGAAAAAGGCAGTAGATTGTAAGCCACAGACCCACACTCTGGTTGCAGAACTCAAAGAGTCTGAAATTTCAAGCTAGAACCTTGCTTTGAGAACCATTATGAAGTTTAGCATGGTTGAATAATATCTAGGGCATATTCTCATATGATGTTTTGCCGGTTGACGCTTTGGGCTCATATTTAGTCTATAAATTTGATGTATTTAGATACACAGTATGTAGACCACTGTTTGGACTCTTGTTCTGATCACTGCCAATTTTAACACTGAGTCCGGATAGAGACTTGTTTTTATTTTGGGCAAAATTTAAAACTCAGGAGAGTAGCAAAGGCAGTAGTTTTGCTTTGTTTTGTTTTTTTTCTCATCATTACCATCTCTGTGTGTCTATTTCTGTGGCTCTGTCAGTCTTACTCTGTTTTCCCCCCTTCATCTGTTATACATACACAAACATGCAAAAATCATGAGAAAAACATTGCATGCGATGTGAAATAGTTTGTTGAAAAACAAACCAAGCTTATTTTCTTATATGTATCTTTAAACCAGAATTCCTGTGGGAGTATGATGGGAATGTAATATCAAAGCCAAGGCATCTTTTCAACGTATAAAACTAAAGGATTCTAGATGAATTTGATCAATGAGGATGTCATGTCAACTCTGAAATGTGTTTTTCCTGGCAACCTAAGATGAGTTTATGCTGCGTTAAAGATACAATAGAAATTCTAAGGTAATCCCTAATAGTAACAGGATGAGACCAATAGGCTGACTAGCTCTAGAAGTTTCTCAGTAGAACCCATAGTACTAGCATCTGTCCCAGCAAGATAGGCAGCAGCAGTTGTATCCATACCCGCCAGAGCCACAGCCAGACCCAGAGCGTAGACTATTCTAATAGCTGCTGTAGTAGCACATGGGGTTAGGAGCGGAAAGTTCAGTTGAGGAGCAAGAAAGCATTACCAGTTTAAATGCTATCATCTGCTCAGAGCTTTTATGCACGGTCAGTGGTATGTAGGGCAAACCACAGGCATTGCTGGGCTAATAGTTTAGAATAACTTTTAGTAGAAAAATTTGCTGATTCTTTTGTTTACTTAGGAAAAGAGAGTTTGTTGGATGCGAGGTTTGCTTTGCTATGGTATCAAGCATCCCCTAATTAAGTCACATGATTTAATAAGACATTTTTGTTCTGTTTTGAAAAGCAATTGCTCTTAAAAAAAAAAACTGTGATTAATTTAAGGGAGATTATCAGTTCATTATTCCCTCCCCCCTTCCCAAGTAACAGCAGATCTGGATGCCCAGGGACTACCGTTGCCCAACATGCTTCCCAAAACAAAATTCTGGATCAAATTCCACCAATGAGGGAGAGTTGAAGGAGACTGCAGAGCCATTAGGAGGCATTAGAGGTCCTTTTGAATCTTTTGATCCACTGGACAAAGTGAGGACCCCTCATAACCGAGCCTATTTTGCTTTTATGTCAGAATAGCCTTGATGAAATCGTGCTTTTAGATTCCCCTCCTCCGCATTTTTATTGCCCGTGCTTACTCATACCTATTGACTTCAAATGATGTGTCCTGGTGACTTGGTGTGACATAGAACATACAGTCCTTTCTCCAAGTTTTGGTTTGTTGGCTTATTTAAAAAAAAAAAATTAATGTTTATTTATTTTTGAGACAGAGACAGAGAGCAAGTGGGGGAGGGGCAGAGGGAGAGGGAGACGAAGAATCCGAAACAGGCTTCAGGCTCTGAGCCATCAGCACAGAGCCCGATGCAGGGGGGCTCCAACCCACCAACTGTGACACCATGACCTGAGCTGAAGTCAGATGCCCAATCGACTGACCCACCCAGGTGCCCCAGTTGGCTTATTTTCTAAAAATAACTTCAATTTCTGGAAAGGCCGTTTAAGAATTTGGAGTTTACATATGGGGACTTGTGAATATATGGAAGGGACAAGATAACTGCATTGGACAAAAGTCCTCAGTTTTGTTAGGTTGAAAATGCTGGATTTGAGGGAATGTGCATGCTTAGCATTTTTAGATTCAGCCAGTTTTCATAGGGGTTGTGCATTTACATGCCCACCAGTGATGCTTGTGAGTTCCAGTCGCCGAACATTCTCACAATTCCTTGGTATTATCAGTCTCTTTAATTTTAGTCGTTTTGATGGGTATGCAGTGTTCTTTTGTTGTGGTTATAACTTGCATTTTCTTTCTCTACTGAAATTGGTCAATTTTGTTACCGTCTGCTGTAAAATGCTTCGCCACTTCTGTGATGTGTTGTGTCTTTGTCTTACGATCTGTAGGTATTTTAATTTTTGCAGAAATCCTTTTTTACGTCTATGTCATGTAAATATCTTCTCCCCCTCAGTGGATTTTTCACTCTTAAAAATGGAGATCTTTAAATTTGATCAGGTCCAATTTACTAATATTTTCTTTCATAGCTAGTGATCTTTATATCCTGTTTAAGAAATCACTGCCTATTTTTAAGTTTTTTAAATGTTTATTCATTTTTGAGAGACGGAGAGAGACAGAGCATGAGTGGGGGAGGGGCATAGAGAGAGGGAGACACAGAATCCAAAGCAGGTTCCAGGCTCTGACCTGTCAGCACAGAGCCTGACACCCAGCTCGAACCCATCGGCCGCCGAACTGACTGAGCCACCCAGGCGCCCCTCATGGCCTATTTTTTTTTTTTTTTTTTTTTTTTTTTTAAATTTTTTTTTCAATGTTTATTTATTTTTGGGACAGAGAGAGACAGAGCATGAACGGGGGAGGGGCAGAGAGAGAGGGAGACACAGAATCGGAAACAGGCTCCAGGCTCTGAGCCATCAGCCCAGAGCCTGACGCGGGGCTCGAACTCACGGACCGCGAGATCGTGACCTGGCTGAAGTCGGACGCTTAACCGACTGCGCCACCCAGGCGCCCCCCTCATGGCCTATTTTTAATTAACCACAACATGCTCCCATCTTATTTTCAGGCAAGGTATGAATCAAGATTGATTTTCTTTTACACATTATTATCAAATAAATCTAAAGTTATTTATTGTGAAATCAATCCTTTCATCTTCTCTCCTGCTATGGTATCTTAGTAGTATAAATCTGGTTAGTCAACATGTTTGAGTTTGTTTATAGAAACTTTTTTTTTTTTTCATTGGCCTATGTTCTTATTCTTGAACCATGTGTTAGGAACATACGTGATCATGTCATTTGCAGAGAGGAGCAGGTCTACATTTTTCCCTTCCAGTCTTTGTTTCATTTATATACTTATTTATTTACATGTTTCTGCATTGCCATTGAACTCTGGTACAGAGTTGTTAACGAAGTGGTATAAACTTTAATTAAGTTGTGGCAGTGATTATCCTTGTCTTGTTCCAAACCTCAGGCAGAAATTATGCCATATTTCAGCATTAAGTATGATATATTAGTTATTGATTTTATGTAGATGCCATTTATCAAATTGAAGAAAATCTTTTGTAGTCCTAGTTTACTGAGATTTCAAAAGTCCATGAATGCATATTGGATTTTATATTTTACCTGAATCCCTTAAGATAGTCACATGACTTTCTTTCCTTTTTTGTTAATGTGATGAATTGCACTGAGTTTTCATATATAAAACTCATCTAGAAGTTTGCAATCTTGGAATATAGCTCATGGGATTTGGTTTTGAAACAATATATTGTTTCAGATTTTTATAGCTACGCTCACAAGAAATAGTTCCTTTCTTACAATATCCTTATTAGGTTTTGATTTTGTTAGTGCTGCTTTTTTCCTATTCTATGGAAGAGCATCTGTATAATTGGTATTTATTCTTCTCTTACGTGGCTTAAATAATTCACCAGTGAAGCTATCTGGTCCTGGAGTTTTCTTTGCTCGAATGTTTTAAAATACAGATTGATTTTCTTTCATAGGTATCAGACTTTTCAGACTTTCTGTTTCTTCTTATCTCTGCTACTTGAATGGCATTTTTTCAGATGCAATTTCCATTTTCCCATTGTTCCTTGTGTGAGTGGGGAATTCTAAGTCAGCAGAGAAACAGGTTGTTGTGACTTCAGAGGAAAAGTTGGAACCATAAATACTAGAATCAGTGGTGTAAGAAGAAAGCCATGATCCGTGTTGCTGAGCTGGTGTGCAGGGAGGGTGCCCAGGGACTTTGTGCACACACAAGACTGTTAGGTACAGACACTGAGTAAACAACCAAGAGGCAAGGTAGATTTTCTGTTCTTTTCCCTCAACGATAAAGGAAGAATCTGAAGAAGGTGATATGGAAGAAACAAATCGCCATCACAAGGGAGCACGGTGGCATCAGGAAACAGCCAATGGTGATGTATCCGTCAAATAGTGCTGTTTTTGTAGGCAATACATCATTTAAAACCTTAATATACGAAGGTGAGAAGAATTTAACCAGATCAAATGTAGATGATTGGAGTGACTAAGAGTCACGTGAAAGCCTTTTATAGGAGCATTTTAGACAGAACTGGTAATTAGAACTTTTGTCTTCTGTTTTAAAGTGTTTGGTGTCATTTATGTTGAAATAGTTCAAACAAAAAAGTATAAAGTAGAAAGAATTTCTGTCCTCTTCACTCAAATTCAATTGTAAACATTTCATTGCTTCTACATCTCTCTATCCCCTTCTCTCTCTCTCTCTCTCTCTCTCTCTCTCTCTCTCATACGTGCACACACACACACAAACACACCTCTCCTTCTTGCTCTTTTTCTCTGTCTCTGTCTCTTTGGCTTCTACTTCTGTGTGTCACAATCCTGTAAAATGTCACTGTCCCAGACGTGGTACTAAATATGTATCCCTTTGACTTCTCAATTCCAGGATTGGGGCTCCTCTAAACACAATTCTGCCTCATTTTCTGGGGTCACCTTTTCTCCTGTAGCTGGCCTGGGCTTGCTGCAGATGTTTTCTGACCATCGCAGAGGGCATACACAAGGCATGGGACTACTTTTCATCTTCCTCACCTTTCAGTTGAAAACAGAGCTGCTCTGTGGAAATAGAGAATTTCACTTATGGGGAGTCTAAACCAGCAGGTAGACAAGACTCTGCTTTAAGATTTTCTTAAGGTAAAAGGTAACAGTTTATATGTTTGGAATTGTTTAGCATGCAGTCAGGCAGAGGGCACAAGAGGCGTTGGTGAGGAAAAAAGAACAACACAGGGGGTGTTAAATTGAGTGAAGTCTAGGTACAAAGGAGAATATATAGAGCAGCCTCCAAGTGGTCTGTTTTATATATGGATACTGATGGCTTATTAGTATTTTTAGCAGGTACTAAAAAGTAATTTTATTCATCAATGCATTTTTAACTGAAGAGGTTTTGCCAAGCCAAGTAATCTATATAAACCATGTGTCCTTACTTTTAGGACTGATCAAATGGTTGAATGAGGGACAAAACCTGTGTGACCCGTGCATTTCATACTGCTGCTGAACAATTTCCCCTCTTACCTGACAAGTAAAACCATTTTATTTATTTATTTATAAGAATTTTTTTTAATATTTGTTTACTTTTGAGACAGAGAGAGACAGAGCATGAAGTGGGGAGGGTCAGAGAGAGAGGGAGACACAGAATCTGAGACAGGCTCCAGGCTCCAAGCTGTCAGCACAGAGCCCGACGTGGGGCTCGAACTCACGGACTGCGAGATCATGACCTGAGCTGAAGTCGGACGCTTAACCGACTGAGCCACCCAGGCGTCCCAAGTAAAACCATTTTAAATAGCATTATTATTTTTACTGTTCTGGTTCTCTAAATGTGTGGCTATTATATCTGTAAATATCCCTGTCCCCCCCCCCCAGGTGTCCTTAAATGAAATATATACACCCACATGCACACATATGCGTGGTAGAGGATTGGATATAAACAGGAAACATTTTGCAAAGAACGAGAAAGTTTATTGGAACATCAGCTTAAAAACTTTTTCACCTCAAAGTTATTAAGTTAAAATGAAGGGAGAAGGAATACAATTTCAAGCATAAACTTTTTTATGAATTGTGAGGTTATTACATGTGACTTTGGTCAATCAAGTTGAAGCATGCTGAATTTGTAGTCTGCTGAAGCCGAAGTAGTCGGATAATATTTTCACTGTTTGGAAAGAGAAATAAATTACTTATAAGAAGAACACTGGAAGGATAATTGGAAAGCACAGGAGGAATTCTGCAGACTGAATGTCTCTAGAAGTTTCTCAGTAGAATCCGTAGGACCGGTATCTGCCACAGCAAAATGGGCGGTAGCAGCCATATCCACACCCGCCATAGCCACAGCCCAGGCCATGGTAGCCACAGCCCAGGCCGCCATAGTAGTTGCTGTAATAGCACATGGTGTGGAGAATGGAAGGGTCAGTTGAGGAGCAGGTTACGGATTTTCTCAGTGTGTGTGCTAACATCTGCCCCGGGCCTTTTATATACCCTCCTTGGTGGGTGTGGTAAACCACAGGCAAGAGTTAGCCTCATATTTTACAATAATTTGCATGTTAAACTTTCTGAAAGAAGCCCTCATAGCTGAGAATCCTTTGCTATTGTGTCAAGATTCCCACAATCAAAGTAGATGCCTTTAACAAACCACCTTTGTTAGATTTGGAATGCCTACTTACTATGTTTTTGTTAGTTTAAGGTCTAGGACAAGTTTGCATGGGAAGCTCATTTTTGTCCTGTCCTTGATGATTCTTATTTTTATTATTTTACTTTTCATCTCATGGTGAAACGTGTGATTAGGAGTTAGGAATGTATATGTATATGTATATGTGTATGGGTTCATGAATTGGAGATATTAATGAAGACACAAAACTGCTAAATTACCTCTTTGGTGTTTTGTTTTGTTGTTTTTTTTCTTGTTTTTTGCTTTTTAGCAAATGATTTCCCCTAGATAGAAGTTTGCAGTGATTGCATACAATAGAATGACTGTTTATACATTCCTTTGTTGTTTTAATGTCACCTCTTCTTTCACCTTGAAAGTTGTCATTATTCAGTATTTTTACCTTGGTCTAGGTGATTTTACCATTGGACAGTGCAATTTGCTGTTTACTTATTTATTAATTTCCCATTAACTAAATCTTTTGGGGGGAATATCCAACTTAGTGAACTTGTATGTTAGTGGTACCGCTGCCAAAACCCCAAATTAGGATACTGATGAAGGCTCCTTCATGTATAAGTACAGGTATGAGATCTTTCTAACTCTCCCCTCTCTGGACCCAGGATTTCCCTTGCCTCTTCAGCTGCCCATGAGAGGCAATATGAGAGGTAAATCATCGCCCCCCTACTAGTTCTGACTGGCAGTCAGTTATGTATGTGTCAGTGATGCTTAGAAGAGAGGTAACATCTCATTTACATAAGGTCTTGACTCTTTCCTAAAAATGCTTAAACTACACAATGTAGTTTCCATTTCCTTAAGCAAACCCTGAAAAAGATATACCTTATCAGTGCAGGCATATGTACAAGGCATCACTCAGGAAGATAACCTACAATATATATGTGAATTATTGCAACATGCAATTTTATTGTGTCAGAAAGTAAATTCCTTCTCCTTGGTTTTAAAAGATCAACCCCTCTCATGTTAATCGTGGAGACAAAAATCCTGCCAGCTTATAATTCCAGGGAAAGTATCTTTCAAAATTTAATATAGAGATTTCTTTACAGAGAAAAGTGGCCAGCAGCACTACACTAAGAAGTACTAAAGAGTTCTCCTCCTGCAGAAGAAAGAATGATCCCAGATAGAAACATGGGAATTCCGGAAGTTATGAAGACCAAGGAAAAGTTAAATATATAGCTCAATATAGAAGGCTGGGGAAATGAGCCGCGGGAGCAGGGTGTTTACAAGATGGAGGGCCTGGAAAGGATTGTGGAACTTGAGCAGGGTACACTGTCATCCATAGGTCCTAGTGTGGTAGAACGGGACCTGAGTGGAGCATGGAGGCTTTGGGGGGAGAAGGGCAGGGGTGGGGACAGCCCATCGCAAGATGGCAGTAGTTGAGGAGAGTGAGCACAGAAGAGGAACACTGGAAGTGGTAGCTGTCCACAGCAGGGTCTTGGAGCCCTAGTTGGGTTTGGAAGGCATCTCACGATGGAGGAGAATGGTGGCAGCGGAGAGGCCCAATTTGGGGTGCTGGAGTCTGATCTGGGTGAGGAGAGAACTTGTCCAGTCCTGCACGGGTGTCAGAGACTGAGCAGCATAAATTGGGCACCCACATGGATTAGAGACATTAGTAAGTGTTCTCTGTGGGTTGTTAGAGCACATATACGGTGAAGAGGGTGTCTTCATAGATGTCGTGGTAGGGGATTTCATCAGCATTGAAAATTGGTTACATAGTGAAACAGTGATGAAATCAGTACCTATGTTAAGGGTAATGGTTGTCACCATTGATGGCTGCTGTGAATAACTATGGTGGACAAAAAACTAGGATGAACACTATGGAATTGTGATGCTGTACTGGAATCACAGGTGTCCATGTGAGTGCATGGTTTTCAATATGTTTATACAGATAGACATGCATCAATACAGATGTGGATATGTATCTGCATATAAAATATATACATATGTATATACATGTAAATGTTCCTTAGCTTGAATATTGAGAGGACTGGGAATACTATCTCCCAATAACAAGGAGCGTATCTACTGTCCAGATCTTAATTGTTTTGAGGGGGGAGGGGGGAGGAGAGAGAGAGAAGAAGAGAGAGAATTTTAAGGAGGCTTTACATCCAGTGCAGAGCCAGACGTGGGGCTCAGTCTCCTGACTGTGAGATCATGACTTGAACTGGAATCAGGTTTCAGACGCTTAACTGACTGAGCCACCCAGGTGCCCTTTTTAAAACCTTTTGTCAAGAAAAAGGAACCAAAGCACTATGGGAAAATTGATCGATGTAGTGTTGTGGCAGAAAAGGAAAAAATGAGATTGAATCATCTTTTTGTGCCAAAAGAAGTCATCAAAAAAGGAGAAGAACATATAGGACATGTCAAAAGGATGCAGAAGTTAGTCTTGAAGGGTTTCCTATTGGCCAGATACACCATAGTTTGAACAATAATTCAATAACAATAGGACTTAATTATATTATAACCTTTGAGTAAAATAAAAAATTATGTGCATTTATGGATATAAAAGAAATGTATAAATAAGCGGGAGAGGAAGAAGTGGCATTTCTGTATAGTGAAATGCCAGTTATTACTGTAGAAATGATGATAGACTTTGAAAAATCACTATTTGATAACCATCAAGGTGATAGCTAACCATCAAGTGATAGTTTTTTAAAAAACTATCAGCTGAAAAACACCAAAAGGTACCAAGACTTGTGCGTGAAAGCTTGCTGAGAATAGGGATATTTACATAACCTCAAAATAATTCCCCACAAAATACTTTTTTTTGAATATATGAAATTTATTGTCAAATTGGTTTCCATACAACACCCAGTGCTCATCCCAAAAGGTGCCCTCCTCAATACCCATCACCCACCCTCCCCTCCCTCCCACCCCCCATCAACCCTCAGTTTGTTCTCAGTTTTTAAGAGTCTTTTATGCTTTGGCTCTCTCCCACTCTAACCTCTTTTTTTTTTTTTCTTCCCCTCCCCCAGGGGTTTCTGTTAAGTTTCTCAGGATCCACATAAGAGTGAAAACATATGGTATCTGTCTTTCTCTGTGTGGCTTATTTCACTTAGCATAACACTCTCCAGTTCCATCCATGTTGCTACAAAGGGCCATATTTCATTCTTTCTCATTGCCATGTAGTACTCCATTGTGTGTATAAACCACAATTTCTTTATCCATTCATCAGTTGATGGACATTTAGGCTCTTTCCGTAATTTGGCTATTGTTGAGAGTGCTGCGATAAACACCCACAAAATACTTCTTAATTACATAGCAGTAGGGAGTACCTTATGGTGGATAAACCCAGAAGCCACCACCATAATCAAATAATTAATGTTCATTTTTCTAGGAATGGGACAAATCAAAATCACATACTCTTTGATAATATGTAACAAGGAGAATAAAACATCATTTCTGTGACATTCCCACCCAAGAGGCAAAACCTAAATCTAGCCATGAATGAAAACAAACTGAAATTGAGGGACATTCCCCAAAACAGCTGATCTGTAATCCTCAAAAATGTCAAGGTTGTGAAAATTTAGGAAAGACTGAGAAATTATCCAGATTAAAGGAGGCGAATGAGACATGGTAACTAAATGCAACATACGATCCTGAATTAAATCTTTTCATATAAAAGACCTTATGGGACGGTTGATGAGACTAGAACATGGTCTAAATATTAGATGGTAGCAATTCTCACTTGTCACTTTCTTCATTTTAACAGTTGTTTCGTAGTGGCGGGGGGAATGTCCTTGTTTGTGGGAAACGCGTGCTTACCTGGAGTATTCCAGGTAGGGTGATGGGGCATTGTGCTTGCCAATTACTCTCAAATGGTTTGAGGGATAAAACGGTATTGTTTTTGCACCTTCTCTGTAAGTTTAAAATTATTTTAAAACAACAAAAAAAAAGACAGTGGGAAAAGAAGTCAACAGGATTGACGGAAATAATAGGATAAAAGAGAAATTCACATGGCTATTTCAACAGATGCACAGAAAGCATATAATAAAACTCAAGATCGATTTATAATAATGATGTGTTAGATAAGATTCTTATTCTGAAAAGGTGTATATAAACTGTTGACAGCAAACTTCATACTGAATGGTGAAATATTTGAAGAGTTCCTCCGGGGACGATAGGTAAAATGGGAATAAGTGAAAATACCACCTCTTTAGGATCTTGCCCTGGAGTTACAGACTGATCAACTAGGCAAGAACAAGTAAAAAATGTCATTTATGCAAACAAAAAAGTAAAATTATTCTGATTTAAAGATGACAAAAATAAAAAGGAATATATACATAGGCCATTAGAATTAAGAAGGGAAGATATCAAGGTTTCTATACACAAGGTCAATACATAAAAAGAAATTCTATTTATGAAAATGAGAAACAAATAATAAACCCATAAAATTAAATAATAATAAATTAGAAAAGCATACAAAGACATTAAATATCTAGGAATAAATATAGTGAAATATATTTAACTGATAAACTAAATTCCAGAAAACATTAATGACAGGGATTGGAGAAGATCTCAATAAGTCAAGGAATATACCAAGTTTAAGGAGAGGAAAATTCCAATTTTATGATGTCAGTTCTTTCTAAACTGATCTATAACTTGATGCAAAATCATCAAAATACCAAAGGTTATTTTAGTTGTTGTTGCTTTTAGGTAAAAATTGACCAGGTGACTACAAGTTATATAGAAATGCAAGGGGCAAGAATAACAAAGACAATGATGAAAAAGGGCAAAATTAGAAGTCTCACACTACCTGATACCAAGATTTATTATGAAAGTCCAGCAATTAAGACTGTGTGCTATTTGACACAAGATGGACAAAAAGATCAATGGAGGAAATAAAGAGTCCAGAAATATTAACAAGATGGAGTCACCTGATAGATACCAAAGGTACTCTTCAGTGCAATGAGGCAAGATAATCTTTTAATAAATGATGCTGGAAAATTTGCCTGTATCTTACACCATATACAAAAATCTATTTCAGCTAGGTTTATCTCTAAAGGTGAAATTTGAAAATTATGATATAATTATTAATGACAAATATTGTTTAAATAGGAAAAGTTGGAATGCAGTGATTTAAGAACGTGTGCTCATCACAATACAAGAAGGAAAAACAAGCCACAGAGTTAGAGAAGATATTTTCAGTGTGTGTGCTTGAAACAACTCAGGGGGTAAGTGGGTAAAGGACTTGGATAAGTACTTCATTAAAGAACTGTATTTGAATGGCAACCAGGGGACACTCCCTAGAATGTCTCAAATAAAAATGCTTGAAAATATCCAGCTTTAGCAAGGATGAGGAGGAACTAGAAACATCTTTGGAGGAAGGATGTAAACTGGAATAATTATTTGGAAAAGCATTTGATTTCGCCTACTGAAGGTAAGCACGCAATTTCACTTCCTACCCCACAGAAATGCGCACATATATTTGCCAGATGAAATGTAATCATTAAAAAGTAAAAAAAACACACAACTGCCCATAACTGAATAAATTGTGTTATAGTCACACAGTGGAGCACTCCACAGAAACGAGGAAAGAATTTCTGCCTGAATTTGTATATTTGAATCTCACGAACATGAAAATGAACAAAATAGCAGGACCACATATGATGCTTCTAGTTGTATAAATTTCTAAATCAGGCACAACTAATCTACCATGTTAGAAAGAAAGATATTGATTGTTTTGGGATTGAGATAATGTTGATGATATTTTGTAACAAATAATCCAGTTGTTTACTTATGATTTGTGCATTTTTCAGCATGATTTTACGCTCTAAACATTTAGTTAAAAGAATATGAAATTAAATAGGCCTATTTTTATTATTATTTGCAAAAGGTGCTCACCAAGGAGAACCTTCTATTTGAATGGTCAGCTTTCTGGTCATTTGCTCTGTCAATTTATAGGCACGGCAGAGGTGGATGGACAATAGTGATTTTCACAGCAGCATAACCTCCCTCTCTGGAGGAGACCACGCTCCTATCAGACAGCCTTTACCTCAGAGATTTTATGAGGAGACAAAAAATACTATTGAGTTGCAAAATTTTAATTTGGAAACTAAGATAGGGGATATTTATAAATGGAAATATTTAAGTAGTCTAAATTTGTCCTGCACTTGTTAATGAAATAGTATGGAAATACCATGAGTTTGCCTGCCTTATTAATTCATTCATTTAATAAATATTTGCATAGTGCCAAAGGTGTGCTGGGAAATTTTCTAAGTGCTAAATCATAGGACTTAGTTCTGGCTTCTAAAACCATCTATTTTCATACTTACTGTGTGAAGACATTGCAACTTTGTGAGATCATTAGAGTAACATTAACTATCTCTGGAAAAAAATGGAAGAGAATTCTTTTAATACATTTCTGAAACTATAAAACATGTTTTATCATAATTTTGAATCAATAGATATTGATACATGTATCATAGATATTTCCAAATAACATACATGTTCAATTCTGAACATGCTGTCTGGAATATAGCAATCTGGAATCATATTTGTACAAGGTCTTTTCTATATTCAATTATCTGAAAGATATTTTTTAAAAGTTTGCTTTATAAAGATGACACTTCCCTCACTTATATACATCAAACAGGTCACACATACATATGTTGCATGTGCAGAAAACCAACAGAAAACAAGAAATATAAATGAAAAAAAAGCTGTGTTGTCAAAGAGAGTTTATTTAAAAATGAAGTTGAAACTTTTTGCACATGAGAAAGGCTGAATTAAACCTTACACAGAAGTAAAATGATTAATACTACATTAAAAGGAAATATTTCCTATTAACTGGAAGAAACCCTGTATGATTTTTGTCAATTAAGAAGACAAAATTGTACCTGATTTCCCCAACCTCGTACTCAGGAAATTAGGATGAATTTTCCATGTCTGAAAAGAGGTTAGAATTTCTGGAGGCAGAGCTAAGGAAATTAAGAGGATACATCCAATGGGCTGAATTGCTCTGAAAGTTTCTCAGGAGAATCCAAAGGACCAGGATCTGCCACATAAAATGGGTGGTGGCATGGTATCCTTACCAACCACAGTCACAGGCCAGGCCACCTGAGAACTTTCTCAACTAGCACATGGTGTTGTGAAGGCCAGGTTCAATTGAAGAGCAGGACGTCCATTTCATTAAATTGAATATCACCACCTGTCCAGACCCCCTCTGTAGTGGGAAAACCACAGGTTGAGGTGGACCGATTTACATAAGAATTTTTGAGCCTCTTAATTCATAATACAAAACTATTATTTTGTTATTGCATCAAGATTGCCAGAAATATGTCATACACTTAAAAAAGTGATTTCTGTCTTATTTTCAACATCTTCCTTAATTCTAAATTTCGTGGCATAAACTTGTCCAAGTTACGAGGGATCACATGAAACACGAAACTCATGTTCCAGATGTTTGTTTTTGCTAACAAAAAATTCATTTTAAGGTAGATATGCTATCTGACAATTCAAATTGTACACACTGAGTGTGTGGGCACATGAAGGAGAAATTATCTGATCCTACCTTTTGAAACCGTGGATCTTTTACCATCATTACACTTTGCATAAGTGGACTCATATTCTATGTATCGTTTTTATCTGGTTTCATTTGTTCACCATTGTGATTTTGAGAGTCATACACTTTGTGTAGAAATTGTTCATTTTCATTGCTGAACCGTATTCTCTGGTACCATATACCACAATTTGTTTACCCATTTATTGTTGGTGGGGAGTTGGCTTGCTTCCAATTTTAATCGTGATGAATATTGCTTCATGAATAGTCTTGTACATATGTCTTGGTAAACAGGTATGTCTCAGTCAGATATTGCCACAATAATATTGCATAACAAGTGGACAGAGAACAAAGTTTTGTGTAAGAGTAAACATATACTTCACCATTACATGTCTACTTGTTACCTATGGTCTGGTTGAACTAGGCGGGTCTTGGCACAAAGCAGAGAGTTAGGCCCATGTTACTCTCCTTTAACTTGAACTGGCATCTCATGGATTCATCTTCTTCTCACCACAGAAAACAGAAGTACAAGTGGTCCAGCCCCAGTGATGGAGGCAGATTTCGAACCCCTGCTCATATACCCAATAATCCCATGTGGAGAGAAAGTCAGGGAGTGGGGATACGCCCTTTGTCGGTGTGCACCCTGTGCCACTCTGAGGTCACACAAGTTCCATAGCTAAGCCAAAAACAATGGAAAAAGGGAATATAATCGCCTCATGGAGGTGAGGAAGGAGTGAAAAGTTGATGAAGAGCAATCTGTTCTGCCATAGATGCAGTTTGTTGGGGGCACAACTAGAATTGGAATTGCAGTTTTTAGGAGTATAAAATTGTTCAGTTGTTGGGTATACGCTTCCAGATGGTGTTCCAGAGTGGTCATGTCATCTGATAATTCCACAAGCTGTTGCTCTACATTCTCATCAGAAGGTCACACTTCCTGTCTTTTCCTTTAGCCATTCTTGTGGGCATGTAGTGATTTCATTTTGCATTTTGCTGATACCTAATACAGCTGAACATTTTCTTACATATTATCAGCCATTTCTAGGTATCCTTTCTTTGTGATGTACTGGCTCAACTCTGTTTACTATTGAGCTGTATAAGAGGAATAATGAACCAAACCCTTAACCCTGCTACATCAGAATTTAATCTTATGTTCGACCAGCTAGTTTTACTCTCCTGGTACCTCGATGAGGTGATAAATGTCAACGACATTGCAAGCATCATTGCTTATGATAAAAGTGGTTGTTAAATTGCATCTGGACAAGGAGGAGCCATGTGGAATGTGATCTGGACTTGTGCCAATGACCCAAAGAAGAAAAACTGAAAATGTAGGTAGAAGAAACCAGTGTCAGCCCACAGATGCTACCCACTTGGTACTGTCCAGAAGCAACCAAAAAAAAAAAAAAAAGAGTACTCATAGGAATCAAATTGTTAATTACTCTTCACACACACACACACACACACACACCCCACACACAAAGTATGGGGCTCAGACTTCAGCCTGCTAGGATGTGGATGCTATTATATATCAGATATAATGGCATATGTATGTGTGTGTGTGTGTGTGTGTGTGTATGTGTGTGTGTGTATATATATATATATACGTATATATATATATATATATATATATACGTATATATATATATATATATATATATATATATATGATGGCTTCAGATCACCCAAATGCACAGTGCATAGATTTAAATGAGTACAGAAAGAAACAGTTGATCTGTTCTTGCCTTTTGGTCACATCATCCCTGCAGGAAAAACCCTGTGCAATGATTTCTTTCTCCTTCTTTCATACTCATAATTGAACATGGGTATACATGGCATACACACATAAGATGGAAATGAGAAGAAATGCAAAAAGGCATTATTTACAATAAGATGTAGAATATTTTGAAACATGACATAGAGATGTTATAGTAAACAACCGAAGTATAATGATAATGTGATATCAAAGATAAGAGCTACTATACATTGTGAGATGGTCCAAGGGATTTTGGCTAATTAAGTTGAAACACATTGGTTCAAGATTTTCTCTATTTTATTTGTTTTGTTTCAGGTAGCCTAGGATGAAGTTTCACTCTAGAAGAGAGGATAAAAAATCTTTAGTGACAGATACCATATGTTTTCACTCATATATGGATCTGGAGAAACTTAAAAGAAGACCATGGAGGAGGGGAAGAGGGGGAAAAAAAGTTACAGAGAGGGAAGGAGGAAAACCATAAGAGACTCTTAAGGACTGAGAACAAACTAAGGGTAGATGGCGGGTGGGGGAGAGAGGAAAGTGGGTGATGGGCAGGGAGGAGGGCACTTGTTGGGATGAACACTAGGTGTTGTATGGAAACCAATTTGACAGTAAATTATATTTTAAAAAATCTTTAATGAAAAAGCCAGAAAACACATGTAGAAGAGACCAGTAGTGTGAGTGGCTCTTACAGTTTTGCAGCAGAATCCATAGGACCAGTATCTGCCACAGCAAGATGGCAGGCATATCCATACCCACCGGAGCCATAGCCAGAGCCACAGCCCAGGCCACCAGAGTAGTTGCTGTGGTAGCACATTATGACTGGAGTAGTAGGTTTAGTTGTGAAGATAAGAATCAGCTTTCTGAGTTCAAAAGTCACCATCTACAAATGGGCTTTTTTATATATATTCTCAGAAGAAGGTAAGGCAAACCAATGGAAATTTGGGCCTCCTATTTCAGACTAATTTGCACTGAAAATTTCTTGAATCTATTGTTTGTTGGGAAGAGAAGTCCCCATAAATACAAATAATTTGCAACTATGTCAGGATTCTCACAGTCAAATCAGTTTAATTGATAAGCAATTCTTTGTTTGGAAAGCCCTTACTCATTCTATTTTTGTTGAAATCCTGTCATTTTCATGGGAAGCTCCTACATCACATTTTTGGGGATATTTTTATCTATGAAATGTGTAATGTAGAATTATAAATACCTTTATGTGTAAGTGTGGATTTGTGGATGGGATAAGTTAATGAAATCACAAAATGGATAATCTTTGCTTTAAAAAGAATTTTTAGTGCAAACACTTTTGTGGCTATGCATTCCTAGTGACTACATATGGCACTGCCTGTTCATTCTTTCATAGGCACTTTGTTTCCTAAATCCATATTAATAGATCTTTCCATTCACATTTAGATTTGTATCATTTTTGTGTCTGTGTGAGTTTATCAATTCAACTGAGCACTTAACAATTTATTTATATATTCATTTTCCTTATAATGTGTTAGCTAATCTGCTAGAAGTAGAATTTAAGATCCTTATGGGTGGAACCTACGTATGTCCTTATACATTTTTATATTATGGGGCAAAACTTTTGTCTAAAATCAGGATTCTAAATAGGACACACATTCTGGAACACCAGAGGAACACATTATATGCCTAATTGAACCCCATAGTACTATTTGTTTCTGAGAGCACCCCATACTATTCTCTACTTTCTATCATCTTCCATTTATCAGAGGGCAGGAAGCTACATTTCTCAGAGTCTCTTGCTAAAAGGGCTTCAAAATAAACTATTCCAATGACAGGCTTTTGTTCAAGACTGATCAAGATGGGTTAAAGAGAGGAGAAAACTACATTATTGAAGAACAGCAGTGGAATAATATATGATTTTTGGAATATGTGATGTTTTACATGAAATACTGGCTACTATCGAGAATCGTCTGTGGTTCTTGCACTTTCTTGACTCACTGAAACAAAACAGAAAGTCTGAGCGGTAGGGGAGCCATTTCTTGACCTTTTTTTCCTCCTCAACTTTCATTGCTTGAGTACCCTACTACTTCTCTTACTTGAATCTTTTCTTGTCTTAAATTACCCAGAATATTTTCTGTTTTCTTTTTCTCAAGACCTGATTCTTTTTTTAAAATATTTTTTTTTTTAATTTTTTTTTTCCAACGTTTATTTATTTTTGGGACAGAGAGAGACAGAGCATGAACGGGGGAGGGGCAGAGAGAGAGGGAGACACAGAATCGGAAACAGGCTCCAGGCTCCGAGCCATCAGCCCAGAGCCTGACGCGGGGCTCGAACTCACGGACCGCGAGATCGTGACCTGGCTGAAGTCGGACGCTTAACCGACTGCGCCACCCAGGCGCCCCAAGACCTGATTCTTAACAATGCCTTGATATACACATAATATTAACAGGAAGTAATATGCAAAATTGTGTAAATTAATCCTACATTTTTTTATTGTGCGGCAAAGTACATGTCTTTTATTTTTTTCTAAAAGAAAGGCATATTTAAGTCTCTGATAAAATATATACCGGTGAAAATACTTAGAAGTTAAAAAGAAATAATTATATACTCAGAGAAACAAACACTGAAGGAATTTGTTGAAAGCCTGTGAAATACTAAAAGAAATACTAAAGGGAAAATTTTCAGCAGAAAGAAAATTGTTTCAGTTGGAAATACAGAAATAAATGAGTGAGGAGCAGGGAATGAATGAATATGAAAGCCAAGATACATGACTATTATATGCCCAGATCGTCATCATTGTCACCATCATTGTGTCTGAGGGGACATAAAACATGTAGAACCAACAGGCTTGAAAACCATAATATAAAAGATGAAAGATAGTATAATTTAGTTAATGTGTTTTGAGGTTCCAGCACTATATGACAAGTAGTAAAGAATGCCAATTTATATTAGAGTGCAATTAGTAAAAATACATGTTTTATTCTCTAGTGAATCACTGCAAGAATAGTAAAAGAGTAGATAATCATCAAGAAATGGAGGAAAAATAATGTATAATATATCTGACCAGTTTCAAGAAGGCAAGAAAACAGGAAATGGAACATAAATCCAGTAGAACAAACATAAACAAATAGAATAGTAAATTAAAACCCAGATACATGAGTAATGTAAATAGACTATTTCAATGAAAATGTAGAGATTGTAAACCTGGAAAAAAAATATAATACCTAACTACATGTTGCTTAAAATAGACACATCTCTAACATTATGTTACAGGACATTTGAAAGTATAAACAAACTTTTACCTTGCAAATACTAGGCAAAAGAAAGCTAGTGTAGCTATATAACATCAAACATTAATGCAGTAAGAATTTCTAGAACAAGAGAAGTGAATTTCATAACCATAAAGGGGCCAATCCTTAAGGAAGGCATAACAACTTTTATTTAATATGACCTAAATAACATAGCTTCAATATTAAGCAAAATACCTTTCTTATCATAATGGCATAAAATAAAAGGTGTGTCTTCATAATGGAGAGAAGAAAGAAACAGAAATAAAAATAAGGAAGAATATTGATGGCCTAGACAACATGATTAGTAAACTTGACCAGTGGATGAAAATAAAAGACCAAACCAACATCAAGAAAACATAGTTCTCAAGTACACATATATGCATACAATAAAGTTTCATATACTGCAGATGGGAATTATAAACTGGTAAAATCTCTTTGGAAAGCTAAACTTAATTCTGTGACTGCAGATTGTGCTTTTAAGTATAGACAGATCAAAATGTGATTAATATTTGCAAGGTATATCATTCCCCAACATTTTACTTTCAACTACCTATGTCACTTTTTAATTGAGCTTTTGTAGAGAGTGTATGGTTTGATCATTTTTTCTTCTACTCTGCTTATCTCTGTCTTCTAGTTGGTGTATTTAAACCATTTATATTTAAAGCAATTATTGATATGCTAACATATCATGTCTGAACTTTTATTACTTGTTTTCTATTTGTTTTCTGTGTTTATTGGTCTTCTCTTTCTCTTTACTTTCTTGTGGGTTACTTGAACTTTTTCTTGATTCCACCTTGATTTCCTTGCACCATTTTTGAATATATCTATGTTTTATATTTTTCTTAGGGGTTGCTTTAGGCTTCACACTATTACCTATATTACTTATCTAAGTCTACTTATATCAACATTTTATGACTTTAAGTGAAATGTAGTAATCTTATTCCCATTTAGGTCTCTTTGTCTTCCCTACTTTTTAAAAAATGTTTTGTATATTTTTTTAAATTTAAATTTTAGTTAATTAACACACAGTACAATATAGGTTTCAGAAGGAGAATTCAGTGATTCATCACTTACATAAAACACCCAGTGCTCATCACAGGTGCCCTCCTTAATACCTGTCACCCATCTAGCCCATCTCCCACCCACCTCCCTCCACCAACTCTGTTCTCTATCATTAAGAGTCTCTTGTGGTTTGTTTTCCTCTCTTCTCTTTTTCCCCCCCCTCTTCCCATAAGTTCACCTGTTTCGTTTCTTAAATTCCACATGAGTGAAATACGGTATTTGTCTTTCTCTGATTGACTTATTTCACTTAGCATAATACATTCTAGCTCCATCCACGTCCTTGCAAATGGCAAGATTTCATTTTTTTTGTTGGCTGAATTATAATATATATACACACATATATATGTGTGTATATATATATGTATATATATATATACATGTATATGTCATATGTCATCAGTCAATGGACATTTGGACTCTTTCCATAGTTTCATAGTTTGGCTATTGTTGATAATGCTGCTATAAAAATTGGTGCATGTATCTTTGAATCTGTATTTTTGTATCCTTGGGGTAAATACTTAATAGTACAATTCCTGGATCATGGGGTAGTTCTATTCTTAGTTTTTTGAGGAAACTCTATACTGTTCTCCAGAGTGGCTGCACCAGTTTGCATTCCCACCAACAGTGCAGGAGGGTTCCCCTTTCTCCACATCTTCACCAACACCTGTTGTTTCTTCCCTACTTTTAAAATATACTTATCTTAAGCATTTCCCCTACATTTATTGACACCACATCAGATTTTGCTTCAACCATCAAATGCGACTTAAGAAAATAATGAGAAGAATAGTTTAATACAGTTAACACAATTTTACCCATTCTAGTAACTTTCTTTGATTTCTATAGTTCCAAACCTTCTATTGTTATCGAGTCTGTTTTGGAGAGTTTTCTTTAGCTGATCATTAAAGGTAGGTGCTAACGACAAATTGTCTTCGCTATCCTTCCATTGTGAATGCCAGAAGGATATTTCTGCCAGATGTAAATTTGACAGTTGATTCTTTTTTCTTTTAGTATTGGAAAATTTTTGTGTCATTTCTTTTTAGCCTCCATGGTTTCAGATAAGAAATTTGCTGTCATTTAAAGTGGTTTTTCCCAATGTGTCTTCACATTGAGAAATAATGATATTTTAAAATTCTTTTTTAGTTTTACTCTCTTTGTTATCTTCTGGGACTCTGATGATACTAGTGGTAGCTTTTTTATTATTATCCCACAAGTCCAGGAGGCTCTGTTTATTTGTTTGTTTGGACTATTTTCTCCATATTCAGATTAAGTAAATTCTATTGTTCTTCCCTCAAGTTTATTGATTCTATAGTTTGTCATTTCCACTTTACTGTTAAACTCAGTGAGTTTTATTTTGGTTATTGCATTTTTCAGTTCTATAATTTTCATTTGGCTCTTTTTAGAATGTCTTTTTGCTTAGATTTCCTACTTTTATTTTTTCATTTCAAGAGCATTTTTAATTTGCTTCTTGAAGCAACTTTATGATGGTTGTATTAAAATTCTTATCAGTACTGTGAACAAATCCTTGTTAGATCATCCCAATATCTGACTGATGCTGATGTTGGCATCTGTTCTCTTTTCTCATTCAAATTGTGATTTTTCTGTTTCTTAGTGTAGTGAATAATTTTTAAATTATGTTCTGAATATTTGGGATAGCATAAGACTTGAATCCTATTTCATCTCTCTCTCTCTCTCTCTCTCTCTCTGTCTCTTTGAAGCAAGTTGTTCTCTTGTGAGGTAGCAAGGGTTGGATGTGTGGGTTTATTTAGCTTCCTCTTGCATCACTGAAACCATTCTGGCTAATGTGAACTGCTCACTCACAATGCAGATGGGTGGAGTAAAAGTTTAGTATCCACCTCTGTCTTGCTGACACCTTCTGGTGAAAATGGGGTGCTTAATTGCACTCTGCCTCATTGCCTCCGAGTGGGGGATATAAGCCCAACTTCCCAGTGGGCCCTGTTGATATTGTGGTCACTGCAAGTAATCTATTTTTTACTTATTATATCTGTATACATAACCATCTCAGTGCTGGTTTGATGAGTGACAAACTGTAGCAGCAACACGGATCCCACTGTTGAGAAGCTCTCCAGTTTTTCGATGTCACATTCTGCAGAGAATATAAAAAAATTAGGATTCTGGAGATTGATGAAAATAAATAGATCTTATCCATCGTATGTTTTTAAGTGACAGTGTGGAAACAGAATGATAAATTTTGCATAATTGTTACCATCTTTAATGCATCCCTTTAATATTTAATATTTTTTATTTAAAAAAATTTAATGGTTATTTATTTTTGAGAGAGAGGGAGTGTGAGTGGGGAAGGGGCAGAGAGAGAGAGGGAGACAGAGAATCAGAAGCAGACTCTGAGCTGTCAGTGCAAAGCCCAACATGGGGCTTGAACTCCAAACCGTGAGATCATGACCTGAGCCAAAGTCAGATGCTCAACCAACTGAGCCACCCAGGCGGCCCCATTTAATAAATGTTTATAAAGTGACTACTTTATACAATGCTTGGTGTATATATACTTGGTGACCATTTTTCTGCGTGCTGAATGATAAGATTTACTCTTTCATCTCTTTATATAATCTTTTTCTACAGTCATACCATGAGAACATGACAATTACAAAAGACCATTAGATAAATATCTATCTTGGGTATTTATGGAATGAAGTTATTTTGACATATTCATAATTTTGTGTGAAATTTTGAAATACAATATAAATGAAATAAAAAATGAATGCCGTTTAATGACAAAAAGATGCATTTCACTTACATCACATCAAATGGAATTGTTTCCAGAAGTTGGATCTATAGGAAAGGTAGCCTCAGTGGAAAAATATTAGGCTTGGTCAAACCAAAATAGGAAGTGTATACAAAAGGACAGCAATAAATGGTTCAATCCAAATGTGTAGTGTCAGGAAAAGGCTAAGAACAGAGACATCATAATAGAATCATGGAAAATTAGGTTACCATTATAGAAAGTATTATTAAGTAATTAAAATAATTGTTAGTTACAATTTTAGCTAATGAAGATAAGGTCTTAGTGTGATCAAGGTGATGATGATAGTAAGTGGCTGTAGATATACCTGAACGCACAATTTACATTAGTGGTGCCTAGGAAGAAATGAGAGTCATATCTTTCTGACATTTCATCACTTTGGAAATGCAAATAACACAGTTTATTCAACCCTAGTCACCAAATTCTAATGGAGACAAAGACAGGTAAATGACAATAAAGGAAACTAAGAGTAGATGGGGGGTGGGGGAGAAGGGAAAGTGGGTGATGGACAGGGAGGAGGGCACTTGTTGGGATGAGCACTGGGTGTTGTATGGAAACCAATTTGACAATAAATTGTATTAAGAAAGAAAATAAAGGAATATTGGCAATGAAAGATGTTGATTTTAAAATGAAGGTAAACTTTTTCTTCCTATGAAAGCTATTGGAATAAGCTGTGCACTGAACTAAAATGGAAGTATAAATTACGAGGAAAAAAGTTCCATAAATCCTAACATGTTTCAAATGATTTTAATCAACCAAGGTGAAAAATGCCACATTTGAACCTTACTCCTCCCTCCCACCATTCCTGTAGGCTGAGATTGGGTCGGCCACTATTTGACGAGAGAATGGAGTTCTATGTGAAGAGTTATAAAAACCTAGTCATTTACAGGAGGAGGAGTTCAAAAACCTAAGTGGCTCTAGAAGTTCCTCAGTAGAATCCACAGGACCAGAATCTTCCACAATAAGATGGGTGGCAGAAGCTATATCCATGTCCATTATAGTCACAGCCCAAGTGGCCATAGCCATAACCCATGCCACATTAGTACTTGCTGTGGAAGCACACAGTATAAGGAGTGGATGGTTCAGTTGTGAAACAAACAGTGCCTCAGGTTGAATGTAAACATCTGCCTCAGCCTTTTATACACCCTCAGTAGTGGGTGGAGAGGACCACAGGCAGTGTTCACTGCATATTTCACACTAATTTTCTTCAGAAAAATTTTAAAGTCTCTTAATCTGTAAGGTAAAATGAAGCCTTCATAAGTAAGATTACTTTGCTACAACGTTAGAATTCCTGTTGTCAAATCATGTGGCTTTTAGAAGAGGCATTTTTTTTTTCAGCAAAAGAAAACAAGTCATTCAATTAAAAGTGAGCAAAGGACCTGACCAGACACTTCACAAAGAAGATAGACGGATGACAGAGAAGCACACAAAAGGATGTTCAGCATCATATGTCATTAGAGAATTGCAAATTAAAACACTGAGATACTGTTATACACCTTTTAGAGTGACTAAAATCCAAAACACTGACACCACCAAATGTTGGCAAGAATGTGGAGCAATAGGAACTCTCATTCATTGCTAGTGGGAATGCAAAATGTTACAGTCACTTTGGAAGACAGTTTGGCATCTTCTTACAAAACTAAACAGATGTCTCACCATGCTACCCAGTAACTGTGCACCTTGCCATTTATTCAAGTAAATTGAAACTTATGTCCACACAAAACCCTGTGGACAGTTGTTTATTTCAACTTTATTCATAATTGTCAAAATATGCAAGCAACCAAGACGTCCTTCAGTGGGTAAATGGATAAGCAAACTGTGGTACATCCATGCAATGGATATTATTCAGTGAAAAAATGAAATGACCTGTCAAGCCACTTGAAAACATGGAGCAACCTTAAATGTGTATTGCTAAGTGAAAGACAATCTGCATAAGCTACATACAGAATGATTCCAACAATATGACAAGGGCAAAATATGACAGAGCCAATGAAAAGATCAGCGGTTGCCAGGATAATGGGGGAATGAGAGAGGGATGAAAATGTGAAGCACTGGAGATTTTTAGGAGGGTGAAGCTACTCGATACTGTAATGGTGGGTACAGGTTATTACACATTTGTCTACACCCACTGAATATAAAACACAATGTACACTAAACTATGGTCTTTAGTTAATAATAATGTGTCAATATTGACTCATCAGTTCTGACAAATGTATCCCACTAATGCAAAAAACAATTAATAATGGAAGACACTCATGACAAAAGGGTAAGGGTACATATGGGAACTTTCTGTACTTTCTGCACAGCTTTTTTGTACATCTAAAACTGATCAAATCAGTCTATTACTTTTTTTTAAAGATGTGGTTGTTTATTTTTCAAAGACTTTGCTTACTCTGGATTTGGCTAGTTGATAAATATTACCAAATTACTTGGGATGATACAGAGCACACAAACATTCCTCTATATTTGTGTTTTTTGTTTTGGATATCAGTTCTACTCAACTGTGGATTTCAGGAGTCCTTATATTTACACAATTCTATTATATAGTCTAAAGTTTTATATTGTATTTGCTGGATGAGTGAATACCTTGAAAGGGAAATTACTTGATGCTGAAAGTCTGCCAACTTTCTTCATCTGTTCTCAGATGAAAATATGTCTTGTCTACTAGATCCTGTTTTCTACAGAGTACTTTCAGTGGACTGACAACATATTTTTACGATTTTTAATAAAAAAAACCTTATTCATGTATATTGTATAACATCCATACTATGAATAAATCAAAAAGGTAGAACTTGATGAATTTTCAAAGTGCACATAGCTGCTTAATCAGTACTTACATCCAAAAATCACATATCACTAATATCCCAGATGACTCCCTGTATGTCCATTTCCATTTAGTACAAGCCTTTAAGTGTAACCATTCCTGATATCCAAAACTATGGATTTGTGGCCAACTTTTGAACCTTACACAAATGGAATCACACAAAGTGGATTATTTTATTTGGCTTCTTTCTTTCTTTTTTTTTTTTTTTTTAATTTTTTTTTCAAGTTTATTTTTGGGACAGAGAGAGACAGAGCATGAACGGGGGAGGGGCAGAGAGAGAGGGAGACACAGAATCGGACACAGGCTCCAGGCTCTGAGCCATCAGCCCAGAGCTTGACGCGGGGCTCAAACTCCTGGACCGCGAGATCGTGACCTGGCTGAAGTCGGACGCTTAACCGACTGCGCCACCCAGGCGCCCCTATTTGGCTTCTTTCAATCTGTATTTTTTGTTGTTAGAGTCATGCTTTTTGTTTTTTGTGTTAATTCTTAGTGCTGTATAAAATTTCAATGTACAAATACACCACAATTTCTTTATTCATACTCTTAATGGTCACTTGTCTTGTTTCAACCTTTTAACAAGATTTTACAAATAGTGTTGCCACAGACAATCTTGTTCATGTCTCTTGGTACACTTATGTGTGTATCTAAGATATGTTAGTTGTTCCCATAATAATGTTGCATTTAAAAGCCCTCAAATCTCAGTGTCATATGACATTAACATTTATGCCTCACTTATGTGTTTGTGAGTCTGCTGGGGTTCAGCCAATATAATGTAGATTTGGTTCAAGTTGTGGGTTGGCTTCGAGCCTTCTTCATGTATCTTCCTTGGACTGGCAGCTACTGGAGGCATCCTCCCCCGGGGAAAAGGCTAGAGTACAACAGGGAAAGCTCAGACATGCACGCTCCAGGGCTATATGGCAGCATCCCTCTGGTCAATGAAAATAACATGGTGAAGCCCAAAGGCAGTGATCAGAGAAATACACTCTGTCCACAGTAGATCCAGACCAAATGACACTGGCTGCTGTACCCAAAGGGGAAGGGATGCATACTCCTGCCCTAAAACTAAGAGGGAAGAGAACATATTCTGCTGAAGAATGATTTAACCGAGGGATCCATAAATTCCTGCCCACCATTTGTTTTACTGGAAAACATCCATCCATTTATGTATGGTCTGTGGCTGTTTTCATGCTACAGTGACAGAACTGAGTAGTGGAGACACAGACCATATGGCCTACAAAATCTAAAATATTTTACTATTTACAGAAAAAGTTTGCCTACTTCTGATTAATCTATCAAAATAGACATACCAATTAGGTATATACTCAGAATCAGAATTGCTGAGTTACAGATGCTGCTACCAAATAGTTTTCCAAAGTTCTACCTTTGCCCCTGCAGTTTGTCCATTATTACTACACTCTGTATCTTCATCTTGTTTGCAGCATCAATGAATTACTACCAACTATTGCAATATGTTACTTCTTTCTTAAGTCTAGGGCCTTAGAGCTAACAATTTTTATGAGCCAGTCTTCTATGGAATATGTGTAACATATCTCATTGTCTATATATTGAAACCTCCAGAGAAATTATCATTATTTGTGCACAATGAATGTTCACATGTATTTTTGTATTCATTTCATGCTTTTGTGAATGTCCACATTTCGGTCAGGATCTCTTTCTTTCGGCCTGAGCAACTCTACTGTTACTTACAATTAATACTTGAGAAAAATAAATTGTCTCACTATTTTATCATTCAGAAACGTTTATCTTTATTTTTGGAAGAAACATTTGATGATATGAGATTCTAGGTTGATAGTTATCTGCAACCTATTCTTCCTTCAAATGTTATTGTATTTTCCTTTGGCTTCCTTTGCTTCTGTTGAGGAGTTTACTTACGGTTATTCTTTGTAGGTAATATCAGTTTTCTCTAGCTGCTCTGATTTGAGCTTCACATTTAATTTTTAGCTCTGGGGTCGTGCCTAGATGTATTTTATTTTATTTTGTTTTATTTTGTTTTATTTTGTTTTATTTTGCTTTATTTTATTTATTTTATTTTATTTTTGTTTAGTTTAGTTTTTACTTTAGTTTGTATTAAAATTCCAGTTAGCCAACTTACCGTGTAATATTAGTTTCAGGTGTACAATATAGTGAGTCAAACTTCCATACCACACCTGGTACTCCTCACAGCAAGTGCCCTCCTTGGTCCCCATCACCTATTTCCTCAATCCCTCCACCCACCTCCCCTCTGGTAACCACCAGTTTGTTGTCTAAAGAGTCTGTTTCTTGGTTTGCATCTCTCTCTCTCTCTCTGTCTCTTTTATCCTTTGCTCACTTGTTTTGTTTCTTAAATTCCACATATGGGTGAATCATTTATTTTATTTATTTATTTTTATTTTTATTTAAAAAAAATTTTTTTTTTCAACGTTTATTTATTTTTGGGACAGAGAGAGACAGAGCATGAATGGGGGAGGGGCAGAGAGAGAGGGAGACACAGAATCGGAAACAGGCTCCAGGCTCTGAGCCATCAGCCCAGAGCCCGACGCGGGGCTCGAACTCACGGACCGCGAGATCGTGACCTGGCTGAAGTCGGACGCTCAACCGACTGCGCCACCCAGGCGCCCCTATTTATTTATTTTTAAATAAGCTCTTCATTGTACTTAATGTTTTCAGTTTGAGTTTCCCTAGTAAAACAACTGCCTCAAGGGTGTAAGATAAATTTGATTCTGGGGAAATTTAATATGTATAAGGTATACATTTGATAAAGGCCAGACCCCTAGGTAAAAAAATGAAATAAGCTCATATTAATTTGAAACTGAGAAAATATTTCATGGTTTTCATAAGTCTATTTTGCCATACATATCTAGTTTTTCCAAATACTTAGAATAAATTGGTGTATTTTGCAGTATTTTTCAGACACAATGTTGGTAATATTACTAGCAGGATTTATTATTAGTGCTGATATTTTAAATTTGATACTCATTCTTTAGGCAAAATGTTTTTTTTTTTAAAAAAACTGAAAAACATTTAGCAGAAGTAGAGCTTTTGCTGATATAATCCAACCATAGGTGTTACCAAAACCACAAAACATACGGATACATACATGTTTTAATGTCCTGATGTGAAATACAACTCTTGTAAAAACTCGTTATTTTTAAAGCTTAGATAAGGACATAAGCCAACAGAGATGATAAAAGAGATTATAGAGATGTACATAAAAACAGGCTTCATATGAATGCTGTTGGAAAGAATTGATATTTTTACTCTTCAATATTAGTCACATAATGACCACAAAAGAGAACTTTGGCTCTCTCATGCTCTGTTTCACCATACTCCCACCCCAACCTTATACACATGTGAATAATCATACACAAACACACAAACATACAAGCTAAACTGATGGAGATAATTTAGTATAAATGTCACAAGGCAATATTTGCAATGAAATAAAGTTTATTTAAACATACATGTTTTAAAGGGGCACCTGGATGGCTCGGTCAGTTAAGTGTCTGACTTCAGCTCAGGTCATGATCTCACGGTTTGTGATTTCGAGCCCCACATTGGGCTCTGAGCTGACAGCTGAGAGTCTGGAGCCTGCTTTGGGTTCTGTGTCTCCCTCTCTCTCTGCCCCTCCACCGTTCACACTCTATCTCTCTCTCTCTCAAAAATAAACATTAAAAAATAAAAAAACCACATGTTTTCAAGTAAAATTGATAACCCAACAATTAAATTTTATATCACATTATAAAGGTAATATCACATCAAAGGAAATCCTTTCCTATAAACTGTGATAGAATCTAATTGATAATGATGAATCAAAACAGGCATGCTGAATTTTCTTTATTTATCTCAGATAGTTTAATACAGAGTCAGTATTTTTGAAGGCATTTTAAAATTTTTCATGTCAGGGAAACATGAAGAGAATGCAAATGAAATAGAGTGATGTAGCCAATAGACGAAAAATTCCTCAGTAGAAGCCATGGGACCAGTATCTTCCATAGCACAACGGGCGGCAGCAGCCATAACCATAGCCACCATAGCCACGGCCATAGCCACAGCCCAGGCCACCATAGCCACAGCCCAGGCCACCATAATAGTTGCCGTAGTAACACATGGTGTCAGGAGTGGAAGGTTCAGTTGAGGAGCAGGAGGTAGGTGTCTTTAATATGAATGCCTCCATCTGCCAAGGGCCTTTTATACACCCTCAGTGGTGGTGGAGAAAACCACAGGCAGCAGAGTGGCCAACATCTCACTAATTTGCTTCCTACAACATCATGAATATTTTGATTTGTTGGCAAAACATGGCCCTCATAACAGATAATTTTACCCTTATGTCAGGACTCCTCCATGAATTTATGGGCCTTTAAAATGAAACTCTATTCTATTTTCAAGGCTATGTTTCACTGTATATTTATTTAGTTGCATAAATGTGGCCTGATTATGTGGTATGATGCAAAACCTGAAAATAGGCATCCCATTGTTTGGTTTTCATTCCATTCCTCTTTAAGAATTTTAAAACGAGCCTTGTCTGGAGGAACACGCTTCCTGAATCTTTCACATAAAGGATGGTAGAATATATATTCATTCTACCCTTATAAAATATCCAATCTACTCTTACAAAAAACACTTCCTTCCAACTCAATATGGCTACTCTTTGGTTACGTTACTGGCAATATGCTGGCAGGTACTATCACATATGGACATATTTGGCATTTATTTATCAACCTACCCTTGAGTATGTGCTGCCTTGATCTTTCCAGAAAATGTATGACCATTTATGGGCAGAAACTGTCTATGCTTTATGCTTCCTTGTGTCATCACATATGGAGGTGCTGTAGATGTACCTGCAAACCACATGAAGGTTAAGCTTGGTACTCCATCCTAAGCTAATGTTTTTTCTAACAGGGCTCATTTTTGCTCTTACAGAATGCCCTGGATTTGCAGTAGTGATGTGTCCTAAATGATGTGTGGGAAGTATGAGAGGTGAAAAGAGTTTTGTGTTCATTCTTCATTCCCTCAGTTTTTGGCTGATTGATGAAGAGTTGGTGGAGATAGAAATCCCCAATCATGGAAAGACTAACTGACCACACAGCAGACACTAGGCTCCAGGCTTTTTTCCCCCTTTATTTTCTTTCTTTCTTTCAACATTTCAATGAGAATTAAAATATAATTTTAATTTAAATATGCTTTACAGAAAAGAAATTTAGATCTATTTAAGAGTACGGTTTTCTCCCACTATCTGAAAATAGAACAATGTTCCTATGAAACCTTTCCCAGAGTGGAATGGCATAAAGTGAAGAAACAGTTACTGTTCATTTATATGAAAAAAAAATTGAGCATTCCCAGACTCAAAAAAAAGAACCTTGTAAGGCTTTGGTGATACTTTAGGACACATCTTGCTAACAGATGCACAAAATAAATCAGGAGGAAGCACGATGCTCACAAACACAGTTCAGGTCTCTGAGGGTGATGCTACGATGCATAGTTCTTGGGAAGGGAGCAGGCAGGGTGTGTGTGGGGGTGGGCACCACTCTCACAGCTTGGGGTGCTCGCTGTTTCTATAATGACTTCCTGCAAAGCCAACACTGAATGCTATTTTCACTTTTTGCCCTTTTTGACAAAAGCGAGAACCCCTTTTGGATTTCTTTTGGTTAGAGGAAACAGGTGCAAGTCTAAGTTTCTTGGTAAAAGCCAGGTGTCCTAATGCAAACTTTTGAAAAGCTACCTGCATACCCAAGTGAGTTTTGACAACAAGATTAATATAACTTTTATGTCTTCACTGTATGTAAAGTTATTGGGAGATTTTGTTAAGAAGTTTCCTGACTTTATCGTTGTCGAGCCCGATTTTTCTCTGACCCCATAAACACTGCTTCCAACACTGAGAGTAGTGATGGGTGTACAGATGGGATGAAGAACACGGCTTTCCCTCGGGCTACTGGTTTAGATTCTATACAGCTTTAGAGAAAAAAAAATCACACAGGTTTTTCAGCCTCTTTCAACCATTCAATTGTTACTTATCTGTTACTAACCATGGGCCGGCCATTTTTAAGACATTGTGTCATGTGACAGCTTTTATTGTTCCTGTGTCTCCTCATATCACTGCTCTCATTCACAGCATGAGATGTCAGAAGTGGTAAAAAGACATTAGAGAAACTTCCAGTATTGTGAAGAAAACAAATAAAATAAGTTCAGTTTCTTCTGGAATCATTACTTTTCTTCGTTGGGTGAAACATGTGTCTGGCGTTATGCTTAATGCACATCTCTTCACAGCATTAAGGTAGATTTTCCGGTATCAAAATGACCCGTGGCACCTGTTAGTCAAGCAGAATTTCATTGGTAGGATTCACTTTTCAAATGAAATGGTGGCCACACGTTTTTGGTGGGTTTTTTTTTGAGCAAAATGTAGCAATTTTTGAAAATAAAGTAGAAAATCCATTTAATCAAAATGATCTTTGCCTGACCGATATCGTATTCCATAAACCTCTGTTGTCTCTTCACCATTTCCCGATGTCATGAGGCTTCTTAAGAAAAAAGAAATATTCGTTCACTTTGGACATTGTAAATGCCGAGCTGAATGAAGAGAGGGGGGAGTATGAAGGGAGATGGTGGTGACTCAGTGCGTGGAAGACTGTGGTGGTGAGGTGGTGAGCAGTGAGAGGGTCCCTCTTGAAGGATCTATCAAACATCAGGCTGTCGGCAGCCACCAAGCATGGAATTTTTCATGAACTATTTTATGGATAACATGTAGAATATAACCAGAAGCCTGTGTGGTGTGGGGAGCAAATGATCTCTTTCTTGAGGCACAGTTTTAAGTAATTCGGCTAAGACTCAGGGTATCAGGAAAGAGACAAAGGCAGGGGTTGTTAAATGTAGTGATAGGAAGAAGAACGGCTTCGGTAGGCAAAAGTATCACTTATCTGGCATGAGTAATTTCATAGTCTGATCAGATGTGGTAGTAGCTGCCGAATCCCATGGAAGCCTGGATGACATATGTCCTTTGATAAGAAGAACTCATGTTCAGATCCCTGAATTTGTAGACATATCAAAACTTCAGAGACAGCCAAAGACAGTCTGTTCTCTCCTCTCTGTTTCTGCCTTCTTTTCTCTGTTTGTCTCTCATTTCTCTCTCTCTCTCTATTCTTTTCTCTCACACACGTACGCACATATATACACCGAGAAAAGCAAAAATGATGGGACATTTTAATGTAAATGCAATGCAGCAATATTTACAGCCATAGGTCATTATTAAACATAAACTTGATCTCTCCCATGATGTGAAGAAGCATGATGCTAATACAACATAAAAGTAAAACTTTTCTGTAAATTATAAGTCATCCCATTGATTTTGGCTGATTGAAATGGGCATGCTGAATGTGAATTATTTTTTCCCCAATAGTCAGGAATGAGGTTGGCATTTCTGACATGAATAGGAAAAGCTGGGTGAGGAAACACAAGAAATGAGTCCAATAAGTGGCATAGCAATCTATTTTATTTAAAGATAATTCAGCTTGGCAGTATCTTGGCTGAACAAAATGATCAATAGTACATCATGTCTATCAGAGTTCTAGGAGGATTGGGCACAAGAACATGGCTGCTCGAGTTCCTGTGGTTCTCAGCTGCTGCATGCAGATTCCCTAAGGCATTCCCATCATACACAATGTCATCATCTGGACAATAAGAGCCTGGTAATGGGCATGTGTATACATGGGCGTAGCTCCAATTTCTCTCACATTGCCAATCAAAACTTAATAGAATTTGTTAGAAATTACATGGTTTGCTATGTCCCATCCTTAAAGCCAGTGATATTCCATCACTTAGGGAATATTTATTGAGCATTCCCTATATGCCAGTCACTTTTAAGGAAATGGATTATATTACTTCTATAATAGTGATTATGACTTCTCATATGACCTTCCCCCCACCCCATTTATAGCATTAAGATGTAGCAAGTTGCAAAGCCAGTTGAAAACATTAATCCTCCCAAAGCAATATTAAATCGAATTATTTCAACACACACACACATAAATGCAACAAGTATTTTCAATGAGATAAATGTTTATTAAAATTACTACATACTTTTCTCACATATCATTGTTGATCAAAAATGAGGGAAATTTGATAGGCAATACAATATCAAAGGAAAAGCTTTTAAAAACTACGAAACATTCCATGTGATTTCAATGAGTTCAGATAAGTTTTGCAGAATCCAACCTATTTTATTTTGTCTTTTTAGATGTCTTAGGATGATGTTGACATTCAGAGGAGAAAATGGAATTATTCATAGGAAGAATCATGGAAGCAGATTCAGGAAGCTGGAGGAGAATAAAAAGTTGAGTTTCTCTGGAAGCTTCTCAGTAGAAACATCTTCTGCAGCAAGATGGGCGGTTGGAGCCATACCCGAAGCCTCCACAGGCATAGCCCACGCCATTGTAGCCACATCCATAGCCACCATAGCCACAGCCCAGGCCACCGAAGCCACATCCATAGCCGCCATAGCCACAGCCGCCATAGCCACAGCTGCCATAGCCATAGCCGCCATAGCCACAGCCCAGGCCACCATAGCCATAACCTAGACCTCCATAGTAGTTGCCGTAGTAGGACATGGTTTCAGGAGTAGAGGATATTGTTGGAGCAGGGAATCCGTTTCTGTCAGTTTGAACATCACTGTCTGGACAGGTCCTTTTTATACGTATCTTCAGTGGGCGGGACTTGTTGATCACATATTTCCTACTAATTTACATTACTACACTTCCTGAGTCCTTGCCTCATTAGACAAGGTGAGGCCCTTGTGCGAGCAGGATGACTTTGCTGTTGAGTCAGCTTCCCTGCAATCAAATCCTGTGCCTTTGATGTGTTTTTCTTATTCTCTTTTTAAGACCCTTGCTCACCTTTTATTTATTTAGGTTAAAATATTTGAAAGAATTTTTATCGAGGTGAGTCATTGACAAGGTTCTAAAATGTTGATTTTTAGAATTCTGTCGTTACTTCTAATATTTTACGCAAGGGTCTTCCATAATGTGGAAAATAACCTTCTTAAAAATAGAGCTTTCTCAGCAGAGTCAGGTAAGCTTTTCATGTTTATTATTCATTTTAATAAGTAAGTTTCATGTGGGCATAAAAGTATCTTGAGCTGTGTTTTGGAGCTTTATAAACATATCCTCAGGATCTAATATCTGTCAGTATTCCACCATCAGTCTTCTCTCCTTGTATACTCTTTGTAGTTATTGTTATTTGTGCTGAATATTTTTAAACAAATCTAAGACAAGTAATATTTCTCTTACAAGTACTTCAGTGTGTATCCTGATCACAAAATGAGGTTCCTGGTAGTCGTGGCCATAGGTACAAGCCCTCTACTTTGCACCTGCTACTGTAGTCATCTTCCCCTCTGAGCCCAATGTGACAAAAATTTGAATATCAATTGGACAAACGAGAATCATTTGGGCATTGAGGCTCTGGAGGGAGATAAATGTGTACACATCTGAACAGCCATGCATTTTCACATGCTGTTAATTTTTAAAGTAGACTCAATTTTTTTAAAATATAATTTACTGTCAAGTTGGCCAACACACAATGTATACAGTGTGCTCTTGGTTGTGGGGGGGCAGATTCCCGTGATTCTTTGCTTACATACAACGCCCAGTGCTCATTCCAACAAATGCCCTCCTCAATGCCCATCACCCATTTTCCCGTCTCCCCTGCTACACCCCCCCATCAACCCTCAGTTTGTTCTCTGTATTTAAGAGTCTCGTATGGTTTGCCTTCCTCCCACTCTGTAACTATTTTTTCCTCTTCCCTTCCCCCATGGTCTTCTGTTGTTTCTCAGGTTCCACTTATGAGTGAAAACATATGATATCTGTCTTTCTCTGACTTATTTCACTTAGTATAATACCCTCCAGTTCCATCCACATTGTTGCAAATGGCAGGATTTCATTTTTCATTGCCAAGTAGTAGACTCTTAATTTGAAAGCATTTTAAAAGTCCCATAAAACATTGACAAAGATTTATCAGCTTTATTCGTTCATTCATTTATTTTTTATTTATTCATGAAACCACCAAATAAAAATCAGAGACAAAACCAAAACTCAAATCTGTAATACCTCCAGGCCCTGTCTTAGGTGCTGGAACCATGTGGATTCTATCAGTGGTATTGTTTACTTAGTGTTATTTGATTTTCCTCTCGTAACATAGGCTGTGGTATTTTTATAAAGCTGAGAAAATTCTATTATACAAGATGGATACATCAAAATATTTTACATACTGAGAAAAATGACTTCTAATACTCTATAGCAAATCATAAATGTCCTTATTTCATCGTATGATCCAGTTTTAAAAATTAATTAGTATAAATTTGAAATTCTCAAAAAGTTGCTTGGCCATCTATGTTGTTCTTAAGGAATTTATGCACAAACAACATGTAGATATTTCATATCGATAAAGTGGTGAAAATTTGTGAAATTTGTAATTTCAAACAAAAATCAAAATGATACAGAATGTTAAATCAGAATAAGTTTTCAACACACTGCTGTTAAAATTCCATTATTCTATTTTTTTTTCTAATAGGGTCTGGTGGAAATTTGTATTTAATATAAAAATAAATTTTGATATCCTCAAAACAGAAGTTGGAGATATGAAATTCAAAATCACTGTTCCATGAAAGCACTGATTTAATGTCTTATGCTTGATGTGCTGATGTGGTAATGGAGTGGCACATTCTAGAAATTCTCAAAGACAAAAATACTGTGCATATCTACTTTGTGTGCTACTATTAGATGTGGGATATGGAGGGTCGTTTAAAGGCTATGAAGTGGAAAATCCAAGAAGCACAGTTCAAAATTTGCAAATGTGGGATATAAGGAAATAGCCAAAGACAGGGTCACATGGAATACGGTTATTGAAAATAGGAGTGTCATTGTGGGATTTTATCTGTTAATTAAAAACTTAGCATATGGGCTAATGTTTAAATATAATCAGGTAGTTGCAGTCATTATAGTTTAATCAAAAACAAATTTCATTTAGAAATAATTCAGTTTTAGGCTTTAATTTTTTAGCATATTAAGAAAGACGATGTTTCTGTCACAAAAATACACATATGCGCATGCAACAGATATAACAAAAGTAATATAAAAAAGTATTTTCAATACAGATTTTATTGAAAACGGAAATAAATTTTGTCTCACTTGAAGAACGTTGAACTAACATGTAAGCAGAGCAGCAATTGTCATCCAGTAACAGGAGAAAATTTCTTTTCTAGAGGACATTCCAGATGATTTTATTCGATGGAGATGAAGGATATAGAATTTCAACTCTTCTCTCCTTCCCAAGTATTCTAGAATGAGAGAATTACTATTTCATAAAGAGAAGAACTCAGAAAGTGGATTCAGGAAACACAGGAAGAGGAGTCCTGGAGTATCTCTAGAAATTTCTCGGTAAAATCCACAGGACCAGTATCTGCCACAATAAGATGGGCGGCAGCAGCAGCTGTATCCATACCCACCGGAGACAGAGCCACGGCCACAGCCAGAACCACAGCCAAGGCCGCCACAGTAGTTACTGTAGTAGCAGCACAAGGTGCCAGCAATTAAAGGTTCCGTTGATGGTGGGAACCAGTGTCCTCAATCCGAATGCCACCGTCTTCCAGGGCTTTTATGTCTCTTCAGTGATGGCTAGAGCAAACCACAGTAAGTGTTGGGCTCATAATTCACACTAATTTACATTAGAAAAATTCCTTAGGCTCGTGGTTTTTCTTTCAGGCAAACAGACTCTCATAGGCTAGATCTTTTTTTCTTTCAGGTCAGAATTCTCCCCATCAAACCATACGACTCTAATAATTAATAATTGATATATTTTCAAATCTGCATCAAATTAGTGAAAATTCTTTGATCGGGTTTTATGGGATTTCTAGAGAATGCTGGTTCCTTACTTGCGTTTATAGTTTCATGGGCAGATTCTAACTGAAGTAGAAATCCCATCAGAATGCCTGTGTATTTTATCTTATTTTTTGTATGATTCCTCTCCCCAAGGAAAATATTCCTTCAATGCTTCTTAATGAATAGACTGACACGGTGTTTATCCAAGCCCCACTGTAAAGAAACCTGTATTTTTATATGTAATTATGTTACTTTTTATTATTTCTGGGAAATTTTACAATTTTGTTATAAAGTGAAATGTTAAAAAAAAAGGTGAAACGTAGACTCACATAGTGGTTTTTCATATCATGTATTAGAAGGATGTGGAACAATTGTAATCTTTGTAAACTCTTGGTGGGAATGTGAAATGGTGCAGCCACTATGGGAAAAAAAAAAAAGTATGGCAATTCTTCAAAAACTTAAAAACAGAACTACCATATGATCCAGCAGTTCCATTTCTGGGCATACATCCAGGTATATATCCAAAATAATTGGAATCAGGATCTCAAAGAGATATCTGTTACATGTTCATCGCAACATTATTCACAATAACCAAGATATGGAAACAACCTAAATGTCTATCGACGGATGAATGGATCAAAAAATGTGGTAATACTTAGAATGTTATTGGTTTAAAAAATATGGTAATACATATAACAGAATACTATTCAATTTTTAAAAAGTATGTTTTTTTTTTTAAATTCTGTCATTTGTGACAACGTAGATGAACCTGCTGAGTTCTGACAAGAACATTCTGACATTCTGATAAGTGAAGTAAGTCAGTCACAGAAGGGAATAGTGCATGATTCTTAGGTGAGGCATCTCATGAGATAGTCACACCCATTGAAATGGAGTATAAATGGTGGTAGACAAGGTTTGTGGGGAGAGGGAAACAGGAAGTTGCTGTTCAAAGTGTATTAAGTTTCAATTATGCAACATAAATAAGTTCGAGAGACCTGCTGTACAGCTTTGTGACTATAGTTCATATTGTGCACTTAAAATTTTGACAAGAGTGTAGATCTTATGTTAAGTGTTTTTACTTCAATAACAAAAAAACCCCAAAAGAGCAGGAGGAAACTTTTGGAGGTGAAAGATATATTTATTATCTTGATTGTGACTGTGTAATAATATGCTGAAACCCATTACAACATATAATTTAAATCTGTGAAGTTTTTTTTGCATGTCAATTATATCACAAACTGTTGAAAAAGAAAAAAAAAGTTGATCTTTCTACAGACAATGGACAGAACAGAAGGATTTTTTGCTTTTCTCTGTCATAGTGTGTCACATTTGTTTCAATGCAGTGGTCCCCTCTTGTCAGTCCGAGTAGAGATTTGGAGACTTCTCTACCGTTCACCTTCTGAATCCCCTGGTTCCATTGATCTTACAGTTGCCCAGCGGGGGAGGGAGGGTATCTGGAGTGAAGTATCCTCACAAAGCAGCTGAGTATCAGCATCGGGAACACATCATTACTTGCGTGAGTTTTGAATTCTGTTCTGAAGGCAACTGGACAGGTGTATATGATGCAGACAGAGAACATTTCTCACTCATGAAACAGCTAGGTTCTCTCTTAGGAGAGGCTTTGAGCCAGGTTAGACTTTAAGACGAACATTGAAATGTAGCATTTGAAGTGCTTCTTAGTGACATTGGCTAGAAACTAGATGAAGGAAGCAAAAGAAATTGGTTTGAAAAAAGGAAGACACAGTGATGTTGACCAAAACCGAGCTATATGTGATGATCTTCAAGTGGAATCTCTCCTGAAAAGCAGCATAAACATGGCTGAGTTAATAAAAGTTATTTTATTTTTAAAAGGTAGTTTTTACTTTATCTAAGTATTGAGAGTGATCTGGACGCCTGGGTGGCTCAGTTGGTTAAGCATCCGACTTCGGCTCAGGTCATGATATCGTGGTTCATGAGTTCAAGTTCCACGTTGGGCTATGTGCTGACGGCTCGGAACCTGGAGCCTGCTTTGGATTCTGTGTCTCCCTCTCTCTCTGCCCCTCCCTTGCTCGCATTCTGTCTGTCTCTTTTTCAAAAATAAGTAAACATTAAACAAATTTAAGTGTTAAGAGTGATCTGTCATTCTCATTGTCCTCAGTCTCTCAGTCATAATAGAGTTGTCCCTCTTAAGATAAAACTATGTTCCATTCTGAGTGATGCACAGGGAGCACATAAAGGCACAATCAATACTTTCTGGGAGAAATAACATTATCAGTACATTAAGACCCCAGAGATAGCTTATATCCTTACATTCCCATTTTTTGCTCAAGTAGAATATAAAATTCCAGGGAGACATTTTTCAACACTGTTCACTGTCTGTGAATTTCTTTATTAAAAATATTTATTGGGGCGCCTGGGTGGCGCAGTCGGTTGAGCGTCCGACTTCAGCCAGGTCACGATCTCACGGTCCATGAGTTCCAGCCCCGAGTCGGGCTCTGGGCTGATGGCTCAGAGCCTGGAGCCTGTTTCCGATTCTGTGTCTCCCTCTCTCTCTGCCCCTCCCCCGTTCATGCTCTGTGTCTCTCTGTCCCAAAAATAAATAAATGTTGAAAAAAAATGTTTAAAAAAATATTTATTAGGCACCACTATGTTCCAGCAACTCTTCTCACTGCCAGGCTCCAATCCTTTAGCAGTGATCTTATGTGAAGTAATATCTTCTTCATTATTCATTACTTGAGTGTGTGTCGGTTATAGAGAGCCTTTGAGAAACATCTACTATCCCAGAGAAAAATTCAGAGGTGAATTCCTTGAGGTTGTTTCAGTTGCTGAGACAAAAGAAGAGGACTTCTTAAAATATAATGTGATATAATATAAAGCATACATACTTCCTGAAATGTATGTTGAAATGTTTTTGAAATGTCTAGAGTGCTTTCAGCCACGTGTGTTGATAGCTGAAAATACTGTCTGGATGTTCAGAAACATTACTCCTCATTGGTGTCTTATGGAGATTTCTTTGGCTCATTTGCTTGAGGAAGAAAGGATAATTAAGAAAAGAGGGGCCCTTGGGTGGCTCAGTAGGTTAAGTGTCCAACTCTTGGTTTTGGTTCAGGTCATGATCTCACGGTTTGTGGGATTGAGGCTGACCTCCAGCAGCAAGCAGCCTTCTTGGGATTCTCTCTTTCCCTCGCTCTCTGCCCCTCCCCCACTCATGCTGTCTCTGTCTCTCTCAAAATAAATAAACTCTAAAAAAAATTGAGACGTTTTGTTTTCTTCCAATTAGAAGTTGGAATAAGAAGCTTAATACCCCGAATGCAAATGAAAGGTGATGATCCAGCTTGTTAAGACGCTGTTTATTAAGAAGGGAGCCAGGTGGCTTTTTCCGATAGACGTCTAAAATGGAAGTGACCTACCAGTTTGCAGCTATGTATTGTACTCTTTTGCCGTTGAGCTCAGAAGAAGAGGGAGGAGTATGAAAGGCAGAATGAACCACTTATAGGTAACCAAAGGCACATATCTGAATGATACAACCGAACTGTGGGGTTATAAAAAAAAAAGCCAAAGACAGACACCTGTAGCACGGGTTAATAGAAAATGGTGCTATTATTATGTGAAGTGACATTTAACTTGTTTATATATGAATAGTAGTGCTGCCTATCGGTGTATATGAAAGCAAAGTTTGTATATTGATGTTGTTATAAAGGAATGATGGCCATATCCTTACCTTTTTGAAAATGATCATCTCAGAATAACAACAAAGGCGACGTCCAAAGACAGTTCCCCACAGAGACCTGCAAATCGATCTAAGTGAAATAATACCAAAAATGAAAAAACAAGTTCATCCAAAAGTTAACTTAAACTTTTCCATTATGCAATATATTGATCAAAACCAGAAAACACAGTACCAAAGTTACTTTGGTAACACAGTCTCAAAGGTAGGACTTATCTATAATTTTCGACACGGTCCTGGCCATCTTCATCAACTGAGAAGGACATCAGATCTGAAGTTTGTGTTTTTCAGATTATCATGGACGAGCTTGTCACAATTTGTATAGAGAATAGAATTGCTCTTGGGAAAAACCATGGAAGCTGAGTCAGGAAATCACAGTAGTACTGAGTACTGAGTACTGTAGGCTGAGCTGCTTGGATATTCCTCAGTAGAATTCATGGGGCCACTGTCTGCCACAGCAAGATAGGCAGCAGCCGCCATGGCCACATCCAGCCTATGGCCGAGTCAGAGCCAGAGCCCAGGCTGCCATCATGGTGGTGGTTACAGTGCATGGTGTCAGGAATAGAAGGTTCCACTGAGGAGCAGGGAATTATTTTCCTCAGTTTGAATGTCACCATCTGCGTGTGGCATTTTACATACCTTCTGTGGTGTATGAGGCAGCATGGCCTCATACTTTAGGCGAAGTTTGAATAATAACATTTCACGAAACACTTGTTTCAATAAGCCAGAAGATGTCCTTATAGGAAATGTTACTAACTATTTCTTTTGGAATACAATAATCATGTCACAGGTATTTAGATTCTTTTTATATTTTAGAGATCTTCTCACTCACGTTTTGTTATTAAAGTCTGTACTTAGGTTCCTTGAAATGTTGTTGATATTCAAGCGCCTGGACTCAATTTTCCTTGTTTTTTTTTGCTTTGTTTTTGTTTTGTTTTCTTACAATAGTAATTTCTATTGCGTATCTACATATACAGTCAAGGAATTTAGAGACTGTCTGAGAGAGGAAGTGATAAAAGTGTGGTTAGCTGAAGTCAAATATCTTTTAAATTCTATAATTCCTTTCCTTCAGGCAAACAATTCCTCACACCAAATAATATTTTCTACTACTTACTGACGATGAACTGACTATATTTCCGTTAAAGAGTGAATACAAAGCTGCATTTTTTCCTCTTGAGAGTTCAGCTTATTTGTTAACCGTAACTTTCTAGAGGACTACACCATTATACTATGCAATGAAGCATTTATTTAGCAATCTCAACCTATGTGCTGGTTCTCCTCCCTCATTTCACCTTTTGCGTTCCCATATACTCACATTGGCTTTAAAGTTGTTCTTGGATTTTTCCGGGAAGATTTTCTTGAAATAGTGGCAGAAGAAACATGGGCCGTGGATTTCTCATATCTGCTTCGTCATTCAGTCTATTGTGGCAGCGAGTCATGCAAAGCATATATCTGGAAAACTCTAGGGCATATTCATGGGGTTATTAGAGTGGAATAGGTAAATATATATATTATGAAAATACTTTGGGGGCTTATGAACCCCTTGAAAGGGTCTCTGGGTCCCACAAGTGGCAACAGACCACAGTCTGATAAGCCCTGGTCTAGAGCAGCGATCTTCAAACTTAAAAAAAAAAAATTCACGTTTATTTATTTTTGAGACAGAGAGACAGAGCACGAGTCAGGGAGGAGCAGAGAGAAAGGGGTAGACACAGAATCCAAAACAGGCCCCAGGCTCTGAGCTGTCAGCACAAAGTCTGGCACAGGGCTTGAACCCATGTACCGTGAGGCCATGACCTGAACTGAAGTCAGACACTTAACAGACTGAGCCACCCAGACACCCCAGTGTTCTTCAAACTTAAAAAAAGAAAACTATACCAGTAAATATTTGCAGGCTGCATCCAGCATTTGAAGATAAGAATTTACTTACAATATGTTACACGCATTCATTACTATTAAATAATCATTGAATATTAAAACATACAAAATTGGGGCACCTGGGTGGCTGGTAAGGTTAAGCAGTCAACCCTTGATTTCAGCTCAGGTCATGATTTCGTGGTTTGTGAGTTTGAGATCCGTGTCCAGCTTTACACTGAGAGCATGAGCCTGCTTGGGATTCTCCCTCTCCTTCTCTCTCTGCCTCTCTCCTGCTTGCACACGTGCCTTCCCTCTCTCAAAATAAATAAATAATCTTAAAGAAACATGCAACATTATTTATAACAGTAAGAACGCACATTTTGATAGGCTCTGCCTTAACATGTTAGAAAAATTTTTAAGATTTTGTAATACACAGATTTGAAGTTTTGGCTCTAAATTCAGTTTATTTTAATTTAATAATTTAATAATTTAATAATTTAATTATTGGAAAAAAGGTAATATTTGTTATGTTCACCAAATCTTTTTTTTTTTTTTTGGAATCAATCTGTATCCTATTATTTAGTTATATACTTTATTCTTGAAATTTGGCTAATCTATATCCTTCTTAATTTCAGCAGTTTGTTTTTACAAATTAATGTTGAGAATCTTTAGTTTTATATACATAGGGTGAAAACACACTTCAATTCTTCATTTGGGAAAAATTTTAAAACACTAGAATATTCCACTTCCATATTTTAATATTACATAGATATCAATGTGTAATCGATGGTACATCCATATAAAATTCAGTAACATGACAACGGAAACCATCTCAAATGACCATCTACAAAATGCTCTCTTTCCAACACAGCGGCATGCCTGGCATCCTTTAAACACAGAGTATTGAACGAATGAGAGACCGAGTGGATATATGAAATGGACTTCGTAATCGGAATGATCTCACATAAAGAAATTTACTAAAGACAGCCAGGTTCTCAGGGCTGGTCCAACACTCCCTAGGTCCACTTTCAGGCTGGGCATGAGTTCTATACAAATGACATCAGGCACCTGAGAAGCTTTCTTGTGATGAAGCCACTAGAAATCAGACGCCTGGAAAACTCACAGAAGCACCACTTAATGAGTGGGTGTGTTCCTCTGGGTCCTGGGGAAACCAGGGCAGCCCGCCAGCCTCATGCAGCTACCAGACTTCAGGTGTGTTTTGAACTATTTTGCCTGCAAATTAAAGAGAAGCCAAATTTATTGAGGGGGAAGCAACCAACCGTGTCACATGGAGGCTCAGCTTTAAATAGAATGGAAGATATTTAAAGGGACCAAAAAAAAAAAAAGATAGAAAAAAAACAGATGGAGGAAAGTAGTGTCAACCTGGGATAGTAACCACACACACATTTTTATCTTGTAATCATCCATGGGCAATAATGACAGTGAAAATAAAGAAATGTGACAGCATCTTTGCAAAAAAGATTCAATTTACTGAAAGATGTACTTAGAGATCAAGAAGAAAACTTTTGTTGCATTTTAAAAGATACTCTGTATGAGCTTGCATGATGGAGCCAGAGAAAGACGACACCTTTCTTTCACCATAGCCTGGATTGAGGATTTTGCTACTTTGAAGAGATAGCATGGGATGAATACGACCAGAAGCGGAATCCATGTTTCGCAGGAGGACACGTCTTGTGAGTCCAGGGGTTCTAGAATTTTTCAGTACAATCCATATGACCAATATCTACCATAGCAGGATGGGCTGCAGCCTCCATATCCGTAGCCACCGTACCCGTGACAGCCACAGCCGTAGCCACGGCCATAGCCCCCATAGCAGTTGCTGTCGTAGGTCATGGTGTCAGGGAGGATGGCGTAGAAGAGGAAGATACTTCCCTGAGTTCGAATGTCACTGTTTCCATGAGGTGTTTTATATTTCCTCCGTAGGAGGTGAGGCAAGTCACAGGCAAAGTTGCGCGTGTTGCAAATTATTTTGCATTAACTACGAACAACACCAACTGCAAAACTCTCATTTCGTTAGGCAGCGTGAAGCCTTCAGAACCCAAATTGCTCTGCTGTTGTGTCAAGGTTTTCGGTCAGATCATGTGCATTGAATGACAGATGTCTGACTTGGTTTTAAAGCCCTCTCTCACTGAGGGCTCAAATTTAAATTCCATAATGGAGTTCTATGAAATCACAAAAATTGTGCAGACTTTAATTGATTCCAATCGTTTTGGGCTTATTAATAACAACCTCAAGTTCATCTGCCTGTTGCAGATGAAAAAGCTACTCAGTTTAGCTTTGGAAAAACACAAGTGCTAAGGGGTAAATTTTATTTAAAGTATGAGATATATAATATTGCCCAATACGTCTTTTCAGTTAAAACAACTCATTTTATTTGAAATGCATAACCCAGGTGACATTTTTATAAGATCAATCTTCACAAGTGTACCCCTATGTTTTGTTTTCACATTTTACCAAATTCTATCTTGGATTGCCATTTCCACCTGACGGCACAACATTTCTTCTTGTCCCTTCCAGGCCAACAACAAAATTCAACGACATTCTAGTCTTCAGAATGAAAGCTCACTTGAATTAAAACCTGCACCTCTCCTGCCCCTCTTGAGGTTGACTTTATTGTGCAGAGGTATGCTTTTGATTGAAAGGGAATGCCTTCATCTGTCCTGCGCTGACATCTGTGTCTGCATAATGCAGGTTGTCAGTTTCCATTGCCATTAACCAAAAAACTCCTCTGGTCAATCCATTACCTGCCATCCAGTGCTACATCTTTGTGGCTTTACAGCCAGAAAAGTTTTTCGCTGTGCGAGGGAAAATCATGAGCCTGCACTCAAATCCATCCGGTAGGCACCAAGTGTATTCTCTACCTGCTGGTGTTGTGTTTCTTGGGTCACTCATGGGACTTGCTCCTTCTCAGGAAAATCGGAGTGTGCCTTTCTCTACTTTTATTTTATTTTATTTTATTAATTTTTTTCAATGTTTACCTACTTTTGAGAGAGAGAAACAGAGAGAGAGAGAGAGAGAGAGAGAGAGAGAGATACAGAGCTTGAGTAGAGAAGGGGCAGAGAGAGAGGGAGACACAGAATCCAAAGCAGGCTCCAGGCTGTGTGGGGCTCAAACCGATGAACCATGAGATCATAACCAGAGCTGAAGTCGGACGCTTAACTGACTGAGCCACCCAGGTGCCCCTTTCTCTACTTTTAGATGCAGAGCCTTCATGTAGGGGTTTCTTTTTCCTTTGCAATGACCCAAGACCCCTACATGAGGACTTAAGTATGTCTGACCGCTCTTGTTCAACTCATCCGCTCTCCACTAAAGCTTATAGCCAGGAAAGCAGTTTGGGGATGAAATAAATGATAATAAGAGCAAAGGATATTCTAGTACCTACTACGTGCCAGACAGTGTTGTAAGTGCTTGACACACACTAGCTAATTTGACTCTTCAAAATTGTCTCGTGGGGTAGGTGTTACTGTTACCATCCCACATACAAGCGGAGCCTACTGTTAAAGTCACAAAGCTATAAGTGATAGGGGTAAGATTTGAACCCAGAGAGCTGATTTCAGAAGTTTCATTCTTCTCTATTATGCTCTACTGACTCTTATGAATTAATCTTACTAAGAACACAAGTTCAGAGAGCTATTTCTCTTAATTATTGCAGTAAGCTCAGAGTCTCATTGCATTAAAAAACACTGGGCATTAGAAACGTATTAACGTTTCTCATAATCCAAGATATTTTACCAAGACGTCATTGCTTGTTGTTGAAACGCTATTAGCACCGTGAAAGATATCTCTGCCAGTATTGTTATTTTAAAGAAAGAAATGCCTATATTCACCTTTGAGTCAAAACACAAACATTACAAATGTGTTGGATTTTAAAGAAAACTCTTTCATGAAAATGCAATTTTATAAATTAAATAAAATCTCATTTCTGTTTTTTGGCTATAGATGCGGACATAAATTTGAAACCGTGAAAAAAATTGATGTTTTAAAAATGAATCATAAAAGGAAATATTAATGTAAGTGAAAAAGAAAAGCCCGGTCTTCCCGGGACTGGTGGTCCCGAATTTCAAACTGTTGGCTTTTTGTCGATGGTCTCATGAAATTGAGTGATACCTTTTGGCTTTTCCTAGTAAACCATCTCTCATGTGAAAATATGGAAAATCCCTAAAGAGGAAAAAAAAAATGAGTTTGGAACAGAAGAGATGGAGAATCTCAAATGAAGGTAGATTATTATGGCCTGTTGGATGTCAGCCAAAAAAGGGTAAAAAAATTGGTTGTTTGGAGCCCAGAATGTTTACTACAAATGTTGTTTCTTATCATAAAGGCTGGTTACAAATTGCTAATTTGAAGGTCTTGTGTAAGTAAGGTTTTGAAGATGAGACAATTGATTCTTATTAATGATTCACAAATGATTCAGGTTGTGGCTGTTGTTACAGCAAATGTCTTCATTACCCCTGAAGCCATACCCTAAAACCAGGAGTGAACAAATTACTCAGAGAGGTCTTGCAAATTATCCAGTGGCCTGACTTGTGTGGTGGGTCCCACTCACACTGAGGGCATATAAAAGGCCCTCTGTAGGGGAATCGTCCACAGTGAAGTGACACTTCTCTCCTTCTCTACCCAAGCACAACCTCAACAGCCAACACCATGTGTGGAAGCTACTACGGAAACTCTTACGGAGGCTGCGGCTATGGAGGCTGTGGCTATGGAGGCTGCGGCTATGGAGGCTGCGGCTATGGAGGCTGCGGCTATGGAGGCAGTGGCTATGGAGGCTGCGGCTATGGAGGCTGCGGCTATGGAGGCTGTGGCTACGGAGGCCTGGGCTGTGGCTATGGCTCCTGCTATGGCTGTGGCTATGGATATCGCTCCCACTCTCTCCATGGCTGTGGCTCTGGCTGTGGCTACTAGTAATGAGGGCACCGTGGGAGACTCTCACCCTCTACACCTGGACGTGGGATTCACCAATTCTGAGCCCCACACGTTCTGAGCCTTTCCCTTGGGTGACGATATCCTGCAGGATGAAAGTCTAGTAGGTCTGTTGCTGCCTACAGCCTAACCTACACATTCCTGGATTTACCTCGTGGAGTGGAAGATGGTGAAATTCACCTGTGACCCCACAGTTCCGCCCTCATCTGGATGATGGTGTCACAGCGACTGCCTTGATGATGTCCATGCTGGAGTTCGTTTCTGTGACCTAATAAACTTGTTCAATCCAAATGGCAGTCCTGGTTTTGATGTTGGTCATTTAATGCCCAGTATTACAACTTTTGTTTTGTTTTGTTTTCTGTTTTCAAGAAAGCTAACAACTGCTTTCTTTGGGAGGTATTTTTTTTATCTTTAGGTCAGTCGTCTTAGAAAAGTTTTTGTAAAGTTCAGTTTCCTCCTCCTCTGCTACTGAGGGAATGCTATCTCTTATGCTGGGTAACAGGTAGCAGTAAATCAAGTACTACTTACATATTAGGTTAAGCATTGCCTGGCATATAGTACATAATAAATAAAAAATTAATTTCCCCAAACTTTTATATTCGTGTTCCATAAATCAAATGAACATTGTTGCTGTATGCTTCTCTACTTTTAATCTTCCATCTCAAAGGTACTATTTTAAGGGATGCCTGGGTGGTTCTCTCAGTTAAGCCTCCAACTTTGGCTCAGGTCATGATCTCACAGTTTAAGTGCGGGCCCCGCATCAGGCTCGGTGCCGATAGCTCAGAGCTAGAGCCTGCTTCAGATTCTGTGTCTCCCTCTCTCTCTGCCCCTCCCCTGCTTGCACTCTCTGTCTCAAAAATTTTAGTATATGTGCTGCCGAAGCGAGCACGCTCTCTCTCAAAAATAAACATTAAAAAATTTTTTTTAATAGGCACACATTTTTTAAAGTTATCCATTTTATTTTTTTTTTATTATTTTTTAATGTTTATTTATTTTGTGAACTTGTGAACTGTGAGATCATGACCGGAGTCAAGGGTGGAGGTTTAACTGACTGAGCCACCCAGGCATCCCTCAAGGTATCCATTTTAAAGGTATGAGAGACATAACCTAAGGAATAGTTTAACGATCTATTACATCCCAAGCTGGTAATAAATTGTAAAACTATTTGGAATGCATGGTGGGCCATAATATTTAGATAAAATCTCTGTTTCCCATGTAGGCTGAGAAGCTTCAGGGTCTCATGAGATTCCAATTCCAGATGTTGGATAGGACTGTGGTCACATCTGAGGCTTAGCTGGGATGGATTCATTTCCAGACTCATGTTATTGTTGGCAGATCTCAGTTCATTGGAGTTGTAGGAATGAAAGGCTCATTTTCTTGCTGGCTGTTGGCCAGGGTCCCTTGCAAACCCTCCGCTGGCAGTCACCTTCAGTTGGAAAAGGTTGCCCATGGTTCCTTGCCAAGTAAATTTCCAACATGGTTGCTTGTTTTCTCAAAGCCAGCAAGGAAGAAGAAAGACTCCAGCCAGATGAATGCCATAATCTCATGTAACATAATCACTTACACATAACTATTAAATTTGCCATATTTTATTGGTTACAAAGCAAGTCACAGGTCTCCCTCACACTCACAGGGAGGAGGTCATCCCAGGGCATTTTCATCAGGAGGCAGGAATCAAGGGGGCATGTGGAGAGTCTGTGTACCACAGACTCAATATTATTCATCCTTTATAATAGGAATTAACAAGTTGTCCTTCATTTTCAGTGTTCTTCAACAACTAAGATAATAAGATCATCTCATCCTTGAATTTGGTAGAATTCTGAGAAATCGTCTGTGTCTTGGCTATTTTGTGAAGTATTTTGTTAATGATTTTCTTTATTCTAAAGAAATTGGTCTGCTTTTGATTTATAAATCTAATGGCATCCATTTTAGTAATCTGTATTTTCCTAAGAGATGATCTATTTCATCTAGGTTTTCAAATTTATTATATACATAGAGCTCTTAAAAGTTGCCTGCCTCATATGATGTTTAAAATTTCTTCTGTTTTAATGTTCCTTCATGTTATTTATTTTTTATATGGTTTCTGTCTCTCTTTTTTTTCTTCATCAAATTAGCAAGGTCTGTTAATTCTCTCAAATAACAGCATTTTGGCTCGTTATAAATCACCTTTTTTTTTGTGATTCCCTACCTCATTAATGTCTACGTTTCTATTTATTATTTCTATCTTTGTGCTTTTTTGCTTTTAAAAGTTTCCTTTATAAGTGTTTTAAAGCATAGTATGAAATATGAATTTATTTTATTTCATTTTTACTGATGAAAGTCTTCATGCTATAATCTTTTTAAAACACTGCTTTAAATATTTCTCATAGGCCCTGTTATGGACCATTTTCATCATTTTAATTATTTTAAAATCTGTAATTTCACTTGTATGACCTCTCTCACCCAAGAATTTTTTGACAGAAGGCTTTATATTTTCCATGTAAACGGGTATTTTTTTTTTTTTTTTACAGCTTGATTTTATTTTTAAAGGGCTTTCTGTTCTTTGGTTTTGTTAACAATTATTAGTTTTATTGTCAGACATCAGAGAGTATTTTTTTCTAGTATTTCTACTTTACAAAACTTATTAATGCTTTCTGTAAATACATAATAAATTTTTGTGGATGTTTTGTGGGAGCTTGAGAAGATGATTCATGTCTGTTACTAGTATATAAAGGTTAATATGTAACCATAAAAGCTACCTTATTGATCACATTGTTTAAGTCTTTGCTTTTTTTAACTTATTTTTTCCACTTTGTCTTGTTCTGAAAGTGCTGCTTTAAAGTCACCTATTACTAATATGTTACTATCTATGTCTTGGCATCATATATCTGTACCTTCATATGCATCTTGAGAAGTGTAAGACATTTCTTGTGGTTGGTTTTGTATTTGCATGAGAAAGCTCCCCTCTTTGTCGCAGTTCATGCTTTTTGGCCTGAATTCTATTTGGTTGATATCAGGATTGTTATATTTTCTTGTGACATTTTGCCCAGATACCTTCGTATATGTCTTTATTTTTGTATTCCTGAATATTTTGTTTTAGATGTATATGTAGAGCACATATATACGTGTTTTGTTTCATGAGCCAAATTTAAAATGTTTTCTTTAATAGGTAAATGAAGCCAATTCATATATGTTGATATGATGGATATGTTTCATAATTCAATACACTTTAATAAATTATAAAAATGGTATTTGGATGGTTGTGGTTTTTCTAGTGGTTATTTGGGTCTCTTTGTATCCATAACAATTTTAATGTGCTTAGTTTCCCTTTTGCTTATTCAACCTTTTATTATCTGACACATATATATTCATATATATCTGACATATATATATACTAGTTATATTCATATTCGTAACTTGCCCTGTTGTCTATACAACATCAGCTTCATTTATTTTCCTCTTTACCTCTTCTGCTACTCCCTTGTCTTTTAGTTGGATTATTACTAGTTTGTCATCACAACACATTTATATAACATATTTATATATTATTAATATAATTCTGTATAATTAATATATAAATTATATATTATTAATTAATATATTATAATCTTCAAGTCTAGTCTTTGTTTTGATTTGGCTGTATGTTACACTAAATATATATCACTGCACATGCACATAGTCACACATATGTATATACGTATACACACAGACATGTATACACACACACACACACACATCTATATATCTCTATGTCTTCAATGTTTTGCTACTCAGTATAGGCTTGTGGGTGAAGAATTTCCTAATTTCTTCTATGCTGAAAACTGTTGTTCTAATACATTGTTATATGAATAACAGCTTCCTTAGATATAAAGTCTTTAGTTAATGCTTGTTTTTATTAGTCTTTAAATGATTCTCTTCTGTCTCTTTTTGAATGCAGCTCTTGAAAATTCTGACTAATAGCCGAATTATTTATTCTATGTAAATTATTTGATTGCCTAAAAGCCTTGAGTAAGCTTTCTTTATCATTAAAATATACTATTTTAATAGCTTATATTTATAATTAATAATTTTATATTAATGTTCTCTGTTTCCAATTAGGACCTGTCAATGAGAATGTTTAGATCAAGCAAAATAAATTAATACCAAAATGCACCAAAATTACAATTTTGAAAAGTAAAGACAAAGAAAAAAATCTTGAAAATCACCAGACACACAACACATTATCTAAATAACAGCAATTTGAATAACAGTTGATTTGTCATCTGAAAGGATGGAGTAATAAAAAACAGCATAGTATTTTTCAAATGCTGGGAAAAAAAGAACTGTCAATGTATTTTACATCTTGCAAAACTATTTTGAAGAATGAAGGGTAGGGTCCCTGGGTGGCTCAGTTGGTTAAGCGTCCCACTCTTTTTTTAATGTTTATTTTTTTATTTTTGAGAGAGAAGGAGGGGGAGGGGCAGAGAGAGAGGGAGACGCAGAATCTGCAGCAGGATCCAGGCTCCGAGCTGTCAGCACAGAGCCTGATGTGGGGCTCGAACCCATGAACTGAAGCATCCCACTCTTGATTTTGGCTCAGCTGGTTCTGGGCTGCCAACACAGAGTCCACCTGGGATTCTCTCCTCTCTCTGACCCTGCCCTGCTTGTACTCTCTTCCTCTCTCTCTCTCTCAAAATAAATAAGTAAACATTAAAAAAATGAAGGGGAAATAAAAACATCCTCAGGAGAAAATAAATAATTTGTCGTTAGTAAACCTACATTTAAAGATTGACTTCAAAAAGTTCTTCAAACAAAAAGGAAATGCTAAAGGAGGGGATCTTGAACCATCAAGAAGGCACAATGGAAAAAACAGAAATATGAGTATATCCAATAGACCAATCTCTTCCTCATGACTTTTAGAAATCATAGTTGGTGATGGAAATAAAAATTATAACACTATAAGCAATAATATTAAAAGTAGACATGATGAAGGAATCTAATCAAAGGAAATGCCCAACACTTCACTTGTGCCCATAAATATTGATATACCAGTACACTGTTATAAGTTACATGTGCATACAGTAATACCCAGAGGAAGCATTAAAAAAAAAACTATGCAAATATATACGTTCAATAATACCATAAGTTAAGATGAGAGGAGAGGGGAGTTAAGATGACACAGTAGTAAGGAGACCCTGGGTTTGTCTCCTCACTCAAACACAGCTAGATCAACATCAAACCATTTTGAACACCTAGGAAATTGATCTAAGGATTAACAGAATAGCCTGCATAATTTGAGGGATAAAACTGGGCAGGCAGGTACCTAGTGTGGAGAGGTGAACTGGAGGAGAGAAGAGCCATAGTGCTGGAGAGGGGACAGTGCCCTTCTTACCAAGAGGAGAAAGAGGGAGAGGGAGAGCAGTTCATCAAGTTTGCACAAGAAAGCGTTCCCTCTGAAAGCAGCTGGGAGACCTACATAGGAGACTACACAAGAAAACTGTTCCCTAAAACCATTGACAGAGAAAAAAGGAGCAGGTTTTAATACCACTAGATTTTTATAAACAGCAGAGCACAGAGTCTGAAGTTTCAGAGGTCAGCCCCTGGTGGTGCTCTGGAGAGAAAGCAGAGCAGAGCCCAGGGAGTGGGCAGTGTGGTCTGAGGATTCCCTGGGTGGACTGGGGAGAAGCAGGTACCCTGCTGGGAGTGCATTTGGTAGAGGTGATGCAGTTGCTTCTGTGGGCAAAAGACCCACTGGACTTCATTAAGCTGCCACGTTCACCAGTATAGACGGGATCCGGCGCGTTCAGGGTGGTATGACCGTAGACTCATGTTCACCAGTATAGAAAGAAAGAGTCTAGCTGAGGGCAGCAAATCCTGGTGCCGGTGTGTGTAGTGATTTATCATAAACTCTAAGCTGCTGTGGCTATGCAGTGGCATGACTGTTTCCTGGGACAAGCTGACACCAGCCACAGCACGGTGAGACGGTTCCCCAGATGTTGTGGGTCTGAACCTCAGGGGTCGCTGAAGTGTGGGTTTTGAAACACCGCTGCACTTAAACTTCTGGAGAGAGGTACCACCTGGTGGGCAGACAGCTTGGACACAGGGGGAAGGTGGGGAGCTGATGGAAGTGGGGGATAAAGGAAGGATGACTGTGCATCTGTGAAGGCACAAACTCCCTGCTCTGAAGACCAGATGAAGCCATTTTAACATTAGCCCATCAACACTGATAGACCCCAGTGAACTAAACAGTGCCACCAAGTGGAGAATGGAGCCATTACTGTGCTGTGCCCTCCAGGCACATCTCCAGTAGGAGAAGTTGGCCTGAGAATCAGAGCAGCAGGTCCCTCCCCCAGGAGACCAGCACAAATCCCTTCCACCTGCTTAGTCCACTGACCATAGAGTTCTACAAAATTTCAGCTCTGGGGAAACTGGATTTAATTCCATTTAGTTATTTATGTTTATTCATTTTGTTGTTGTTGTTGCTTCTGTTTTTATGCTGTTGCTGTTGTTTTTCTTTTCTTTTGTTTATTGGATGGAGAAATAGCAAATTGTTTTATTTTATTTTACTATTTTTTTTGCTTTTTAGTTTTTTAATTTTTTTTCTCTTTTTGTCTCTTTTCTCTTTTTTCTATCAAGCTTCTCTTAAAAATCAGACCAAAATATGCATAAGATCAAGCTTCCTTTATTTGATTTTTTAAAATATTAAAATTTTAATTTCATTTTATTATTATTATTATCATTATTGTGTTTCTTCATCCAAAATGACAAGACAGAGGAATTCACCTCAAACTACAGAACAGGGAGAATAGGCAGCGAGGCATTTAATCAATGAAGATATAAGTAAGATGTCTTAACTAGAATTTAAAACAATGATTATAAGGATATTATCTGGGCTTGAAAAAAGTGTAGAAGACACAAAAGAATCTCTTTCTGCAGAGAAAAAAGAACAAAAATCTAGTCAGGCTGAAGTTAACAATGCTATAACCAAGATGCAAACACAAATAGAGGTGATAAAAACAAGGATGGACAAGGCAAAGGAACAAATTAGCAATATAGAATATAGAATTATGGGAAATAATGAAGCTGAAAAGAAGAGGGAAACAAAGGTCAAGGCTCACTAAGGCAGACTTATGGAAATCAGCAATTTATTAAAATGTAATAACATTCTTTTTTTAAAAAAATGTTTATTTTTGAGAGAAAGAGAGAGACAGAGTATGAGTGGGGGAGGGGCAGAGAGAGAGGGACACAGAATCTGAAGAATGTGAGGCTCCAGGCTCCAGCGTGTCAGCACAGAACCTGATGTGGGGTTCAAACTCATGAACCACAATATCATGACCTGAGCTGAAGTTGGCCACTTAATCAGCTGAGCCACCCAGGCACCCCAAAATGTAGTAACATTCATAGCATAGGAGTCCCAGAAGATGAAGCAAGAGAAAAAGAGCAGAATATTTATGTGACAAAATTATAGCTGAAACTTTCCTAATCTGAGGAAGGACACAGACATCAAAATCCAAGAAACACAAAGCACTCTCATCAAATTCAACTCAAGCTGGCCATCACCAAGGCATATCATAGTCAAATTCACAAAATACTGGGGCTTCTGGGTGGCTCAGTGGGTTCACCCACAGCTTGTGGGTTCGAGCCCCATGCCGGGCTCTGGGCTGATAGCCCAGAGCCTGGAACTGCTTTGGATTCTGTGTCTCCCTCTTTGCCCCTCCCCCACTCATGTGCTGTCTCTCTCTCTCTCTGTCTCTCTCTCTCTCAAAAATAAATAATCGTTAAAAAAAATTCAAATTCCCAAAATACACAAACAAGGAAAGAATCCTGAAAGCAGCAAATGAAAAAAAGTCCTTAACCTACAAGAGAAGACAGATCAGGTTTGCAGCAGATCTGTCCACAGAAACTTGAAAGGCCAGAATGGAGTTCCACAATATATTCAACGTGTTGAGTGGATAAAAATATGCAGCCAAGAATACTCTCTACAACAAGGCTGTCATTCAAAATAGAAGGAGAGACAAAGAGTTTCCCAGACAAACAAAAACTAAAGGAGCTTGTTACCACTAAACCAGCCCTATGGGAAATTTTAAGGGGGACTCTATAAGTGGAGGAAAACAAAACAAAACACCAAAAGCAACAAAGACTAGAAAGGATCAGAGAACATCATCAGAAACACGAACTCTATAGGTAACACAATGGCACTAAATTCATATTTTTCAATAATCAACTGTGAATGTTCCAATCAAAAACATAGGGTATTGGAATGTATAAAAAAAAAAATCCCAAAACAATATCCATCTATATGTGGCCTACAAGAGACTCATTTTAGACCTAGGACATAAACAGAAAGCTGGAGTAGCCATACTTATATCAGACAAATTATATTTTAAAACAAAGACTGTAACAAGAGATGAAGAAAGACACTACATCCTAATTAAAGGATCTATCCATCAAGAAGTTTGGGGAAATTGGTTCAAGAATTCCTTATACGTACATAAAAGGGTTAAAAAAAGCTTTGGGCAGAAAGCCACCACCACAGGGCAAAAGCACCCAAAGTTAATCATTAAGTAGAAAAAAAGCTTAGGGTGGGAAGCCGCTGCCACAGGGCAAAATTTCCCAGAGTTAGTTAGTGAGGTATTATGATGGAGTCAAGAGTAGCTGGCATATTATCTGCAAGAGACTACTTTCCATCTGGCACCTGTATACTTTGATCCCAACTTCAAACTCCACTTGCCCCCCCCGCCCGCCAGACCTTTGCTTCTTACACACAGAAGTTAATGATTACTATCTGATTGTTTTCTTCACATTTACCATGTGTAGAAGATCTTGAGAGATCAATGAACATGAAGACAAAATCCCTGTTTGGGATCCTTGTCTTCTCCCAGACATTAGCCTTCCTCATTTTCATTTCTGCATCTGCTCTCTTGCTGGACAAGAAAGAACTCCAGACTCATGGTCTGTGACAAAGAAGATCTAACAGTTGTAAATATTTATGCTCCCAACTTGAAAGCACCCAAATACATGATACAATTAATTACAAACATAGAGAAACTTACTGATAATAATAGAATAATAGTAGGGGACTTTAACACCCCATTACAACAATGGATAGATCATCTAAGCAGAAAATCAACAAGGAAGCAATGGATTTGAATGACACGGTGGACCAGATGGACTCAACATATATTCAGAACTTTTCATTCTAAGGAAGCAGAATACACTTTCCTTTTGAGTGCACTAGAACATTCTCCAGAATAGATCACATATTGGGTCATAAATCAGCTCTCAACAAGTACAAAAAGATTGAAGTCATACCATGCATATTTTCAGATCACAATGCTATGAAACTTGAAGTGAACCACAAGACAAAATTTGGAAAGCCCTCAAATACATGGAAGTTAAAGAACATCCTATTAAAGAACGAATGAGTTAACCAAGAAATTAAAGAAGACCTGAGCCAAAGTCAGAAGCTTAATTGACTGAGCCACTCAGGCACCCCTGTTGGATTTGTATATACCAGTAATGAAGCAGCAGAAAAACAAATCAAGGAATACAGATACAACTGCACTTAAAACAGTAAGATACCTAGGAATACACCTAACTAAAGAGGTAAAAGATCTATACTCTGAAAACTATAGAGCACTTATGAAAGAAATGGAAGAGCACAAAAAGAAATGGAAAAACATTCCATGCTCATGGATTGGAAGAACAAACACTGTTAAAATGTCTATACTATCCAAAACAATCTACAAATTCAATGCAATCCCTATCAAAATACCACCAGCATTTTCACAGAGCTAGAACAAACAATCCTAAAATTTGTATGGAACCACCAAAGACCCTGAATAGCCAAAGCAATCCTGAAAAAGAAAAACAAAACTGGAGGCATCACAATTCTGGATTTAAAGCTACATTACAAAACTGTAGTCATCAAGACAATACTGTACTGGCACAAAAACAGACACATGGATCAATGGAACAGAATAGAAAACCCAGAAATGGACCCACAAATGTATGGTCGACTAATCTTTGACAAAGCAGTAAAGAATATCCAATGGGAAAAAAACAGTCTCTTTAACAAATGGTGTTGGGAAAATTGGATGGTGACAAGCAGAACAATGCAACTGGACCACTTTCTATAGCATACATAAAAATAAATTCAAAATGGATGAAAGATCTAAATATGAAACAGGAAGCCATCAAAATTCTAGAGGCGGCAACTTCTTTGACCTTGGCTGGAGCAACTTCTTACTAGACACATTGCTGAAGGCAAGGAAAATAAAAAGTAAATATGATAACATCATGTTGACATCAAGATAAAAAGGTTCTGAACAGTGAGGGAACCAAGCAATAAAACTAAAAGATAGCCTATGGAATGGGAGATGATATTTGCAAATGGCATACCTAATAAAAGATTAGTATCCAAAATCTATAAAGAACTTATCAAACTCAACTCTCAAAAAACAAATAACCCAGTTAAAAAATGGGAAGAAAACATGAACAGACACCTTTCCAAATAAGACATCCAGTGGCTAACAGACATGAAAAGATGCTCAACATCACTCATCATCAGGGAAATACAAATCAAAACCACAATGAGATCCTACTTCACACCTGTCAGAATGGCTAAAATTAACAACACAAGAAACAACAGGTGATGGTGAGGATGAGGAGAAAGGAGAACACTCTTGCTCTGTTGGTGGGAATGAAAAGGGGTGCACCCACTCTGGAGAACAGTATGGAAGTTCCTCAAGAAACTAAAAATAGAACTACCCTATGATCCAGGAATTGCACTATTAGGGATTATCCAAAGGATACAAAAATACAGATTCAAAGAAGTACATCCACCTTAATGTCTATAGTAGTTTATCAACAATAGCCAAACTATGGAGAGAGCCCAAATGTCCATCGACTGATGAATGGTTAAAGAAGATGTAGTATGTATATACTACATCCCACATTATATACATATATAATGGAATATTACTCATCCATCAAAAAGAATGAAATCTTGTCATTTGTAATGACATGGATGGAGCTAGAATGTATTATAATAAGAAAAATAAGTCAATTAGAGAAAGAAAAACACCATATGATTTCATTAATATGTGGAATTTAAGAAACAAAGCAGATGACCATATGGGAAGGGGCGGGAAAGAGGAGAGATAGAAATAAACCACAAGAGACTTTTAACGATAGAGAACAAATTATGGGTTGATGGAGGTAGGTCAGTGGTTGATGGGCTAGATGGGTGATGGCTACGAAGTAGGACACTTGTCATGAGCACTGGGTGTTTGTTGTATGCAACACTGAATTCTACTCCTGCAACCAATATGTAACTGTATATTAACTAACTAAAATTTAAATTAAAAAAACCAAAAAAATTAAGATGTAATGCTATAAAATGTTAAAAAATAACATAGAAGGCAAGAAAAATAATCAGAGTAACAAGAATTAGAAGAAACAAATAGAAAACAAATAATAAAGTGGCAGACTTAATTGCTAACATATCAACAATTTGATTGAATGCACGTGGTCTAAATACAACAGCCAAAAGACAGAGATTGGAAAAGTGCATTAAAAAAATCCAACATGACCTACCTATATTCTGTTCATAAGAAACTGACTTCAAATTCATTGACATAGGTAGGCTGAAAGTAAAAGGATGGAAAAAGTTAGGCTCTATAATTGTTAACAAACTAAAGCAGGAGTGGCCACATTAAGACCAGATAAAATAGACCTCACATCAAAGAACATTACCAGAGACAAAGAGAACTATTACATATCTTATGAGGATTAATCCACCAGGAAAAATAATAATTCTAAGTATACACCAAACAACAGTATCAAAACATATGAACAAAATGTGATCCAGTTGAAAATAGAAATAGAGAAATTTACAATTACACTTGGATATTTTCAACTCCCTTCTGACAAACTGATAGAACTAGTATGCAGAAAATAACCCAAGAGACAGATGATCTGAAGAACACAATCAGTCAAAAGAGTTTTTCATATATAGAATTCTTCACCCAGCAGTGAGAATATGTATATAGTTTTTGTCTTTGTTTTGTTGTTGTTTGTTTGTTTGCTTGTTTGTTTTTTAGGCTAGTCTTTAAGGTTTGCCCTGCACCCAGGAGGGCTCTTAGCCATCTTTCCTCCTGGTTCTCTCTGGTAAACTAGCCAGCTTATGGTTTAGCTTGTTGTCTTAGAGCAATCAACTTCCTCTTAATTGTTTATCATCAAAATCTCTATTGTTTGAAGCATACCCTTAAGTTTGAATTTCCTACACACTATTCTAAATAAACTAATTCATTTGAAGAAGTGTTCAGAGCTCTCTGTTTTATTTTTCATTTATTTTTATTTATTTTTAATGTTTTTAAATTTATTTTTGAGAAAGAGAGAGAGAGACAGAACGTGAGCGGGGGAGAGGACAGAGAGAGACAGAGACACAGAATCCGAAGCAGGATCCAGACTCTGAGCTGTCCACACAGAGCCCGACATGGAGCTCAAACCTACGAACTGTGAGATCATGACCTGAGCCAAAGTTGGACACTTAACTAACTGAGCCACCCAGGCACCCCAGAGCTCTTTGTTTTTATGGCTTGCCTCCTGCTCTGTGCAAAATATCTGAGCAACTACTCCAGAACTGGAGATAGAAACAGTTGTTTGCTTATTCTCTCATAGAGACACATCTGCATTACTAGTAGTCACTGGGCTTGGGCAGTAGCCTCTAGGTTTTTAGGTTTGAGGTACCCGTCCTGTCATGAAACCTCCTTCCTATGAATGGTGTGATGGAAAGCAAGATAGGGACTTATGGCTGTTAGCTTGTTGGGTGATGGGTAGAGCTTGGCACTACAGGTAGGAATGGGTAGATGAAGGGAACCACCTACCTCTTGGCCAAGTTCACTTGCAACTTAGTCATTGCAACATAGAACAAGAGATCATGAGATATACTAATGGCCTGCCTACACAGGAGAGATACTGTAGCCTTTGACAACAAAGAGGGGGTACTATTTTTATGGCCTCCTCTGCCCAGTGTTGACCTTCTGCCATATTAACCTGGAGGAGAAGAAACAGAAGGAGCAGATTGTAGCTTAAGTAGATCAAGACTCTCACTAAGGGGCGCCTGGGTGGCGCAGTCAGTTAAGCGTCTGACTTCAGCCAGGTCACGATCTCACGGTCCGGGAGTTCGAGCCCCGTGTCAGGCTCTGGGCTGATGGCTCAGAGCCTGGAGCCTGTTTCCGATTCTGTGTCTCCCTCTTTCTCTGTCTCTCCCTTGTTCATGCTCTGTCTCTCTCTGTCTCCAAAAAAATAAATAAACGTTGAAAAAAAAAAAAGACTCTCACTAAACCTAGATTATGTTGATTTTTTTGAATGAATGTTTCTTCATCTGTTTTGTGTCCTTGGGATAATTTCAGAAAGACTTGAATTTTTTTAAGCGTGTAATATATCTGAAGAGGGCCTGATAGCTGATGGCCACTTTTTAAGTGTGTGGGATTGAGTCAAAAGCCATAGCTTCCACATGGCTTCCACTCTGACCTTTTCGACTGCTTTAAGACAGGGACCTCTGTTGACCTGCCTTTTAAGACTTCTGCCCACTATGGCAGGACCAAAGCCAAACTTATTAGAAAGGGACTTACCTTAGTGTTTCTCCCTCTAGTTTCACTGCCTGTCAATGTTTGTAGATGTCAGAGTGGTACAATTATGTGTTGTCTGTTTTCAATTGATGGAGGATAAACAGACATCCTCTGGATGCCTTCAGGAAACATGCATTTTGTTGCTGGTTAAGAGTTTTTCCAGCTTCATACTTTAATAGCCATTCAGGAAGTAATTTTGTATGAATCTTAAATTAGTTGTAAAGGCCCCAAATTCTAACATAGTCATTAAATGTTTAGAAGATATTGTTATGTTATACTTTACCATTATTGACATCATCATTAACATTAATAATAAATGGGGTAAATGAAGAAGTGTTATTTGCTGAACACGAACCAAACTAGAAGGCTCAATGCTGCACTTTCCAGCCTATAGTTGGGTCAAAGTTGCGTTTCGTGAATTTGGCCTACCCGAATTACTGCTTTGTTATGAACAATAAAAGGTCATTGGCTTGAAGGCAGGCAAATATCAACCTCTGTGAAAAATTTAGGGAAGCAGACTTAAATTCTGTGTTCACTCTATGCCCACATTGGAATCGCAGGCAGAATAGCTACCTGTGTAACCACCATGCATAGATTGAGTTTGAGAATATATTTTGTCGGTGAGTGACAAGAAACAGGCATCCTATATAATTTAGAGGAAAACAGTTACAGTTGCCCAGAACCACAAATTCAACTGCTGAGTATCAAGAAACAATGAAATTGAATGAAGCATTAAGTAAGGGGGCACTGTTTTTACCAATGATTTTAGCCAAACACTGGAGATACTGAAGATGAGGCTTTGATAAGACCAAGGTATATTACAGTAGCCTTTGGATCTGCCCATGAAAACACATTTTGCCAAAGTGCTGGTTGAATACAGCGATCAGGCTTAACACATCCATATTATCAACTATACATTGCCAAAGGGCGAGCAAACTGTCTCTCTTTCTTTCACACATACAGCAATATATATATATATATAAACACACGTGTATAGTGTATGCTGTGCATTTGTAAAATAAGATTACTTTCAGTGAAAAATGAATTTGGATATTTTTTCAAATGGAATTGTTAAGGTTGCTTATATTTAATCATGTAAGAATAACACAACATTGAGGCTTTTTGTTTTTGTTTTAAATTGTTAGAAACTCTAGATAATAGATCAAAGAAGTCCTGATGTGGTTCTTATAGGACAAGATTTGGTTGTCATTGTTTGAATAGCCCATAATACTGTTATTATAAATAATGGAGGGGATACACATAGTGCCTCACAGGGTTATGATCTATAAAGATCAACAATCTAGATTTCTGAGAAGAATCCAGAAGACCAGAATCTTTCATAGCAGCATGGACGATAAGAGGCATATCCATAGCCACTGTAGTAGCCATTTCCCAGGCCTCCATGGCCATAGCTCAGGCCATCATAGTAGTTGCTGTAGAAGCTCATCTGTGAGAAGAAGGCTCAGAAGAACAGAGTCAGTTTCTAGAGCTTTAAATTTATAATATACCCAGAACCTTACAAACGAACTGAGTGGTATGTGGGGCAAACCACAGGCACTGTTGGATTCATGTTTCAAACTAGTTGGTATTAAAACCATCTCAAGAATTTCTCATGACCAATATATTTAAGACAACTTTACTGTGTGTCAGGATGCCTATAATGAAATCATGTGCCTTTGATGAGAGATTCTTCTACTTTGGTGACTTGTTTATTCCAGATTCCAAATTTAGACTATGTTATTGCTACCATGCCATCATACAACCTATGCAGATTCTACCTGTGTAAAACCCTAGTTTTATGTAAAAATATTCTCCTTACACCTGAATATTTTCTGTCTTGGGAACAAAAGGACAGTTTCAAAGGGGGAGAGAAAGATGGAAAAATTGTGGGAGAGGAGACATAGTGCCAGGATTCACTTGTAAACATTGAATGACTAAGTGTTTTATCTTTTTTTGGGGGGAGTAATATTATTAGCTTTGGTTTTTACTTCACATGTACATGTAATCTATAATTATATACATGACCCCAAACCAGACAGTGACCTTGAAGTCTGACCCAATTACCCCTAAATATATAGAAAAGAAGGGACTTATTTTATTAGAAATTTGAGTTTTAAAGGATGCCAGAAACTCTCAAGTGGTTTATTGATGTCATGCACTGTTGGGTATGTTGCCCCGAAAAGACACATCTCTTCTGGTTTCCTTGCTCAAAATGTATACCCTCAATCTAAGTATGATAAAAATTCAGACAAATCCAAATTGGAAACTCTTCTACAAAACACCCAAATCTTTCAAGCTGTCAAGGCCAGGAAAGCCAAGGAAAGACAGAGAACTGTCACTAATTGAAAGAGACTAAAAAGATCCTGCAACTAAATGCAGTGTGAATTGGATTCTGAAACATAAAAAGGACACTAGTGGAAAAAAATGGTGAAACAAAATCTATAGTTTATTTTATTTTATTTTATTTTTAATTTTTTTAACGTTTATTTATTTTTGAGAGACAGAGAGAGGCAAAGAATGAGCTGGGGAGGGACAGAGAGAGAGGGAGACACAGAATCTGAAGCAGGTCCCAGGCTCTGAGCTGTCAGCACAGAGCTCGACACAGGGGTTCAACCCATGAACCGTGAGATCATGACCTGAGCTGAAATCAGATGCTTAACACAGGCACCTGTAAAATCTACAGTTTAAAGTATTGTTCAAAGTTAATTTCTTTAGTTTGATAAATATACCATGGTTATGAAAGATGTTAACATTATAGAGCATTGAGTGTTGGGCATATAAGAGTTTTCTGTACTATTTTGGCAACTTTCTATAGGTCTAAAGTTATTCCAAAATATGAAGTTAAAAAGTAAAAATAATCTTTCATTTTATTGACTTGGCCATTTACTAATTCACTTGTCAAATTTTATTAAGAACGAACTATATACTAGGCATTATTATGAGCACTGGGATGGGGCAATGAACAGGACAGACAAGGATGCTATTGTTACAGAACTTATGTTCTAGACTAAGTAGGGGCAGAAAATTCAAGACGGACAAAGATTAAGGGAGTGAATGAGATAACTTCTGATAGTGACGAGTCTATGTAAATAATAAATCAAGATGAGCTAAAGAAAACTTCAAGAGTTATTGGTGAAGGATTACTTCAGACTGGTCATGGAAAGCTTCACTGAAAGAAGCAAGAGAAAGATAAGCCATTCTCGATGTTACTTCAAGGGATCAAAGGCAGAGACTTTAAGGTGGAAAGAAGCTAGGGCCATTTGAAGAGCTGAGAAACCACTGTGATCTATATATTATAATGGAGAGGAATCATATGAGCTCATAGATGTAGTCAAGGCTCTGAGATGCAGGGTCATGTCGGCTGTATTTGCTAAGCTTCGGGGTTGCTAGGTGTAGCAAATAAATATTGAAATTCAAATTTAACTGCATGCCTGGTAGGTACTCAAGCCATCCTAATGTGGGTAGTAGACACTGAAGGATTACCATCAAGGAGGGCCATGATCTGATCTGTGCTACGCATGCCTTGAGACATAACAGGAAAGAATGAAAAAGTCTGGGTAGTATAAATAATCATCAGCTTAATTTTGTCATGTTAAATTTCTAATGATGATTAATCTATGAGGATATATACATTTATATATTAAGATTAGAAGTATATGAAATATTATATATAATACACCTGCAATGAGATTGGAAATATACATAGAGACTGATTGGAGAAGAGAATGTATACAAAGTGATCCATCTAACAAGAGTTTGGGTAGAGACCAGAGACCATAAGTGGGGCAAATACCTAGCGAGACCTTCTCACATTTGAGGGTAAAATCTGAGACGTAAAAAGACAGGACACTTAGAAGAAGCAGTTACTGAGGTTGGGATTAAACCAAGTGTGCCTGGTAGGTTGAAGGTGAAGGTTGGAGAGCCTTTCAGGAATGAAGACAGAAGTTGGTGAATCTGAACGCTGCTCAGAGGCTGAGTAAAATAAAGACTTGACCTCTAGATTTGGCAGGACTGCGGTCTTGATGACCTCAGTAAGAGCAGTCTCAGAAGCATATTGGAGATGAAACATCAAAACACAGGACCAGAGCGATAAAGGTTCTCAGAACACTGCCATGGAAATACAGTTGTGAAGTTTTGTTATGAGGCAAGATATAGAAATGGGGATTACTCGGAAGAGTACTAATTTATGATAATAGAATATATTGAGAATGGAGTATATTTAGGACAACACACCAGAAAAGATAGAAAAAAAGAAAAAGCAAGTGCGAAGCTTTCATTGCTATTATCAGAGAGAATAACTTAATTTTTCAGGAGAACCACATTAATTTTAGGAAGTAAATTCTAGAGAGATAAATGTCTAGCAAATGTTATTACAGATATCATTTGTACAAAATGCAATGTATTCGATATCCTTTAAATAAAATACAAAAACCTTAATTATAGTTTTTTTTTAAATTTTTTAATTAACTGATGCAATTCATGTTTACCAAATTTAGGCAATGTTTTAAGAGTGTAAGTATCTTTGAAGAACAATAAAAATCATGCTATTTCCACTATTTTTTCTTAAAAAATAATTGTTTGCTAAGGCTCTGAACTCTGAGAATTGAGTTTATTGCTATTTACTACGTGGGAAATTTGAATGTCATGTGGTGAAGATGTCCTACACCTATATGTTGGTCCAGCCGATAGTGACTAAAATGTCACAATAATGTGGCACTTTACAAAAAATGCACCTACCAAGAAATGCACCTGGAAAGTACATTCAAAAACATGATCACTGAATGTGATGAATGTGTTGTTGTGATCATTAGAATGAAACAACTTTTTGTTTAAGAGGCTATTTTTTTTTTTTTTACTCATTTGAAATAGTTACCACGTAAGACAAATTGAATAATTTGGGCAACTCTGTGTCATTATTCTAATGATCTCCAGAGAGAGTTGATTAAAATGCAGAAGGTGTCTAACTTCTTGAACCATCTTCATGGTGATATAAAGCATCCCCAATTCCATTCTACAAACCCTGCCTAACATTACTTGAGAGAATAGATAAAATGGCATTTTGCCTAAGAACTATAACCCAATATCAGAAATCAATGTGACTACATAGATAATATTGCCTTCCCACATGCATTTTTCTCAAATACACAGCAGTGCATTTTTTAACTCTAACATAAAACTCCCCCTCCCCACTTTTCTTTGGCATCACTTTAAGATGAGCTATCACACTATTTGAATGAAGATAGTTATAATTCAAAGGTTATACAAGAGGGCTCAGCATGTCGGGTCACAAAGCATACTGTTTTGAGAAAGAAACAGTTCTCTGTCTAAATTTATTAACAAAAATGCATGATGCTAAGCTTATTGGACAGTTACTTAGAATAGTAACTAATGATAGCATATGTAATTAGGACAAAAAAAAAGAAATGTAAAAATTGGATTCCACCAGAATAACTTGCATTGTCTTGTCCTTCAATAGAAGCTGGACATAAATGAGAATAAAACTCATTGGTATAAGTGCAAAAGTAGAAGATATTTTGTTCAGACCTGTTTCCCTTGAAATTTTAATGAGTTAAATTATTATCAACATTATGAGCATGAGAGATGCATTATGTTTTCAATATAGAAAAAGCCACTAAATCCCTGAAGAAATTAATTATTTGGATCAAAAGAGAAGAAAAACTCATTAATGAAAAGAAATGCTATTCTCTGTGAAATGTTTTACAATAATATAATTATTTGGGGGCCAAGACCATAGCAAATGTATTCTTTCTTGAAATAAAGGATGATTATAGGAGGTTAAAGTGAAGGTCTAATTTGGGGTAGGACTGTGTAGATGTGACTGAGTGCCTCCCCGCATTCAAGTTCTAAACTGGATACATGACGTCCGGACAAAGCAAATCACCGTAATACCTCTGAAGCTTTATCTTATGTTTGAAGAACAACAAACTAACCCAATTAGTCATAAAATTAGCCAACGACATGACACATGTAGTGGGTGACACCCACATCGAGAGCATATAAAAGGTCTCTGCAGGAAGAAATGTTCACAGTGAAGTGACACTTCTCCTCGCCTTCTCTACCCAAGCACAACCTCAACAGCCAACACCATGTGTGGAAGCTACTACGGAAACTCTTATGGAGGCTGCGGCTACGGAGGCTGCGGCTATGGAGGCTGCGGCTACGGAGGCTGTGGCTACAGAGGCTGTGGCTATGGAGGCTGTGGCTACGGAGGCTGTGGCTATGGAGGCTGCGGCTACGGAGGCTGTGGCTATGGAGGCTGCGGCTATGGAGTCTGCGGCTATGGAAGCTCTGGCTACAAAGGCTGTGGCTACAGAGGCTGTGGCTATGGAGGCTGTGGTTACAGAGGCCTGGGCTGTGGCTATGGCTCCTGCTATGGCTGTGGCTCTGGCTGTGGCTACTGGTAACGAGGGCACCGTGGGGGACTCTTACCCTCTACGCCTGGACGTGGGATTCACCAATTCTGAGCCTCACACTGTTGGGTGCTGATTATCCTACATCACAGGTTTTAGACACCACTTTTCTGAAGAGTTGAACTCTGGTTCTCTCTACGTCTGAACGACGAGTCCTTCCTTTCTTGAATATAACCCGTGAAAAGTAGAAGAATGTGAAAATTATCCTCTGAGCTCCTGTGTAGTGTTTCATCCGGATGAGGCTGTCATGGTTCCTGTCTTTTGATTTTCATACTGAATATTTTTCTCCATTTCTCTAATAAACTTCTTCAATTTGGCATAACAATCCTGGTTTTCTTATTTAATATTAATAGTTATCTTTTTTGGCTTGTGAAAAATTATTTGTATTAAAGGAAGCAATAGCCTTCTTTAGGGGATATTTTCTTTTTATATTTCTAATTCCGTTGTCATACCAAGTCCTTGATTTGTGATATGAAGAAAGTAACAATCTTTGTAATGGTCAGTTTTCTTCTCTGGTAAAGCAGTAATAATGTGTGACGCTGGGCTATTGTTAAGATAAACAAGACAGTATTTGCCAATTTAGTTACGCAGTACTATATATTCCATGTACGTTTACATCAACATTTTCATCTATGTGAAATTCCTTACAAGATATGAGTTTTGATGCATGATTCCAATATCTAGTCTTTGGTTGGGGCATATTTAAAGAATTTTTTTTTTTCAACGTTTATTTATTTTTGGGACAGAGAGAGACAGAGCATGAATGGGGGAGGGGCAGAGAGAGAGGGAGACACAGAATCAGAAACAGGCTCCAGGCTCTGAGCCATCAGCCCAGAGCCCGACGCGGGGCTCGAACTCACGGACCGCGAGATCGTGACCTGGCTGAAGTCGGACGCTCAACCGACTGCGCCACCCAGGCGTGGTTGGGGCATATGTAAACAAGTGTTTCTTACGCTTGTTCCACTCAAGAGTAAAGTGGTTCAAATCCACCCCAGCCTGTTTCCAGCTAACAAGTCTTGTTATAGTTTAAAAAATAGTTCTTAAAAGATTATGCCATTTCTAAAACCCATTATGTATTTATGTTTAAAGCTGTTTCATGGCATCCCCCATGAAAACAGGGTACTTGTTTATCCTGAGTTGTTTCTTTCCCATCATTTGTGTGGTTTCAGAGTTGTAGCTGTAGTTATTTGCCTTTCTCACTAGTGTGTGTGTGTGTGTGTGTGTGTGTGTGTGTGTGACTCATATGTCTGTAAACTTGTCAATTATTTTTTCTTGAAAAGTGATTTCTAAACCTTGGACATGAATGAGTTTAAGTGCTGTGCTTAGTTTAAGGTCATGGATATGCCCCAGTTCACAGGTTGATAGCTTCACACTTTGAAATTATTGACCTTGCAAGAAGGAATTAAGATAACTGGAAATATCAAACCCCCAAAGAGAGCATATTTTCCCCAAAGTATACCTATGTGAGGACTTGTCTTTCCTATTTATTCTTGAAGCTTAGAATTTTTGTTTAGTATTGAGTAAAAATTAGCCAATCTATGCTTACACATCAAAAGAAATAGTAGATTTTACAACTATTTTAACTTGCTTGGTAAGTCAAAACAGTTGGAGACAAGCAATGCCTTTGATGTAGCTCACGAGTGAAGATTGTTGGTTATGATTTTCCAAGATCTCCACCCACCATACGTTTTAATGTCACCTAGAATTAATTAACATTCTTAGTAGCTCTAACATATGGAATCTGATGTTAAATGTTACCATTATCATCCCCAAAGAAACATCCATTTTTGTGCTCATATTGGTTGGTTTGTGTCTTCAAAGTCTTCAAATTATGAATATCTCTAATTGAAACTGAATTATATAGGCATCTTTTACACATTACCCTATTCCTTATCCGTGTCTCTCTTTCTCTAGAGTGACAAACCTCCACCCCAACAACGCTGTGTTTACCCTATCCAACGATATACACAAAATATTTCCTAAATTACCACCCTAAAATGTAAAACATAGGTCTCATGACATTTGAAAAATTATGGAACCCCTTGGAAATTGGTGTTCTTACCTAAATGTGAGGTATAACGGTAGAACCAGTCTTCTCAGATTGCTATGAAGTGTTAGTATCTAGTAAATGTAACTTTTTGCTATCTCATGCATGGTTTATTTTCTGAATTCTTTGCATATAAAAGAACAATTTTCTGTCAAGCTTATTCTGTGCTGCTTCTGTAATTCATATGCCAAAGCTCTGTATATATTTATATTTATAATATATATTTATAATCTAAATAATAATAATAATAATGTAGCAGTTTTTAGCTGTTTACCATAGGACAATCACTTGCCAAGTCCTTATGCATATCATCCCACAGAAGCGCCAGAACAACTCTACAATGTGTTAAAATTACCCTGCTTTACAGCTGAATAAACAAGCAATGAGTTCACTCACTTTCTCACGGGCAGTTTTTTTTTTTAATTTTTTTAACATTTATTTATTTTTGAGACAGAGAGAGACAGAGCATGAACGGGGGGAGGGCCAGAGAGAGAGGGAGACACAGAATCTGAAGCAGGCTCCAGGCTCTGAGCTGTCAGCACAGAGCCTGATGCGGGGCTCGAACTCACGGACCGTGAGATCGTGACCTGAGCGAAGTCGGACGCTCAACCGACTGAGCCACCCAGGCGCCCCTCTCACGGGCAGTTTTAATGTGGCAAAGGAATGTTTTATAACTACTTGTTTGTTTTCTCTGTGCATGTGAATATAAATTTCTATTGGTTTGTCCTGCTTACATAATTGCCAGGATTTTTTTCCCCCCACTAAATGCAAAAGGAAGATAAGTTGAGTTACTAGTAGCATTTATTATTAACTAATATTAAATTTGTGTATAATGTGATGACTAAGTTGGTTTTCTAACGCTTCTTCCCCATTAAAAAGTCTTCCATTACATTCTTCCTTCCTCCTTTATTCTCTTCCTGCCACTTTGGTTATGAAATTCCAAGTCTCCTTTGCTAGTCATCTAGAATCATTGACGTATATGTCTTACTCTACTTGGCACAATTGTCTTTTTCTGCTTTTGCTCCAAATTTTAGGAGAGTCTTTCAGTCCTTCCCCCCCATCTCAGCTTATGTTAAATTTTCTACCTCCAGTAAATTTAGTACATTTTTCATGACAAATATATGTTTCTTCCCTTTATATTTTGCTGTTTGCTTGTATACTTGTAATAGCATCATCTATGCCATGTGTCCTAAACATTATGAATTCTAGAATAAAAAAAATATGTTAAAGCCTTCTCCCTTATTTTGCAATAGCACTTTGACAGATGGGCTTATTCCAAGCCCTTAGATAGATTCTTTGATTTTTGCAACTTTTTTTTTTTAAGAGAGAGAGAGAGAGAGAGAGAGAGAGAGAGAAAGAGAGAGAATGTGAGCAGGGGAGAGGGGCAGAGGGAGAGAGGCAAAGAACCTCAGGCAGGCTCCACACTGAGCATGGAGCCTGATGCAGGGCTCACTCTCACCACCCTGAGATCACAACTTGAACTGAAATCAAGACTTGGATATTTAACCGACTAAGCCACCCAAGCATCCCCCAACTCATTTCTTTCTCAATGGATATATATCCAATCTCTCTTTTTTAAAAATGTTTTTTTATTTATTTTTGAGAGAGAGAGAGAGAGAGAGAGAGAGAGAGAGAGAGAGAGAGAGAGAAGGGCAGGGCAGGAGCAAAGAGAGAGGGAGACACAGAATCTGAAGCAGGCTCCAGTCTCTGAACTGTCAACATAGAGCCCGACATGGGTCTCAAACTCACGAACAGTGAGATCATGACCTGAGTCAAAGTCGGACACTCAACTGACTGAGCCACCCCAGATGCCCCGATATCCAATTTCTTTTTTAGGGAACTTTGGAATTTATCAGGGCAACTGAAGTCTAGGAAAAGAGAATATCTAAATTTTTAGAATGCTATTGTCATAGGGTCTGAGCTCACGTTTATATAGGGACCCTAAATACAAGAATTGTCTCTATTAAGCTGGAGGCACACAAAGACCAGATGTCAGTCAGAGTTCTGATCCAAATCTGTCTCACCATGGGATTAATGGTTCCATAAACCCATTTCACAGTAATTTCGGCAGTCTTGTGGGCATAAATAGCATGGATATACGTAGAAGCTATGTTCCCTCACCAGTATAGTGGGAATGTTCGAATGGAAGACCCTGAAAAAATATATATAAAGAGAGAAAGGAGGATTTATGATAGGCATTGTCTCACAGAATTATGGAGGCTGAAAAGTCTCACAATTTGCTATCTACAAGCTGGGGAACTGGGAAAGCCAGTGGAATGTGAGTCCAAAGGCCTTGAGAACCAGAAGCACCAATGTCTGAAGGCAGACGATGGGCATCCTGGGTCAGGCAGAGAGCAAATTCACCCTTTCTCTCCCTTTTTGTTCTATTTATGCCCTCAGCAGATTGGATGATGCCCACTCACCTTGGTGAGGGTGACCGACCTTCCCTATTTAGTTTATGAACTCAAATGCTAATCTCATCTAGGAACATCCTCACAGACACATCCAGAAATAATGTTGTATCAACTATCTGGGCATCCATTAGCCCAGTCAAGTTAACACATAAAATTGACCTTCATAGCATAGAATGACAGGGATTATTGCCACCATTAAAGACTTATAGGATGTAGGAATAGTGATACCCATCACATACACACTTGATTCATTATTGTTCCTCCTGCAAAATTCAGTTTTTGGCAAACCCCCATGTGTGAGTTGTAGCACAGATGGCTAGCTTTCTGGAGCAAGGCCGTATTGTGGCAGAATATATTCACAGCGCAAAAAGAAGCTCCTGGCATACTAATGGACCCAAGCAGAGACTGAACATCTGTCACTATGCAACATCAAATGACGATGTGTGCTGACCTTCATGACTGGGTACTCTCAGACCCACCAAGTCATAAATTTTGGCAGACTTAGCGGCAGGAGTCTGATGTTAAGTGGTAATATAGATTCAGAGTCAGTTAGAGCAGGTGCAAAGGGCATGAATGAGTTGCACGTGTTCCTTGCCTGAAGACTTAGGGGGCCTAAAGCCTACCTGTAGCACTGAAGTCTTTCTATCAGTTCACTGCTATAGCCCTACGGGGGTGTTCAATTGACTAAATGGCAGAGCGAGAATACATTCAGGCCCGGTTCATGGATGGGTCTTCTCAATATGTTGGAATTAGCCTGAAAATGGACTGCTGTTGCATTCAGAATTGCTCTGAGAAAGAATAGTAAGGGAAAATGTTCCCAGGAGACAGAGCTTTCTAGAAGTATACCCAATCATGAAATTTACGTGGAGAGAGACGTGGCCTGAGGAAAGAACATACAAGGACATTTGGACAGTTATTAATAGTTTGGTTAGTTGTTCAGGGGTCAGAAAGAGTATGATTAAACAGAGATCTGGGGAAGAACTGTACAGATGGACATATTGGAGTGGATACAAATTAAGTAGATTTTTGAGCTTGATGTCAGTTTTCACCATAGTGCATCCACAACAGAGAACGTACAAAACAATCAGGTGGACAGTGACTCGGCCAGGAAATGTCTAACAGCTTCTGTCATCTGTAATACCAGCATATGTGCAATGGGCCCAAGAATAGAATAGCCATAGTGATAGAACTATTTCTTCTTTTACAAAGCTGATCTAGCTGATATTGGGATTGAATATCCAATCTGAAAGCATCAAAGGATTTTTCTGAGCCCTTGATGTGGGGATACCATACTTAGAGGATTCCAACCAGCTCTTTCTGGCAAGTTGATTTTATCAGGCGCCTTCCATATAGATGGAAGTTGCTATTTAATAAGAATGATAGATATTCTGGGTATGGGTTTGTCTCGGCTGCCCACAGTGACATGATCATCACCAGTATCTGAGACATGTGGTGGCTTATTTATCATCACAGAATTCTGCACAACATTGCTTTGGACTGAGACAGTCTCTGAGAAGAAAGTGAAATAATGCACCCATTGCTATGAGATCTATTCATCTTAGCACATACCACATCAGCCCGCTGAAATGGCTTCTTAAAATGCTGCGAATGAATGTGCTAAGGATTATAGTTTGTGAGATTTGGTATTGTCTTTACAATGGAGAATATATTTTTAACCAATGCTACCCCGTCCCCAATATCTAGAATATATCGGTCTGAAAAAAACACCTGTTAGGTAAAATTGCTCTCTTTCACCATGGCTCCCTGGGACCCACTAGTTAATGAATTAATATAGAGTTTTTGCTTACCTGATAATCGTGGGCTCCACCTACCAGTAGACAGAGAAATTAATTACAGTGTTGATTATAATGAAGAGATGTAGTTCTGCTCTATAGTGGGAGTTTGAATGTCCATGGCAGAAACTCACAGGATCTACTGGGGTCGCTTCTATTCCCAAAGGACTGCTGTACACGGGCATAAGACCTGAGGGGTCAGGCTTCTCAGGATAAAGTTTTAGCTGCCAAGAACAGCAGAGGTGCCAGAAAACTCTGAAGGCAATGGAGAATAGGTAATAAAGAACAGAGACAATGAATGTCGATTACTGCTTAGAAAGCAGTTTGGAGCTGAAAGGAGACTTTGGCTGGTCCGACCAATCTTTTTGCTGTTCTTTAATAGTGTTTTGTTTTTCAGAATTCATGACCGGCTATTGTCTTTAAGGAGTGGTGACAGAAAAACTTGAACATGACATGAGATACGCCTGCACCTGAGTGATGTAAAGAATAAACTCTAGATGATGCTTGAGGGTGCTTCATCAGTGTCTCATTCATCATTTCACTCATGCTGATGGCTTCCTAGTGCAAGCCATTGCAGTTCTCAGAATGAAGTCTTTGTCCTTTCAAGTGCCAATGAAGTCACGTCTTTGGAGCAGACTTTAGCTGGTAGAAAAATAGCAGCTATACAGCCACACACACACACGCACGCGCGCGCACACATTCTTACGCTCAGAAATGATGAAGATAAATAAATGTATGTAAACAAATATATGGCATACTTGCAAATGAGCTTTTATTTAATGAAAAATAAAAACGGAATTTTCCCAAATAAATATTAAGATTGGATTTGTGCACACGTACAGAAACGAACGGATATGTTTTCCGACAAAATCATTGGATAGTCTAGATAATGAATTGATTGGTGACTTTTTTTATCACAGGTGGCCTAGGATTTAGATATTAGTGTTAGAAGAGAAAATAATACTAATATAATAAACAATCCTTATATAATAACAAGAACTATCCAAGGTATCAGAAGTCTAGAATACTTCAATAGAAGCCAGAACACCAGTATCTTCCAAAGCAGCATGGACGGTGGCAGGCATAACCATAGCCACCATAGCCACAGCCGTAGCCACAACCCAGGCCACCATAGCCATAGCCCAGGCCACCATAATAGTTGCCGTAATAGCACATGGTGTCAGGAGCAGAGGGTTCAGTTGAGGAGCAGAATCAGTTCCTTGAGTTTGAATTTCATAATCTGCACAGGGCCTTTTATACAACCTGAGTGGTATGTGGGTAAACCACAGGCAGAATTGACTCATTTCCAAACAAATGATATTAAAAAAAATCTGAAGAATTCCTTATAACCAATATATTGGGGACTCTTTGCTGTAGTGTCATGTGCCTTTAAAACAAAACTTGTTTCCTAATTACACAGTGTTTGCTTACTTGAGAACCCAGCTTCTAAGAGATCTTATGAGCAAGGCTATAATGTTGTTATTTAATTTGAAAAAATATTTGAAGGTTTTTTTTTCTTTTTTAATGTTTATTTTTGAGAGAGAGAGAGAGAGAGAGAGAGAGCACAAGCAGGGGAGGGGCAGAGAGAGAGGGAGACACAGAATCTGAAGCAGGCTCCAGGCTCTGAGCTGTCCAGACAGAGCCCGATGTGGGGCTCAAACTCACAACCCTTGAGATCATGACCTGAGCCCAAGTTGGATGCTTAACCGACTGAGCCACCCAGGCACCTTCGATTTGAAATTTTTTAAGTTTTTATTTAAATTCCAGTTAGTTAACAGACAGCGTAATATTAGTTCCAGGTGTACAAGATAGTAATTCAACACTTCTATACAGCATCCGGGGCTCATCACAATTGTGCTCCTTAATCCCAATCACCTATTGCATCCACCGCCCCTCTGGTATCCATAGATTTGATTTTTAAAAGGTAAGATAGGTAGCTCCTTTTTTTAAAGTTATTTAGGGAAAATTGACAAATATAATGGTATACATTTAAAGTGTACAACGTGATGCTTCGATACACATATTCACTGTGGAATAATTACCACGATCAGGATAACTAGCATGTTTACATGTCTATCATCTTACATCGTTAACTCTTTGTGTGTGTGTGTGTGTGTGTGTGGTAATGAAACTGCTGTAGAAATGTAAAGATAGATGGAAATTAAGATGGACACCCTAGTGTCTCAGCAAGACTTGACTTTAAAGTAAACAAATTTCTCTCTTCTTTTCTTGAAACCTCCCCTTCTCTCTCACTTGTTTTTCTGTAGAATCCTCTCTTCCAGGACCTCGGTATCCATATTGGCAACCGGCTGACCTCAGTGAACACTTAGGAACAACACTCAGATAGAGCGCACCAGCGCTGGTCATGAGACCACCTTGAAGGGATAAGGAAAGTGACTGGTAGGACTACCAGATTCCTATCAAAACCACTCAGGTCCTGTATTTTCCTATAAAACCCCTCAGCCTTTTACCCCTGGTGGATCTGCGATTTTGAAGGCATTAGCCTGTTGCAACATCATTTGCCTGGTAAGGTAATACAACAATCATTCCTCTTAATCCCTAAACCCGGTCTTCATGTTATATGTTGGCTCTGGAACACATAGGTCAGTTTTCATAAACAGTAAGAGTGCGTGAGATCTTCTCTCAACAATGTTTAAGCATACAACTGTTGTGAACGATAGTCACCATGCTGTACGTCAGCTCCTCAGAACTTTTATAACTGAGAATTTATGCTCTTTGACCTACATCACCCCATTTTTTCCTTTGCCCCAGCCCCTAGCAAACAATGTTCTATTGTCTGTTTCTATGAAATTGTCTTCTGTTTTTGTCTTTTGTTTTAGCTTCCACACACGAGTGATACCATACAGTATTTATTTTTCTCTGTCTGGCTTATCTCCCTTAGTATAATGCCCTCCCAGTTGATCAATGTTCTCCCGAATGGCAGAAGTGCCTTCTTTTTTTATGGCTGGGTTTGTGCCATTTATCTTTATGGGACTTAGACATGGAGAAGAAATATTTATTCTATTGGAAATCTCAATTTAGAAAGCTATTCTACATTGTTGCTTTTTTTTTTTTTTAGTTGTTTTTTTATTATGAACTTACTCCATGCCAGGGATTCATTTCAAGCATATGGGATGAGGAAATGAAAATGATAGATATGGTCCATATTCTCAAGGAACTTAAATTTCTCATTGTAAGGAAGACCGTCAGTGACAGACACACAATAGGCAATTAAACTCTGAAAGAAATATATTAAATTCTGATAAGAATGACTACTTGAAAAACACAAAAACCCCAATGAGTTGAATAAGCTTATTTATTACTTGGGGGAGTTAATTTTAAAGTGAGTGGTCAGAGAAGACATATCTGAAGAGATAGCACTTTAATTGATACCTGCTCAAGGTAGGATTCAAGCATTCCTGCTGTAATTTCCAGACAGGGAGGTCAACAGTACAATGGCAAGGAGGGAGAAAACTTGGTCTGAGATACTGAAGAGCCACTGTGTTTGGCATATGGAAGATGAGAAAGAAAATGGTAGAGGACAGTGTTGGAAAGAGATAGTTTATTGTAGGATATTCTAAATGCAATGGAAAGTCTATGTAGGTATGCCCCAGGGGGAGGCTATGATTTAATTTTTTCTTGAGCCATGAGATTGAGATATTGGAAGAGAATACATTCGGTGTCATAATGGGCTCTTTGTGGGGAATGTTAAATTTCTGATGGCTATTTAAGATAAAAATTGAATTATCAAGTGGAAAGTTGAGTGGACATCTATAAAAGGGTGAAGATAAAGGACATAGAAAGGCCAAAAACAATGGTCTGAGATTTGGGTCAAAGTAGGGATCATATAATACAAAAATTTCTGAAAAAGTGAAGTTGGAGGCAAAATAAGTGAGTAGATTGTATCAGAATCCAAGAGAGAGAATATGTCAAGAACAAAGAGTTCAACTGACCTGAATTTTCAGAGCTTTGGTAAAATTAATACAGAGAAACAAACCATATTTAGATTTGGTAAGACATGACAGGCACGCTTTCAGTGGAGTGGTGGGTCAACAGTCTAAATGTTTGAGAGAAAAGGATACAAGACAGTAGATGCAGTATCTTAGAAATACATTCCTGAAATTTCTATGAAGAAGAATAGTGAATTAAGAAATTACCTTGGAAAACTCAAGGAGTTTTGTTGGGGAAAGATTTGTCTGTTGTTTGCTTTGTTTTTCATGAGAGACAATTAGCAGTAATTATATTTCAAAGCATTGGCCAGCAACACTTAAAAAAAAACCTGGAATGTCATGGTGCATACATAGGCAGAGCACAAAGGATTTTTAGGGCAGCGAGACTATTCTATGTGACACTACAATGGTGGCTATCTGTCATTATACATTTGTCAAAACCCATAGAATGTATAAAATCAAGAGTGAATCCCAATTTAAACTATAGACTTTGACTGTTAATATGTCAGTGTAGGTCCATTGGTTGTAAAACATATTCCATTCTGCTTCCAGATGTTGATAGCTATGGGACAGATGGAAACTTCCACAATCATTTTAACCAGTTACAAAACTACCCGCTACATAATTATTTTGTTAACTAATATAATTTAGTCATACACCCTTCTGGCAATGAATTTATTCAATATATAGGATTTAAGTCTAAAAAAATGACAATCACATTATTCCAACCAGCATTCATTAAAAAATAAATTTCCATGGAAAGATAACTGATTGATGGAATCTAAAGTATGATAAATTGAAACAAGTATCTGATGTAGTGAGATTTTCTAACAGTTATTACCATGGTGAAGGAGGGACTGAAATGATACACGACTGTAATGATGTGTCTAGTTTGTGGAAATACACTTATCGATAAAATAAATAAATAATACATGAAAAATGCATGGTAAATGGATAAGTGATTGTGTTTAACCTGATTATTAGTAGAAAAACATTGCTGTGTTCCATTTAGAGGCTATTTACCCTTGGATAATTTGAATTACTTATCAAAGCGGATGAACTGAATGAATTACAAAGATCTTGGGCACTGAATTCCACAGCAGGGTTAACTGTGGTTTTCAGTCTCGAACCCTCTTTGCTACTGCATAACCCATTCTTATACTCCTTGGTTATGTTTAAAGGTTATTTGAAGAGATATGTAATAACAATCTTTAGACACAGAAAATCATTGTATTGTGACCACCCTGGTCACTGACTATGGATTTGTGTGTGTAATTGTACCTCCTTCCTGAATCATCCTGATGACATAAAATCTAGTTGTTTTCACATGATGACAAGATTCTCCTGGGTTTTCTGTACCTCCTAATAGCCTGGATTATCATAGTGAAAACAATGAAATAAAAAAAATTCAATGATTATTTAAGAGAGTTCCATGTGCCTGATTAAAAATAGGTTGCCTTTTTAACATTGTATATCTTTACAAATGAACTTTCCTTTGTATAATGGGCAAAATCAAGTATCTGAAGATAAAAAGAAATATCAGTTAGTCAGAATATTAGCTGATTATTATATATTCCCAAATGTGAACAGATATCCCTATTGACTGGTGAGGAATTACCAAAAAAAAAAAAAGTTTTGGGAAGCACTGACATTTCAGATACATTTCTCAAAGTTAAAAAAATGGCCAATTGAAAATGGCAATTGATAGAAGTCTTAATAAAACAGGATTAATTATTATCACTCTTTCTGGTGGTAGGCTCTGAACAGAAATTGCAGTTCATAGGATAAACTATTTTTAGTGTCCTGAAGAAGAATTAGGCATAAAAAAAAAAAGACTAATTTGTATAAGTGAAAACCCGGAAATGCAGTTGGCTCAGGCTGGCTCTCAAGACATGGGAAACAGCCAAGACTGGCTGTTTGTTGAGTGTAGTACAGAGATGGACGGGCATTGCGATTTTCTGTGCTGCGTCATTTCAGGGGAGGACCGACAGCTGAAACACTGAAGAGGAAGAATGTTTTGAAACAAGGTAGAGGCAAAACTCATTGGTTAAAAATGAGTGCTATTGGTTTTTGGAACGATAGGGAGAAGAATAGAGATTTTATTTTGTGCCAAGAGCAAGTCAAAATTGGCCTGCTGCAAATGCTACCTCTTGAAATGATGGCTGTTTCTTGAGGTTTGAGTATTTGGTGTCATGCAGAGATTTGTATGTCTATCTGCTCTCATCGCTGACATTGAATTATCTCGAGGGAGTCCCGAGTCTCTAGATAAAAAAACAAGCTTCTTTAATGCCTCTGTGGTTTTATCTCATGGTTGAGAAACAACAAACTAATTATAGTCACAAGATTAGCCAGTGGCCTGACTTGTGTGGTGGGTCCCACTCACACTGAGGGCATATAAAAGGCCCTCTGCAGGGGAGTTGTCCACAGTGAAGTGACACTTCTCGCCTTCTCTCCCCAAGCACAACCTCAACAGCCAACACCATGTGTGGCAGCTGCTATGGAAACTACTACAGAGGCTGTGGCTATGGAGGCTGTGGCTATGGAGGCTGTGGCTATGGAGGCTGTGGCTACAGAGGCCTGGGCTGTGGCTATGGCTCCTGCTATGGCTGTGGCTTCCGCAGACTAGGCTGTGGCTATGGCTGTGGCTACGGGTATGGCTCCCGCTCTCTCTGTGGCTGCGGCTATGGATGCGGCTCTGGCTACGGCTGTGGCTTTGGCTACTACTATTGAGGACACCATGGGAGACTTTTATCACCTGCACATATAACTTCATCCTTCACCAGCCTTGATTCCCATGCCCTTGTGTTCCCACACTAGATTGGGATAATTCTGATGTGATTTGCAGATTACCTACAGTCTGGCGGCTCCTGTCTGGATCTGAAAACCTTAGTTATTTATCCCCAACCTTTGCTTCCTAAAAAGGGAGAATGTGATTTTCATCCTGTGAACCCACTTTACCTTCTTACTGGTCACTGATCCTACCTTGATAATTCTCATGCATGTTTCCCAGTGATCTTAATAAATTTGGCTAATCTGAAATAGAAACCTTGGTTTTCTTTCTATTTATTATAAGGAATAGAACTTATTGTATTTAACAATTTTTTTTTGTATTTGCTTGATTCCAAGAAAGGTTGAAATTGCTTGTTTTTGCCATATATATTTTTTGCTCTCTACCAGTTCTATTGTGTCTCTATTGCTGGGAGGTTTTAGACTGAATGACATAACATTTTTCAATTAGTTCATTTTGCTTAGCTCATGGTAAATATTCTGTGTATCTTTTTCCTGCATAAACCATCATCTGCAAAGCCTCCCTAAATCATTTTTTTTATGTTTTATTTTTAAATTATAGACAGAAAAGTTCACTCCCTTGGTGTAGAGTTCTGTGATTTTGAAAAATGCATGATGTCGTGGTACAACCATCACAATCAAGATGTAAAATAGTGCCATCACACTCCCCCCCCCCAAAATTTCTCATGCTTTGTTTTCTTTGTGGTTTCAAGTTTTTATTTAAATTCTGGTTAGTTAACGTACAGTGTAATATTGGTTTCAGGAGTAGAACTTAGCAATTCATCACGTACATATAAAACCCAGTGCTCATCACAAGTGTCGTGCTTAATGCTCAACACCCATTTAGCTCATGCCCCTGCCCACCTCCCCTCCAGCAACCCTCAATGTATTCTCTGAAGTTAAGAGTCTGTTTTACAGTTTGCCTCTCTCTCTTCCTCCCCCACCTCTGGCCATGTTCATCTGTTTCATTTCTTAAATTCCACATATGAGTGAAATCGTATGGTATTTGTCTTTCTCTGACTGACATTCCCCTTGGCATAATACACTCTAGCTCCACCTACAGCGTTGCAAATGGCAAGAAAAGATGCTCAATTCATCATCAGGGAAATACAAATCAAAACTACAATGAGATATCACCTCACACCTAGAATTAACAGAACAGGAAACAACAGATGTTGGTGAGGATGTGGAGAAAGGGGAACCCTCTCATACTCTTGGTGGGCATGCAAACTGGTGCAGCCACTCTGGAAAATAGTAGGGAGGTCCCTCGTGCTTTTTCAAAACCTCTTTGCAATCAAGCCCTCCTCACACTCCTAAACCCTATAAATAATGGATTGTTCAATCTATCTACACCTTTGCCTTTTCCAGGTCATATTGTGTTGGGGGTTCCTCAAGATCATGCCCAGTCTTGGAGATTTGCTAGAAAGACTCATGGGCTCAGCATAGAATTGTGCTCTTGGTGAAGATTTATTATAGCAAAGTATGTCATGATACATAGCTAGATAGTAAGGGGAAGAGACCCAAGCAGATTCTGGAGGTATCCTTGTGAAGACCTTCTTATTCCTTCTCGCTCTAGGAGGGGCCACACAGAACTTACTCTTCCCCCAGCAACAGAAATGAAGCAATCCATGGGTGTTATTTCTTCTCAAGGAAGCCCATTAGAGACTTAATGCCCAAAATTTTAACTGAAAACAGATCAAAAAGGCTCCAGACTCCCACAAGGAAAACACTAGTTCAGCAAAAACCACATTGTTTATACAAAAAATCTAGGCACAGTGAGTCTTGCTTATCAGTTAGGGAATGGTGGGAACACTTCTGACATCCAATTTCCTGGATTTGGTATCAGGGTAATGCTGATTTCATAAAATAACTGGAGAAATATTCCCTCCCCTCCTACTTTTTTTTATTTTTTCTTCTCTCTTTCTCTCTTTTCTGGAGAGATTCCATGTGACTTGCATTGTTTCTTCCTTTCATGTTTGGTGGAATTTACCAGGGAAATTATATGAACTGTGAGTTTTCTTTTTTGGAAAGATTTTAATCACAAAATGTAGTTTCCCATGAGTCATGTGACCCTTCAAATATATATTTCCCTTTGAGCAAGTTTTTGGCAATGTCCTGCCTTTTAAGGAACAGATCCATTTCACCTAAGTTGTTGAATTTATGAACATGATATTGTTCCCTGTGTCCTCTTATTGTTTTTGATATGATTATAGGGTCTGTAGTGATGTCCCTATTTTATTGCTACTCCTGGTATATGTATCTTCTTTTTTTCTTTTTTTTCTTTGTGAGTCTTGCTACAGGTTTATCTTTTTTTTTTTTTTTTTTTTTTTTTTTTTTTGAGAGAGAGAATGAACGCATGCCTGCATGAGTTGGGGAAGGGCAGAGGGAGAGGAAGGGAGAGACTCCCAAGCAGGCTCCATGCTCAGCATAGAGCCAGATGTAGGGCTTGATCTCATGACTGTGAGATCACGACCTGAGATGAATTCAAGAATCAGACACTCAACTAACCGAGCCACCCAGGCACTCCAGATTTATCAATTTGATTGAAATTTTCAGAGTTGGTGTTTGGTTTCATTTATTTTCTCTATCTTCTGTCTTAAATTATATTACTTCCAGCTGTTAGTTCTATTATTCCCCCTTCCTTTTTTCGTACTTTCTATTAATTATTTTGGAGGAATCTTGGAATACTGATTTGAAAACTTTCTTAATTTTCAATATAAAAATTGACTTCTATAAATTTCCCCTTTTAAGCACTGCTTTATTTACATCACACAAATTTTGATACCTTGTATTTTAATTTTCAGTTAATTCAAATATTTTTAACATCCCTGTAAATTTTCTCTTAGCCACACACACACTTTGTATGTGAAGTGATTTTCTGATAAATGATACATTTATTATATACTTTAGCCAATTGACAGTCTAATTTTAGCCAATTTGACAATCTCTGTCTTTTAATTGATTACCTGAATATTCACATATTATTTAATTATTGTTACCATGGGAATTATTTCTACCATTTTACCATTTATTTCTTTTTCTATTTCTCAGTTTCACTTCACTGCCTATTTTGTATTATTTATGTATTTTTAATATTAGATTTTGTCTTGTGACTTTTTGGCTATATCTCTATTGATATAGATTCTCCATGATTTCCTTATTTGCTGCAAATAAGTTTCTTTGTGTGACCCCTCAGCCTGATGCAGTTTCTAACTCACCAAGGAGTGAAACTCACTTTGGTTCAGTAACATAGAATCGTAATTTTTTTTTTTAGTTTATCCTAATTGGGATTTATTACTTCTTGACTCTGTAAATTTGAGAATTGTACCAAATTTGAGAAAATTTAAGCCATTATTTCTTTAAATATGATTTCTGTGCCAATCTATATTCTTCCTCCATTTGAGATTCCAATGCCGTGAATGTTAGAAATTTTGGTAGGTCTCACAAACTCCTGAGGATTTTTATTCATATTTTTAAACTGTATTGTTTTTTGCATTCAATAATTTCTCTTGATTTATCATCATATTCTCTGACTCTTTCCTCTGATATCTCAGTTCTGCTAGTGAACCCATCCAAAGAAACTTTTTTTTAAATTTCTGATATTAACTTTTAATTTCTGATATTTTTAGTTATAAACTTTTCACTTGGTACATTTAACAATTCCATTTCTCTTTTGAAGATACATTTTTTTCTTTTCATTCAATGCTTATCTTTACCCCGTGGATCATGGTTATAAAGTTGCTTAAAACTCTGATAATTTGGGGGTTGGCATCTATAATAGTTTATCTGTTGTTGTTACCACAAACTTAACATCTTAAAAATCACACACTTACTTATTATTTTTGCATTTTTTGTTAGTCTCTGCTCCAGGCATGGTTTAGAATGGTCTTCTGCCTAAGGATTTTTCACAAGGCTGCAGTCAAGGTATCATCTGGGTCTTAAAACACAGAATTGCCTCAAAGATTGACTGGGGAAGGATCCATTTCTAAGCCCACATGTTTGTTGGCACAGTTCAGTGACACACAGGTTATGGGACTGAGGGCCTCAGTTTCTTGCTGGCTATTGGCTAGATGCCACTTTCAGTTCCTTCCCAAATGGACCTCTCCGTTGGGCAATATACTACATATCTGTGCGCTTAATCATAGCCTGTGAAGAAGAAAATATGGAAGAAAGATGGACATTATGGTCTTACATAACACAATCACAAAAGCAACATCTTATTACCCTTCTACACTTATTGATTAGAAGATGCCACAGATCCTGTCACACGGAAGTGTGAAGGATGTGAATATCAGTAGGTGGGGGAAATGTGGACCATCTTAGTATATACACCAGAGCACCTCTCTCAATTGTCTCCTCCCTTGAGAATGCATCATAATTAGTAGGTTTTTGTATGCTATATGATTTCATATTGTACCTTGGACATTTTGAATATTATGTTGTGATTATCTGGATCTTGTTAAAAATCTTGTGACATTGTTATTTGTTATTGTTGTTTTCGTTAGCAGGAGATCAGCCTGGTGAGCTTCATTCTACTACAATTTGTCTCAAATTCATGATCGAGTATATCAAAGCTAAAGAAGAAACCTGAAGCCAGAAGGTAAGATTTTATACATTCAGCTATGTTCATATAATATGTTCTCAGGCTGCAATATCTCCTGTCTATTATGAACCCATAAAAATTAGTGTCAAATAACTTGCTGAAATATTGATACTAACCCGTATCTATGGCAGATTCTAAATCTTTTCAATAGAGCACTTGGGCAAACTGAGCCATGTTATTTTCCCCTCCACTCCTAAATACGATTTTCTTTTGCTGATCTGAATGGTTGATAGGGCCTGTGAGCAACTAGGTATAAGTGAAGATTAGGGTTCTGTGTGGATTCCAGTGGAGAGAATTCATACAGGGCTTTCTGCACTGTAGGTTTGGCATGCACTTGACAAAGTTCCATATGTCTTATGTAAGTACTATAAGTGAAACTTATTGACAGCATCAGTACTCTTAAATCTCTGGCCACATAGGGGAATCTCTGGTCAACTTCAGCCCCACATGCCAGGTCTCTGTTGAGACTGGAGGCAGCCTGAAGTAACCATTAAGCAACTACAGAAATCTATAGAGCAAGAAACATAAAGAGCTAAAATCATTATAAGGAAAAAATGTATTTCCCTCTCTTTACAAGATAAGAAATAATATTTACAAAGGTCACAGATTTTTCTGTAGTCACAAATCTTGGAAGCACTACAGTAAAACACAAGGTGATATTGAGGACAGTTATTTCCTGAAGAAAAGTAATTGTTACCCCACTAACAACCAAAAAAACAGAGTCAAACTCTGCGTAATACATAAGTAGAAAAAAAAAAGTTTTCTCTTTCAGATTTATGAGGAAATTCAAAATTTATTAGGAAAACAGAGAAGCAAATTTAGCATAAAATTACAAAAATAAGCACTATAGCAACGTCATCTTGTTGGAATATGAATTCACAGGTTGAACTTTATATTCTTCCAGACATTAAGTGACATCAGTTCCAGATATCAGACTTTTAGCAAATCATGTCAGAAGTTTACAGGGTAGTGTAG